>NW_011889242.1:1582646-1630733 GCF_000151845.1 Pteropus vampyrus
TTCCAGACACAGCTGAAATGTTCCCTCCTCAGTGGAAACGGCCTGTCATCTCTCCTTCATGCACAGCAGAATTCACCACTCTGTGCTCTGAAACATCTCATGGCATAGGCAAGCCCACTCCCCACATCATGTGAGAGTTAACCATATATCTAGCACATTCCCCAATGTCACCTTCCCTAAGGCAGGGATATTATTCACCTCTGTAGCCTCAAACCTTGACACCACACACAGAACATGAGCAGGGCACAATACATTGCTTCCACAGAGAAAGTACTGTGAGATTGGTAAAAAAAAATCATTCCAAATAAAATTTCATTTTACATAGAACTTGTCTGTCATAATAAATCTAATGCTGCAGTAAAATCCAATTGCTTTGCTGTTTAAGCCCTAAACCATTGGACACAGAATATATTTTATACTAATTGCCTAGCAGTCTTCACAAGCAAACACCTCACGGTGAAGGAAACAAGTTGGTACTAATTCACTTTGGCAGTTAATTCACATTGTACTGGCCTGCAAGTCTGTGTATTTATATAATGCTCAGTGCATTAGTTTTCCATTCACAAAGCTCAAAAGAAGATGAACAGACACCACCAAAACTTTTCAAATATTTTCCAGTCAGGCTAAACAAAACAAAGAACATTCCACTAGAAAGGCCTGCTTTTGTTTAAATGATTACTAAGTTAAAATTAGGGGTAAAACCAAGGACGTTGTGCAGTGACATGTTTAGATTCAGAATCTCCAAAGGAAAAAAATCAAAAAGAGTCTTCTCACTCTTAGTCTATAATAAAATATAAACCAGTCTTCATTGGAAGGCGGAGATCTCCTTACATGGGGTTGGTTTCCAGGCCTGCAGGCATGTGTCACACTAACCAGATGACATTCATGGTCACATAAATTCTCCTCAGTGTTTCAGGGGAGAAACAAAGGGATTCCTCTGTATATTTTCTCACTTCAGTTCTGGGTCCCTCAGCCAAGGAAATATCTCCCAACGGCTTTTCGACAGCAACTGAAAGTTCCCCCAAACCATTCTGGTCCCCAAAACCATTCTCAGCATTGACTTTCAGAACACTGGTGAGTTCCTCTTTGTCCCCAACTTTGATAAGTACCTGATCGGGTCTGCCATCTGTCAGAAGGTAGATGGCTTGTGTTTCTTTATCAGCAAAAGCAAGCTGCAAGGCATTTAGAGTGTTTGTGGAACTTCCAATCTATAGGGAAGACAGAGAAAGAGAAGCCAAGCACACACTTGAATCTCAAAAAAGGCCTCAAACAAGTGTTATTTATTTTCTGCTTCCCCCCAAAAAAGTACTTGTGAAATAAAAGGTAAATTAACATTATATTGAGATAATAATTTAAGCCCAGTAATTCCAGGAAGCCAAACCTTGGTGTGCCATGAGCCTCTGACGGTCTCAGGAAGCCAAGACTATGGACTTCCTGTCCTGATGGCAGAACTCTTCATGCAATTTTATCTTTGTGTATTTCTGTGTGAAGCACTAACTCAGTTACTGCTCACTCAGCTGTCAGCACAGCTTAACCACGCAGCCTGAGTACACCCTGGCAGGGATCAGGTTTGTGTCAAACCAGGATTGACTCGTGACACCCAGAATTCGGCAGACACGAAGGTGATATCACTAGCTATCTGCATGTATAGCAAAGAAACTGCAAATTTTAAAAACTCCTACTGCAGTTTCTGCTCAGAGATGCAGAGCACTGGCAAGAATGTTACTCTGAAACTCACGATAAAAAGAAAGCCAGCAAGTCAGCAAGCATGTAACTGCTATTACACCCATCGGAGTGCTCAGGTCACAGGGTAACCAACTGGCCCCAAATATGGGGGAGACGGGCACCTGCAGAATCTGGCATAATGCAAGTGATGGCTTCCTGGGCAGGACACAGCCAGACACTCATAAGGAGAGTTTGGCTGGGGTAACTGGTGAACTGGTAGAGGCCGCCCAGGTGTACACTGGTGACAGGTAAAAGCCCGGAGACCACGACTAGAGAGGAGTCTGCATTCTCTCCAAGGCTTTGCCACCACAGGCCCCACAGGACGCTCACAGAAAAGATAGGGAGAGTCCCAGGGAGTCCCCTTCATGATGCAGGACAGCGAGAGAGCAACACATACATCTCCACAGAGGCCCTTCCTGTCTCCCCTGCAAAACAAAAGCCTTAATCTGTGTGTGGTGGGGAAGAGGGGAGAAGGCTTGAACATGGCGCCCTTAGGGACAGCTGGGGAAAGAAAAAGGGAAAAGCAAAGCCTCCACACCTGTGGGAGGAGCAGTTAAAACACTAAGGGGAGTGGATTAATGTAACCTTTGTAAACAAATGAGCGTCTGTGTGAAGCTACCACCATGCTTGGGGCTCAGAGCACTTCCTCAAGAATTTCTCTGCCATGACAACCTCAGCAGGCGATCAAGTCAAACTGCTTCTCCCAGACCCCCTTCCATCTTACCTTAATGTCTCTCACCCATGACTGAGCCCCTTTCAAATTATCTTCATCAATTTCAACAAGTTTTTCCTGCCAAGCAACTGCCTGAGCATCAAACTGCACAAAATTGAATTTCTTTTTATATTTCAGCTGTTCCTGTAAGAGACAATTATTATTTAACCATAAAACCACTCAAATGAAAGAAAATTTTATGACAGGTGATGTTTTGATAAATTTAAATCACTATGATATGTTTTCAGTCTAGAAGCTAAAAATTACATTCAATAGAGAAAGTCTTTTCTAGTACAAAAGGCATTTAAGTAAAATTTACACACAGTTTGGATACTAAATCTTTACAAGTGTAAATATGTATAAGTATATATTATATATATCACATATACATATAAGTTTATATATATAATGACATTAAATGTCTTTAATGCTGATATTGATGGTATACCAAATATGCACACTAAATCCAACATGCTTAAAGGAAAGGAAACCCAACACAGTGTCACATTTAGGTCACCCTCGTTTTGGTGAGGCCATTATTCCGTTACATATCTATTCACTTGCCTTCCAAGAGCCCATATTTCTCCAGCAGAGGTCTACCAAATTAGAAGCTGTGTTTTGTAGTTGTCAACACTCCCCACGATTATTTTCTGTGGTTAATACTCACATCAGCACCACCAGCGATCCCCGCTTCTGGGTGTGGAAACTCGGAGTTAGGAAATGTGGGCCGTGGCTTCAGGACCCACAACTCAGAGGCAGCACAGGTGCAGTAAGAAGGGGACACTCCTAATCACCAGCCTGCCCCCCTCCCACACCTCAGTGCTGGGGCCAGGGCACACAGCACCCTCATAAATGCTGAAGTTCACATTCAAACGCTGAGCTGATACATATCTGGCAAACCATGGAAGTGTGTGCACACAGCAGACTTCAGAAGAAAGAAAACCTGAAGCAATGGACAGAGAAATTCCCTAAGCAACGCATGAGTTAATAGAAGGGATCTGCTGAAGAGAGCTCTGCTTTCAAAGGAGAACTGAAGGTTCTCTAACGGCAGGAGGGAGCTTTCCCCTAAATGGCTTTCCTGTGGACTTCTGTGTGCAAAACTCGCCTGTGCCTCTCCCTTGACCATGGTGGAGATGTACCCATGATACACACAGGCCCACAAATGCATGAACTGATGGCTCCATCTAACCTGTATGAACTGGATAATCTTGTCCTTCACGAAGACCAATTTGTCTTTCATTGAGTGAGACGTATCAACGAGGACATAGATGCAATCGTTCCGCACTTTTCCAAAAAGGATTTGACTCCCATCCTGTAGCCATTTAATCCTAGGCAGGAAATAGGTTGCAAGTGAATGGATAAAGCCAATGGCAACAAGAGCATCTTCCTAAGAACTGAATGATACGTGTATGGAGGCCAGGTCTGTTTTGTATTGTTTACACACAATCTTCTGTGAGTCGATTACTCACTTTCAGGGGTTTCTGTGGAAAATCCTATATTTAGGCTGGCTGTCTCATCAGCCCCCCTCCACTGTCCATCATCAATCTAAGTAAAACAAAACTAGGAAAATCAATAGGACAGAAAAATCAATTCAGTACTGGGTTTTGAAGCCAAAAGTAAATTACCGCCAGTCATCTGAGCGTATGAAGCCCTCAGCTCTGACTCAGGCCATTTGCTCTCCCAGCCCTGTTGAATGCAGTCTAGCCAGTGATGCCAGCACATTTCTGAAGCTTATGGACAGTATCAAGCAACCCCAGCTCCCTATAACAACCAAGCATCAGGTGGCTGTATGAACAAGACTGCTTCTGGGATCAAGGCTCAGGCTCCCATGACAGGATGTAAATTAAGTGTGTGGCTACACGCAAAGCCTGAGGAAGGAGGAAGTGCAGAGGAAAAAATTATTTGAAACTGAGTTGAGTTCTGCAAGGCCTAGACAACTTGAATTTGTAGGACAAATACAGAGGATTGAATGAAATGAAATACGACATATCAAAATTTGTGAGAGGTGGCTAAAGTGGCAATCAGAGGAAAATTTATAAAATTAAATGCTTATATTAGAAAGAAAGAAAAGTCTCAAATAGGTGATCTAAGCATTCATCTTAAGAAACTTAAACCCAAAGTAAGGAGGAAAAAGGAAACAAAAAGATGAGAGTAAAAACAATGACATAGAAAGAAAACCCTATAGAGAAAAAAAAATAAAACCAAAAGTTGGTTCTTTGAAAAGATGGATAAAATGGACAATCTCTAGCCAAGCTGATTAGAAAATGAAGATGACATAAATTACCAACATAATTTCTATGTGCATTTAAAGAAATTGAATACATAGTTAAAAACTTTCTGACAAAGAAAAACTCCAGGCTTCAGTGATGAATTCTACAAACATTTAAGGGAGAGATGATACCAGTTTGCCACAGAGTCTTCTGGGAAATAGAGGAGAGAAAACTTCGCAGAGAGCCTTGACACCTGGTGGGAGGAGGGGGTCAAACAGACCCAGCAGCTGCCAGGTAGAGTATCTTTTAAACAGCATCCTTTTTCCCAGAGCTGAAATCCAAATTACTCTCCCCAAAAGTCAACTGTAAAAGTATAAACAAAGGAGACTCCAGATACAAAGCTTACTTTATCTGAGTGATTCATTACTGGCTGGGTTCTGAGAAGCTGGGGCTCTGGAAAGTTAATATGGTGGCAGACAAGGCTGTGCATCTTGTGGCTTTGTAACAGAAAACACACAAGGAGGGAGGGAATTCTCATTTCCAAGTGGCTACTGCAGGCTGGGTACTAGCCTAGACTCATTAGATTTAGTATCTCATCTAATCCATAGAATATATTGATAAATGGCACTATTATTCCCACTGTATAAATGAGGAAGTTGATACACAAAAACACTAACTAACTTGTCTCAGGTCACACAGCAAGTGGCAGAGCTGGATTAGAATCCATTTCTATCTGACCTCAGAGCCCATGCACCTAAATGGATTTGGTCTTTGTGGTCTAAAGCTGTCCCCTGGCATCAGGAGGTAAAAGCATGAAGGTAGATCATCCTCATGGGGCCGAAGTTGAAGTCACAGTGTTAGTACACCAGATTCATTAGCATCACCACACTTTATGAAACAGCAGAGTTGAGAGGGATCACATGAAGTTATTTTTAGCTGATTTCTAAACTACATACATACATATATATATTCTTGCATTGTATTCAAATATTTCACATTGTAAAAGCTGTCCTGAAATGTAATATTTGAGAGTACAGAAGACAGGTGTAATACAGCCTCAATATACCAGTGGCCCACAAGAAATGCAAGACATGGGCAGCAGCCTTCTCCTTAGCTACCCCAATGATACACAACCTTTGTTTGTTGTTTTCAAGAGTCTGCACTGGCACCAAGGCAGCTTGGAACCTGAACACAAACAGCACCCTCTGTTATTAACAAAGAGGCCATTGGCAGACCATCAGGTGGCAAACTTAACTTAATACGCTTATTGGCCATTTCTCTTGGTTAAGCTTTTACCAAGAGGTCGAGCAGACTTGAATTTCAAGAGAGACTAGATCATTTGTACCCTCCCATAAACACACCAACCTCCTCTGGATCTGGGCCAGGACTGCGTGAATCCTCTCACTGTACCATGTGCACTTCTCCTTGGTGATGCAGACATGGACCAAGCTCCCATCCTTCCAAGGAGCGTGGATAAATCTGCTACAGTATTTTGCATGGACTGTTTTCTTTTTGGTCTCCTAAGGAAAGGGCAAAGAACAGAAGCCATTCAGAAACCATACAAAGAAGAAAAGTCTCCAGATGGCATCTCCATCTCTGCCTTATTTACTCAGCCCTTAGCACGCACTCCCATGGTAAATTCATTCAACTGTCGGTTCGACCAAATGTGACCTATTTGTGCTAGACGTCACAAACGATGCTCAGAAAGAAATGCACAATCCCATCTGTACCCCAGAGAAGATAGTGTATCCAGTGGGTAACACCTAGACAATGAGTGTGGATGAAAACGAGGTCTGAGGATGGCACTTTCGGCATTTAGAGGTTGGGGACATGGGAAAGAAGTAACAAAGAAGGCTGAGAAAAAAATAGCAGTGAGGTAGGAAGAAACACAGGAGAGGTATTTTCTGCAAGTAAAAAAACTTCAAGGAGGTAACCAACTATATCAAATGTTGATATTAGGCCAACTAAGAAAGAGACTGAGAATCAACACCTGGATTTAGCTATTCAGGTATGAGTGGGTTTTGGTGGAGGGGGGCCTTTGCCTGACTAGAGTGTGTTCAACAGAACATGGGGAAACCACAGAATTTTAGAGGGGGAATGTGGAGTTAAATTCTAAAGAGGAGAAGAGAAACGAGGCTAATGAGGTACAGACAGAGGCAACAGGGGGTCAAACGCTGTATTTTTAATATGGGAGAAATAACACTATGTTTGCATGCTGATGGGAAAGGTCTGGAGATGAGGGCAATATTGATGATGTGGAATAGAAAAGGGAGAAAGAACAAGTGAGGGACCAAATGGGTATCAGTGCACACATGGAGGTGCTGGCCTTGGACAGAAGCTAGGACAGTATAGCCATCCTAGAAGAAATAAGAGTAGAACATACAGGTGCAGATGATGGGAGATTTGTAAGATGGAGGCAGGTGTTCGTGGATGTTCACTTCCACATTCAGTGAAATAGAAGGCAAGGTCACCTGCTGACAGAGAGCATGGAGGTGAAGGTGTTGAAGTTTGAAGAGGAAGAAGAAGGTAGACATCTTGCAAAATGAGAGTCTGAGTGGATTGGGAGAGCGCAGTGAGATTATAGGGCAGCACAAAGTTAGAAGTTAGAAGTCATGGATTTAAAGTGAAACCAAGCATTGTGACTGTGTGTTTTTCTCCAGTTTCTTCCACTGCAGTCAACTGCACAGGTATAAAGCAGAAAAGGCAGTAAGTTGAGATTTAACCAGGGTTGAGATTTTGCCAGAGGAGCGCAATAATGTGAGAGAAAACATAGTTGAGGACATACGAGAAGGACTGAGGATAGAGGAGACAGAGAAAAGGTGGTAGAAACAAATTCTACATCCCAGCAGGGTTGAAAGATTGGTGGAATTAATGACCTAAAAAAAGTGGTCAGATTGTGGATCTTTGGAATCAATGAAGTGGGTTATGATTACAAGACCAAGGGTATGCCTACAACAGGAAGGGGAGACATGGAGTGGAGGAGAAAGTTGTTGGAGGATGTCGGAGAAACGAAAGGTCAGGGTAAGGGATGTGCCATCCTCATGTGACTGACATCACTAAGACTTAAAACAGTTGAAGCCAGTGACAGTGAGCCAGAAGTTTACTGTCGGAGGCTTCACAAAGGATTGACAGAGATGACCTGGGGCTCAGTAGGTGACAGCCACAGGAGGTGTAGTGGGTGGTACTTTCTGATAACATAGGAAGAGGGTGGGAGAAGGATCAAGAAACAGCAAAGAAGAGCAAGGAAGCCACCTCTGGGCCACAGGATGCTGGGAGAAAAACCAGGGTTCTCAAGAGAGAGAACTCAGACAAGCAAGTGAAGGAAACATCTCAGAGCACCTGAGGTTCTAGGGGGATTGCTTATGACTTCTAGCTCTGGAGGGCATGGTGCAGGGCTTCTAGGAGTCAGGGAGGAATAGAGGAGGAGGCTTGGAAGGGAGGTCCGAGCCACTCGGGGATGAGATTCAGGGGTCTGGCGGTGACTGGTGAGAACAGGGCTGAGGGCACGAAGAGACTGGCCCTGCTGTGGCCCAGGCAGTGGAGAGAGAACCACTGCTTCACCTCAGAGCAAAGATGGAAGGAGAAGGATGTCCACTCTCTCATTCTCACCCCGTTCCCGGGGATAGCACCCAAGAGAGTTCTCCCTACTCTCAACCCCATCACATGGAATCTCCCAGCTGTGCCTTGGGCACTCCCAACTAGAAAGTTATGTGAATACAGATGTCAGGCAGGAGAGTGTCAAAATGATAAAGAAAAGCACAGTGTGAGAGCAAAGCAGAGCTGAGTTCAACCTTGGATAGCAGGTGAGTTGCCTAACCTCTCTGAGGCCCTAAGACTTTTTCTCATGAGAGCACAAATATTCATCTTTTATCTAAAGCACATGGGCATTCCATAAATGTCTATTTCTGATTCACCATGTTTGCAATAACGGGAAGGAGGAAGGTAATGTCTACTGGGCGTCTCCTGAGCGCCAGGCACTGTACTCAGATATGCATTTTTTAATTTGGACTTTAACACCACTCACATTACAGATATGAGAGTGAGACTCAAATAAGTCAAATTATTTGCTCACTAGTCCATAATTAGTAACGGGTAGAAATAGCATTCACACCCAGGTCTTCTCATTCCAAATCTGGTGCACGTTCCACCAAACCACACTGCCTAGTACATAGTAAAGGGTCAATAAATATTTGTTAGAGGAATAAATAGTGAGACTAGCGTGGCTTTTTGAACATCAGGGCTGGCTTTGTACACAAGCAGCATAAATAACCATGAATAAGACTTCATGGGTGCCCCAAAATATTAAGTTACTAGATGTTGCCTAAAATGCCCTAATTAGAAATATATTTTTGTCTCCTCCTCCCACCTGGTCGTTTATCTTAGAAATGCTGCACAGCAAGGCCTTTTTTGTCATAGATGTAGAGTTTCCTAGATCCATACCTACCAACCAGTTTTTAGAGTTAAAAGGTTAGGGAGTCCTAGACAGTGGGAGGGATCTTGACCTATTTCACAGCCTCAGTTTCTCCCTACCTTATATACATCACAATTTTAGTCATAAATCCAGTTTCGGATATGTAGCCCCAAATAGTAAAAAAATGGTCCCCTTTTCATCATTGTGAAAGAGGGCAGCTGTACTATATACTTCTCAACTTTCAGTGTATTATTATTTGTTAGCACAAGAAATTTGAGGTGAAATTTCCTATTTGTAAGCCTGATTTGTCAAATTGCCCCCATAAAATTTCATTTAAAACTGTCAAGAAAGAACAAAGAGAAAATCAGTATTAGAGATAAGCCTGAGTGTACCACCACACTGTCACAGTAAGCTATGTTCAAATGGACAGGGATTCATATCTTTCAGTATCCAGGGCCTAATGCATTTTAAAAATAAAAATTTAGTTATGAATAATTTTCTGAACTAATGACATATCTGAATAATGTCCACAAAATCAGAAGACTGTACTGGGCCAGGAAACGAACAAATGAGATTTCCCTGTAATGCAGCAATTATTCTGTGTCCCAGTGTCTGCACCAGGAAACAAGTCTTACGTCAGTGCTGCATTTTTCTAATTCAATTTTTATATTTTCTTCCTTGTAGTTTTGTCAACACATGGCAGTGAGAGAGCAAAAACACAACATCATGTGGCTGTTATACTCCAAAGGAAAGAGCCCTTCCCCAGAGGATAAGGAGCCCTGTGGCCAGATAGCCCAAGGAGTGTCCGAGACTGGGTTTTCACCTCTGAATTGACAGACATCTCAGTGGCAATCTTGACATTGAATCAGAGCCTTAGGGAATATGTAAAGCTGCCTGCATTTGAAAAAGACCTTGACTTCCTCTTCCAGTTGTTTGCTCTGTTGCTGGCATTTCAGCTTTCACTTCACAGTGTGTAACTGGGCCTTTACTATCTTCTAAAAGAGATTTCTTTCAGTTTTACAAATTTAGAATATTTCTCAGCCCAATTTTTTGTTTCATATTGTGACACATTTTAGTCTTTCCAGAATTCTAAACTAGTCTTTCCATAATTCTAAGCTCTGAAAGTCTTCCGTGTCCTGTTCTACACATCAATGTTTCTTGAAGTGTGGCCCTTGGATCAGTAGCTTCACTTCATCTAGGCATTGTTATCAATGCAGTTTTTTGGCAGCCCCCTCAAACCCATTGGCTCCTGCACTAAAGTTTAGGAGCCACTGCAACAGGTCATTATCCTTCCGTTGTGAGCCAGTCGAGAAGCTGTATTCCTTTCGGACCCACTGGCACCATGAAACTACAGCTTTCAAAAGTTTTCCCACCCTTCTAGGGCTGTAACCCCTTAGAGAATCTGATTTTATATTTACTATGAATCCACAAAATACAGACTGGCAGTCCCTAGACTGATGTATCTTTAAGACAGTGACAATATAAGCGGACCCTAGAAATGTCTACTTGGGGCATATTCACCAGCAATTTCTCTCTTCCATTCAACATCAGGGCTTAAAGGGCTTCTCTTCTGACACACTGTTGAATAATTCTAAGAGTCATAATGCCTGAATTTCTACGAGCCCAGCTCCTGGCTTATGGATAATTATTGTATGATTCACTTATCTCTAGAAACCATTCTCAGACTAAATCCCCACTCCCATAAGCACAACTCAGAGCCACGGATGGTGAGAAGCAGAGGGGCACCCTTCTATGTGAAAACCCCATTCGGTTTCCTCTATGCTACCTTCTACCTTGGTCCTGCCCTGGGCTCTGGTCTCATGAAGGCCACACCCACCCAGGGCACTGAGAGAAGGCCACAGCCCTGCAGGATGCTCGTCACTTACCGCATTTGTCTGCGTGGACTCATTCTCAGGTTTGGTTTTTATATCAACAACTCCGTCAGCGTGGCGGAAGGAGCACTCAGCAAGAACATCATAAAATGACAGTTTCTGGGCTTTTAAGCCATATTTCTGCAGCCACTTCTTGGAGTCCCAGGTGTCTTCTAGATTTGATTCGTTCGGAACAGAGGTGGCTCCAGATTCTGTTTTTAGAATCACAGCTCATCAGCCATCCATATCACACAAACCATTTGTATTTCACCCCACCTCAGTATTTACCAAGCAGAAACTGTTCTCTGTTAAACCACATTCTTTTCGGGAAGTATCATTCCAAAGCAAGACTGGTAGAGAGCTGGGTCACAAGACTAGAAGGCAGAAATCTGATGCTTTTCACCCCACAGTCCCCTCTGTCTAAGTTGACTGGCACCATGCACAGGTGGAGATGGCCAACAGATCAAAGCTGTGTGTCGTGAGAGACTGAAACTTGGGGTCAGAAGCTCTGGGTTCAATTTCTGCCTCCATCACTTACTAGCTTGGGTTAGTCACTCCACTTAACCTCCCCGAGCGTCAGCAGAATTCTTCGCCCGCAGATGGCATCTGCTGGGTCTTCCTAGATGTGTTGGAGTAATTCAAGGGGAAAAGTCATGTGGAAGTGCTTTGTAACAAGCAGGGAGAAGTTGGGGCATGTAACCTGCACTGAGGTGGGAATGAGTCAACCCTGGAAGGCTAGCAGGCTGCCTCCCAGAGCTCCCCTGTTAACTTGATGGATTTATCCTGACTCAGAGCCTGGTCCTCAACTCTGCAGGTTCAGAATCTTCACATGTCAGTTCTGGCCCCAGGAGTTGATCTATGGCAATTCACCTTAGTCAGATTCACAGGATAAAGTATAACCCAGAAGGCCAACTGCCCAAATATCCCCAGCCTTAGGAACAGACCCTTGGTGTTTTCCAAAGCTTTCCTGTACTCTCTAAGTGGTAGGAGGTATTATGCTGTATGAGCAGAAAAAAACACAAAAGCCAGCTATCATACAAGCAGAAAAGCATTTATCTTGGTGGCTCAAAACTCTTGCTGCCATCTGAGAGAGACCAGGGTATCTGAGGGAGGGAGATGGGCACCAAGAAGGCAAGCAGATCTGAAGCTGAGGAGGAGGAGGCATGGGTAGCTGGAACTGACTTGTACTGGCCCATGAGAGCTGACGGCCCCTCTCTTGCCAGCCCCATGCTCAGTGGTAGCATATCGCTGGGGGAGCGGGGGGTGAAATTGACCATGCTGGGAGTATTCACAGAATTTAGAAATCAGCAAATATTACAAATCGGGCTTTTTTAATTCCAGAGAGTGGATCAGTAAACATTTATCTGCATGCCTGCTGGAAGGAAGGCAGAAGGGACCCTGAGCTTTCAGCCCCACAGAAGGGACAGCACAGCACTAGAAGGACCGAGAGGTGCTGGGCAGAGGTGGGTTTTTATTGAGCGTACTACTGAGTATTAGGTCCACCAGCTCTACAGAGTTTATTACCACTTAGATCTGTGGTTCTAACTCTGCACACTGGAATCCTCTGAGGAGTTATAAAAATACTGATGCCTGGGCCCCACTCATTAGATTCTGTTTTAATTGGTCTGGACACTGGGATTTTTCAAAGCTTTCCAGATGATTGTACCATGCATACAAACTTTGCACTTGGGGTAAGACGAAAAGAGCTTTCTAAATTATGAGTTGGTGATTCCATCTGTTATGCTTCCACCAGACACAGAGTCAAGTCAAATTATACTTTTAATTAAAAAGTACTGCTCACTATTAGGGAACAAAAATATGACCCATACTTGCCCATTACTATATTTAAGGGAATATATAATTAGAATAAGATTTGGAGACATAAAACACTTTAGAGCCAACTGCTCTCAATAATAGGTAAAGTATCTGTCCATTAATTCTATATGTGAGCCATGTCCTCAAATATTAATAGAACACTTTTTAAATAACACATTCTGAAATCTATTGGAGCTGGAATACCTTAAGAATACCTTGTTTTTGGCTTTTGAACTTTAAACCAACCTGGCATGGAAAGCCCCTTTAGGTACCATCCACAATACCAGCACTTGGTTTCTATGTGACTCGCAAAGTGTCCTCTCACCCTATGCAGGGAGCTCCGATCAGAGTCTTCCCAGAGCTTCTGATGCCCAAGTTTCCTCTGCACATTCACCTGCATCATAGGGAAGCAGGACAAAGAGGACGGAGTCATTTCATCTGTGGAATCAGCCTCTTGAGAAATTCTTTGGGTGGCCACTTTGTCTGATGATTGTTAATTACATTCTGAGTCTCTGTCGCCTCTTTGTTCCTACTTTATTATCGCCTCCCTTTTTTCTGATCAGTAGGTGTAGAAGAAAGTAAATTTTTCATTCAATGATTTCCACAGCAACATACATACTGTCACATCCTGCTCTGTTTTCGGTTGCCTTTTTTTAAAAAGCCCTTTATCAATGATAAATTCCAGCTTACCATAAAATAACTTCCTGAAAAAAAAAAAATCAAACCAATTTTAACAAGATTGTTTAAAGAATCGACCTTCTGACTCCTTCTAGCTTCATCAAGGATCAGGCAGGGCAGTTTAGGGCACGACTCAGACTCTAATCACCCTCCAAAAAGGGGGCTGGGAGGAGATCCCAAAGCAACCTGAACTTCATGCAAAAACAGCCTAAGTGCTCCAAAGCTGAAGACAGTAAAAGAGGAAGTCTTTTCACTTTCAGTGTGTATTGTACCAATTAGTAGCTGAGCCAAATTTTGCCCAGTGGGTCAGTGGGAAGGGCCTTGTCAGGTCATCAGAGTCACTTGCTGAGGAGTTCTTTCCATTTCTCTGCAGTTGTCTTAACAAGAGCCTTACACAAATTCTCACCTCCAGAGCCCAGCATAATAAATACCTCCATTTATTAGAGATGTGAGCTCACAGTTCATCCTGGTTATACTAATTTCTTTTCCATGTGTTACATTGCTAAGGAGTTTCTGTCAGTTACAACAAGAGGAAAACATGGCAGACCACACCTATGCCACAGAATTACCTGGCATGGTCTTCTCCGTCCTAGTTAGCAATCTCGGAACATGTTTTAATGAGTAAGACCTACTGGCCAATGCTTTTGAAACATCACTGCTGCAGCCAAGGCCAAATGACAAATTGAGCACAGTGTATCAGTGTCCACTGATACCCTCAGGGTACAGTTCCTGAGAGTCTCATAGCCACCAAGGGTTCACTACCACCACAACTGCCTGTCCCACAGTGATGAATGGTCTCACGTGTCTACTTGGCTGGGCCACACTACACAGATACTTGGTCAAACATTATACTAAACATTTTTGTGAAGGTGTTTTTTAGCTGAGATTAACATTCAAGTCCATAGGCTTTGAGTAAAGTAGATTGTCCGCCTTACATGAGTGGGCTTCCCCGCTCAGTTGAAAGACTACAGAGAAAAAAGACTGACCTTCCCTGAGGAAGAGGGGATTCTGTCAGCAGTCAGCCCGTGGACCTGGACGACAATGCCAGCCCTTCCCTGGGTCTGCAGCCTGCAGCCTGCTCTGCAGATTGTGAACCTGCCAACCCACGCATTCATGTGAGTCATTTCTCTCTCTGCCTCTGTCTCTATACACGCACACACACATCCTATTGGTTCTGTTTCTCTGAAGAACCCCGACTAACACAGCCATCTTCCTCCACTGAAAGTAACTTGTCCAGTGCCTCATTCCTGCCATGCCAGGCCCATGTGACTTTTAAGGGAAGCACCACCAGCTAACGAACAGACTAGAGCCCTATATGGAGCCAACCTCAGAGAGCATCAGGGTCAACATTTCCCACGCTGTGTTCCACAAACATATGTCCACTGTATGGGAGTTGACATAACTCAGAAAGAGGGTTCCTTCGCAAAAAGTTTGGGGAGCTTGAAGCTAAACAGTTTCAACAGGTTCTTTATCATAGGACTTACTCGAGCCTTTGACAGAGGACACAGCAGTGGGGCCGCCATAAGCAGAGGCATAAATGGCATTTCCTAAAGTTAGTTAGTCCCAGACCCTCTCCACACAGAACATTTTGGAGGGCTTACATTTGATAGACGACAGTTTGGTACACACTGCCCAACATTTCTGTTATCACAGGTACCATAAGATACTAACCCAGCCCTTGCCTGCCACAAGGGAACTGGCATGGGAAATGGATGCTGTGAAATTAGTTGAAAAGGAAAAGGTTCAGGAGATGTCTGACAGAAAGAAAGAAAAAATATTATTCTACAAGTAGGAAGAATGTTTAAACTACATCACATGCAATTGGCCATTGAGGAATAAGGAGCAATAGGTTAGTGACAAACCTGCACAAAGGCTGAGAGGAAACCACTAGTGGAGCACAGACTACAAGAGAAGAATTTTGAAAACCACATTTTCATGTATCTACATCTAAAATGACATTTAAAATAAGCCGAAAATAGTTCAGGGTCAGTGACGTAGGAAGAATATTATACCTCAGGCAACTATTTCTTTAAAAATAGTGTGACCTGGCTAAATAAACAAGTCAATTCAAGATGTTTCGTATAAAGTGAAAAAATCAAGATTGAGAACTGAGAAAAGAATAAATGGACTTTGAGAACTTTAGATTAAGAACCTGAAATTCATGTCACAGGGAGAATGGGAACTCTGCAACAGAGTGGGAATACTGGAATTAAACCAAGACAGAAATCTGAATCTGTTCCCTTCAGAAATTAAAATATTTGCCACTTTTTTGATCTTGTATCACCATCACCAAGGTATTTTTTTTCACTTTTAGTCAGCATATTTATTTCTTGTATTCTTTAAAAAATTGTTGAGATATAATTCACATACTATAAAATTCACCCTTTTAAAGTGTACCATTCTGTGGTTTTTGGTTTATTTACATGGTTGTGCAACCATCACCACTATTTAATGCCAGCGCATCTTCATCTTTTGAAAGAACTAACTTTTGGTTTCTTTTATTTTTGCTATTATTTTTCTATTCTCTATTTCATTTATTATTCTCTAATTTGTATTATTTCCTTGATTCCACATGCTTTCAGTTCAGTGTCTTCTTATTCTAATTTCTCAAGGTAGAAGGTTAGTTTATTAGAGTTCTTTTTTTTCTTTTTTAATATAGGTGTTTACAGCTATAAATTACTTTGTACAAACTGCTTTAGCTGCATTGCCTAAATTTTGACAAATTAAGTTTTTGGTTTTAATTTACCTCAAAGTATTTTCTAGTTTTCTTTTTGATTTCTTTCACCTATTTTTATTTAGGAGTATGTTGTTAATATACACATATTTGTCAGTTTCAAAAAAAAATCCTTGTTATTGATATTCAGTTTCATCCATTGAGGTTAGAGAACATATTTTGTATTATTTCAATCGTTTTAAATTTATTGTTGTGGTCTAACATATGATCTCTTCTGGAGAATAATCAGTGTGCATTTGAGAAGAATACATACTCTACTGCTGTTACATGGAGTATTCCATAGATATCTATTTGGTGTAGTTCATTTGTTGTGTTGTGAAAGTTTTCCATTTCATTATTGATCTTCTCCCTAATTATTCCATTCATTATTGAAAGTGAGATACTGAAGTCTTCGACAATTATTATTGAACTATTTCTCCTTTCAATCAGACAGTTTTTGCACCATACATTTTGAGGATCTATTTTTAGGTGCATATATGTTTATGATTGTTATAACTTCTTGGTAAACTGACACTTTCATTATCATCAAATGTCCCTCTTGCAAAAAATGTTGTCTTAAAGTCTATTTTGTTTAAAATTAGTATAGCCACTCCAGCTCTTCAATTGTTTCTAACTGTATGGTATATTATTTCCATCCTTTACTTTTATTCTATTGCATCTTTCAGTCTAAAATGTGTCTTTTATAGGGAGCATATTGCTGGATTATGTTTTTTTAAAATGCATCCTGCATACTCTGCTGTTTTATTGAAGTATTCGATCCATTTTTATGTAATATAATAAATAATATGGCAGGATTTACACATGTCATTTTTCTATATGTCTTAAATCTTTTTCATTCCTCTATCACTGCCTTCTTTTGTGTTAAAAAGATATTTTCTAGGATACTGCTTTAATTCTCTTGGCATACATATATAATATTTAGTTACATATATTTAGTTATATATATAAGTATATATATTTAGTTATTTTCTTAGTGGCTTCCCTCAGGATTACAATTAACATTTTATCACAACCCAGCTGGGATTAATACCAAATTAATTTTAATAGTACACAAAAGCTTTACACCTTCACATGCTACCACCCTAGTCCCAGATGCCATAATCTCTCATCTATTCCAACATCGTAACTCTCTTCCCTCATCTTTGCTTGGTCCTTCCCTTCCAATCTGCTTCCCACTCAGTAGCCAAAATGATTATTTTTCTAAATGCAAATCTGATTTTATCATTCCCTTGCTTAAAATCTTCCAATGGCTTCCTGCTGATCTGAAATAAAAGACTGACATCTCATACCATGGCTTCCAGACCCAGCATGAGCTAGTCCTTTCCAGATTCATCACAGGCCAATTGCTAACTTAAACTCTGAGCTCCACACTCATTTTTAAAACTCTTCTAAAGTGCCATGCTCCTCCTTGCTTCAGGACCTTTGCATGTGATGTTCTTCTGCCTGGTATATATTCTCTTACCTTTATTCCTTCACCTCATTAACTTACCTCCTCAACTCTTACATATCAGCTCCAATATCATTTCCTCAGCAAAGCTTTCCTTGACTCCAGAGAATAACTCAGAAACTCACATTTTTACTTAGTTATTCTACCCCAGTTGGTAATCATACTTCTCTGTGAATCTAGTTTTCTACCCTTCCTGAGCAAGAAATAGTACAAGGTCCTGCTTTATGAGGGCCCACTCCGTGTCTATTTTATTCATCATTATACTCATTATCTAGCACAAAGCTACATATAGTAACTGCTCAATAAATGAAAGAATAAATATATTAACATTTTCTTAAGTGATCATTGTATTCTAACAATAAGCCTGCACAGTTTTAAGTGTTTTACATGTATTTCCTCATTTAATTCTCAGCCCAGTGGGGTAGGTATTATCATTATCATCCTAATTTTACAAATAAGGAAACTGAGGCACAGATAATAAATGTCTTGCCTAGGGTCACATAGGAGCAGGCAGAACCAGGATGAATATCTTTCTAACTCCAAACTTGTGTACTTCACCATCACCCAGGACTACAGAGAAATCTGGCTGGTTATTTTAATACAATGACAATAAAAAATCAGGATTGTCCCTCTCTCCATTTGTTCAAAAATAAGTGCTCAAAACTTGTGGAGATCCTGGTTGGAACTCCCTGCAGAGCCTGAGTGAGCCTCTAGCCCCCCTTCCTTGTCTTTTGTCACTGAGTCTGATATTTTGAAGCAACCAAGTATTCAGAGTCCAGTCTTGGCACGGCTACACAACACAATTAGACTGATTATCTCCAGTGGGTCATAAAATGGCTGTGAAGGTTATTCAAAATAAAAAATTCCTGAAATGTTTTCAGCTGAATATTATCCAAATAAATGTAAAGTTTCCTTAACTTTGGACGAATTCTTGAATGTTTTGTGAGAAAAACCTTCTTCTCATTTGAGAGTCACACCTGGCACACACACACAGACACACATACAAAGAACGCTCAAACACACCAACTCTGAACAGTTCAGCCTCTCAGGAGTGACCTACATCCTCCTTGTTTATTAACAGCTGGGTTAACATATAATCAACGTATGATAAACAATACACATTACTAGTACAAACTGATAAGTTTTGGCATATGTATGATTAGATTTATGTCTATCATCTTGCTATTCATTTCCTTTTATCTTTTTTTCTGACAGCTTCCTATTTTTAATTTTTTTATAATCCTTTGTATGCTCGTTTTGTCATTGAGTGGTTATTTTAGGTTTATAGTATACATTCTTAATGTATCATGGTCTGACTTCAACTGATATTACATCACTTCACAAATAGTATAAGAAACCCACAACAGCATACTTCCTTTTCTCCCCTCCTGGATTTTATTTTGCAGTTCAGTGGTTTATTGTTGTTTTAATTGTGGTAAAATGTACATAACACAAAATTTACCATCTTAATCACTTTTAGGTGTGAAATTCCATGGCATTAAGTACATTCACATTGTTGTGCAACTACCACCACCTTCCATCTTCAGAACGTTTTCAGTATCCCAAACGGAAACTCTGTACACATTAAATAATAATTCCCACTGCCCCAGCCCCTGGTAACCACTAATCTACTTTCTTGCTCTACAAATTTGAGTATTCTAGGTACCCCATATAGGTAGAAACACACAATATTTGTCATTTTGTGTCTGGCTTATTTCACTTATCATAATGTCTTCAAGGTATATCCAAGTTGTAGCATATGTCAGAATTTCCTTTCTTTTTAAGGCTGAATACAATTCCACTGTATGTATATACCACATTTTGTTTATCCAGTGGCCATATGGGTTATCTTTGAATAATGCTGCTATTCCTCTGATAGTTTTTATGCTATTATTGTCATATGCTTTACTTATACATATGTTATAGACCCCACAGCACACTGTTATTATTTGTGTTTAAACAATCTTTTAAATATGTCTAAATAGAAAAATATCATATATTTACCCACGTAGTTGTTTCTGGTGTTCTTTATTCCTTTGTATTGATTCATATTTCCCTTCATTTTTCCATAAAAAAGTATCATTCTCCTCTTGCCTAAGTGATTTCCTCTAACATTTTCAGCAGTGCAGATGTGCTGATAATAAATTCTTTCAGCTTTTATATGTGTGAAAACATCTTCATTTTTGCTTTGGTTCTTGAAATATATTTTCATGGAATATAGAATTCTACATTGAAAATTTAAGGTACTGAATGGAAAAAAAAAAAGATGTTTCTCCACTATCTCTTCACTTACAAGAAATCTGCTGTCATGCTCACCTTCATTCCTTTGTACATAACATGCCTTGTTTTCCTCTGGTTGCTTTTAGGATTTCCTATGTATTAGTTATCAGTTTTGAGCAAATTGGTTGTGATGTCCCTTGGTACAGACTCCTTCATTTTCCTGTACTTGCCATTTATTGAACTCCTTGTATCTCTAGGTTATAGTTTTCACCAAATTTGGAAATTTTTCAATCTTTATTTCTCTAAATATTTTTCTCTCTTCTCTTCTCCTCGAGAATTCCACTTACATGTATATTTGGCCACTTAAAGTTGTCTCACAACTCACCAATGCTCTGTTTGTTAGTTATTTTTTGTTCATTTTTTTTTCTTTTTATTATTTTTTTTGTGTCTCATTTTGGATAGTTTCTATCGCTATGTCTTCAAGTTCACTAATCTTTTTTTCTAGCCATGTCAAACTGCCATTAATCCCATTTAGCATGTTCTCATCTAAGATATTTTCTTCCCTAAAAGTTTCTATCTCTAAAAGTTCAACATGTACCTTTTTTTTATATCTCCTCTATCCTTACTTAACTTTTTGAACATATGAAATCATTATAACAACTCTTTGAATGTCTTTTCCTGCCTATTCTAATGTCTGTGTCAGTTCCCAGTCAGCTTGATCGATTGATTCTGAAGGTGAACACTTCCTGTTCCTTTTCTTTTCATGTCTAGTAACTTTGATTGGACATCAATCATTGTGAGTTTTACCTCATTGGGTATTGGAGGTTTCTGTATTATTATAAATCTTCATGAGTTTTGTTCTACAATGCAGTTGAGTTACCTATGAAGAGTTCCTTCCTTTCATGTCTTGCTTTGATGATTTCTTAGGAGAGCCCAGAGGTCAATTTAAGGCTAGTCAGTCCCCATTACCAAGGCAAGACCTTCCCAAGTAGCCAAATCAGTGGTGTCCCGAAGTTATACATTTTCTAGTCAGGCTGGTGAGAACAGGCCATGTGTGAGCGCCGAGGCTTTTCTTTCTAATTTTCTTTCCAATGACTCTTTCTCAGTCTCAAGTAATTTCCTCACGTAAATGAGCTGATTAGAACTGAGCCGAATTCTCAAGGGAAACTCTCTGCAGATTTCCAGAGTTCTCCCTCTGTGCACCTTTCTCCTCTCTAGTACTTTGTTCTGTGAAATCTAGATATCTTGGTCTCCCTGGACTCTTCACTCTGGCTTCCAAGCTCAGAAATTTGCTGTGCTTCAACTGAGGTCCTTGTCCCCATACCATGGCCTGGAAACTCTAAGCATTAAGCTGGGACAATCATAGAGCTCGCCATGAATTTTCCCTGTATTTCAGGGTCCACTGGCCTTAATTGCTAGATGTTCAACGTCTTGAAAAACCATTGTTTCATATACTTTTGTTAGTTTTTCCCCCCCAGGGAATTCTTTTTTATTCCAGGTTTATTGAAATATAATAGATAATTAGTTGCTCATATTTACATTATACAATTCAATGAGGTGGTTTTTTTTTTTTTTCAGTTATAGTTGGGATACAATACCAGTTTCAGTTGTAAAACCTAGTGATCAGAGATCCACATAACTCACAAAGTGATCACCCCACCAAATCTAGTACTCCTCTTCCCCCTTACATATTACAGCATCATTAACTATCTTCCCCATGCTACACTCTGCATCTCCACATCAGTTTTGCAACTATCTGTGTGTACCTCTTGAATCCCTTTGTCTTTTTTTTTTTTTGCTGTCCCTCCTAACTCCCCTCTTATCTAGTACCCCTCAAAATATTCTCTGTATCCATTAATTTATTTCTGCTTTTGTTGTTGTTGTTTATTTTCTTCTTTGGATTCCACATGTTTGTGAAATCATGCGATTTTTGTCTTTCTCTATCCGATCCATTTCATTCGGTGCAATATCCTCTAGGTCCAACAAGGCAATATCTTTTTCCATCCCCTTCCTTTTAGTCTGTTTGTGTCTTTTAATCTGAAGTGACTCTCTTGTAGGCAGCATATGTAGGGTTCTTGTTTTCTTATCCATTCAGCCACTCTAGCTTTTGGTTGGAACACTTAATTCTTATCCATTTGAGGTACATGTTGATAGGAATGTAGTTATTATCATTCTTTATTCCTGTTTTTGATACATGTTTTTTCTTCTTAAAGATGTCTCTCCAACATTTCCTGTACTACTGGCTGGGCGTTGATAAATTCCTTTAGCTTATTTTTGTCTGAGAAGTTCTTTATCTGTCCTTTGACTCTTGGTTGTAGATCCTGGTTTTTCATCATGCTGAATATTTTGTGCCAAGCCCTTCTGTCATGCATGGTTTCTTTTGAGAAATCAGATGCCAGTCTATGGGTGCTCCCTTGTAGGTAACCAACTGCTTTTCTCTTGCTGCTTTTAAGATTCTCTCTTTGTATTTAACCTTTGGCATTTTAATTATGATGTGTCTTGGTGTGGGCCTCTTTGGGTTCCTCCTTCTTGGGACTCTCTGAGCTTCCTGGGGTTGTATGTCTAATTCCTTCACCAGGTGAGAGAAATTTTCCATCATTATTTATTCAAATAGCTCTTCAACTTCTTGTTTTCTTTCAGGTACTCCTATGACCTGGATATTTTTACATTTAATTGTGTCCTATAGGCTACTTAAATTATTATTACAATCTTGGCTTCTTTTTTATTGCTATTCTGATTGAGTGTCCTTGGCTTCCCCATCCTCTATATCAGTGGTTCGATCCTCTTCTTTATCAACTGTTTATTCCACTTAATATACTCTTTTTCTGAGATAATGTGTTCTTCATTTCTGACTGATTCCTTTTTATAATTTCAGTTTTAATGTTTTTATCCCTTTGTTAAAGTTCTCACTGAATTCATCTACACTTCCCCTAAATTCATCGAGCATCTTTATAACCAGTGTTTTGAACCCCATATCTGTTAGATTGCTTGACTCCATTATTCCTGGATCTCTGTTTTGTTCTCTCATATGGTTTCTGCTTCTCTGTCTCCTCATTTTGGCTGCCTTTCTGTGTCTGCCACTATATACTGAGCAAAGCTCCTAAGTCTCCCAGTCTTATTAGTGAGGCTTTGTTTACTAGGTGTCCAGTGACACAGTCCTGAGAAGGGTTCAGATGCAGGCCAGGTTTAGCCCCAGCATGTGCTTCTTGCCACCTGTTAAGATTCAGCTAGCAATCCACAGATGCTGTGCTTATAGTTACTTCAAGAAACCACACCAGAAACCAAGGCCAGCTGCCACCAGTGTGAGCCTTGGTGCTGCTCCAAGGATGGAGCACCTGACTCACTGAGGATACATCTGGATATGACTTGGGTGGGGCCGTGAGTTGGGGGAGGCAGAGTTTCAGGGAATCCTCTGGGCAGAGCGACCTCTGTTATCTAGTGTGATGACATCTCAGCTGAGGAAGCGCTGTGTCCACACACTGGAAGAGGGGAGGGCTCAACAAAGGAATAATGGATACTGCCAGCACTTCTGTCCAGGAGAATGCCTCATCTCCAGCCCTCGCTTCAACAACACTGTAAGTCTTTGGCGCCCCCCGCGCGGCATCCCCAGCACTGGTACTTAGAGCAAGTCCGTCACCTCAAAAGTCCGCTGGCGGACATGGTCCCTTTAAGAGACGTCTGCAGCTGCCAGCTGCCACTGCCATAGCATTTGTCCCACTCAGCCACTCGGGACCATGTTCCAGGGTGATTTCTTATTTCTCTCTCTAGTTGCAGGACTTGTTCATCTAGATCTCAGGCGACTTTCCTTGTTGTTTGTTCTGTGATTCTGTCATAACTTTGATTTGGTCACAAGAGGGATAAACAAAGTCTCTATCATCTACGCCATTTTTTTTACCTCTCCTCCCAAGGGAATTCTTCTGTCCTGCTCTTGATAATTAAAAGAGGACAAAATTACCAGTGGCCGTAGTGACTGGCCTCATTGTTTTCTTATCCCAGGCATCAGGCTGATGAGTCATCCCTGCCAGAAACTGGCCCTATGGTTACAGGTGCCAGTTGATCCCAGAACCAGTGTGCCCAGCCTAAGGGGCACATGGGAGCTGTTATGCCCAGGAGGCAAGTCTTTGTCTAATTCACATGAAGGCTCCATATGCAATGGCAGCCCACATGATCTCCCCTCTGACCCTTCCTCTTTTAAGATGACTACCCCATGTCCTCTGGCCTGCAGGCCCTGAGCAGCCAAACACGGGGGATGGCCACTGCCTTCACGTGACACAGACACAGGGTCTTTGGCTGACACAGCATTTTCCTCAATAACACTGGGTTGTGGGTGGCAACTGAAGCAGGTCAGATACTCCATGTGTGGCCTCTGATGCCAAACAAAGCAAGGTTACAAAATTTCGAGGGGTATCCAACACTGGAAAGGACCTGGCCAAATTTTCCTTTTTAAATAAAAGTAGTACATTTGAAGCATCTTTTGAAAAATTATGCTTAGAGTTATTTCAGTTTTTAGTTTTTGGGGCTTTTTTTTTTTTTGGTGGGGGCGTAGATCTAAAGGAAGTAATCTGATCTATCCTTCTATCAATTACAGAGGCCAATAACTCTTCTGTTTCCCTTAGGAACAACATCTAAAAGCCTTCTGTTGACCCTTAAGATTAACTGCCTCAAGCTTAATACTGCCTGTGTCAGTCTACTCAAGCTGCTATAACAAAACACTATAGATGGGGGACTGAAACAACAGAAATTGATTTTCCCACAGTTCTGGCAGCTGGAAGTGTAAGATCAAGGTGCCCGCAGTGTTGGTTTCTGTTGAAGCATCTCTTTCTGGCTTATAGACAGCCACCTTCTTGCTGTGTCCTCACACAGCTTTTCCTCTATGCACTCTTGAAGAGAGTTCTTTCTCTTCTTATCAGGACACCTGTCATTTTGGATTAAGGCCCCACCCTTATGATCTCATTTAACCTTAATCACCTCCTTAAAGGCCCTGTCTCCAGGGGGTTAGGGCCTCAACATATGAATTTGCAGGGAATACATACAGTTCCATCCATAGCACCCCCCCCCCCAACCAAATATAGCAGCAGGGTCACCATTCTCTCTGCCTGGCATGGATATTTACTTCAGCCTATGTCTGCCTGCTTCACTTTCATTCTCTCAGGATGAAAGAGGACTGTCTGGGTTCTAGACTCTAAGCTTTCTGAGTGGGGTGTCACTATAAGTGAGAGACCCCTCCAGACAAGGCTAATTAGGCCCCTGCTTGGGGACCCCAGAGAGCTGGTTCTGACAAAGCAATAGCAGCTGCTTCTTCTCAGGGTCAAGTCAGATACCCAGTCACAGAAAAAAGTCCCTGTCACCAGAAATTTATCAAGTTGCACAGGGCAAGCTTGCCCAGGCCCTCAATCACTTCGCCCACTACACATGTCCCCTTCTCCATTTCTCTTCTTCAACTGCATCCCTGTTCTCAGCCAGCCTGGTATCCTTGCTCTCCTTCCACATGACACCTATAGTGCAGGCAGGGTACCAGAAGGCAATACAACCAGGCAGAGGTTCCCAAACTTTGTTGCATCTTAGAGTCACCTGGGGAGTTTTCAAAACTCCCGGTGTGCAGATCACATCCCATACGGATTAATCAGAACATCTGGGGTAGGCGCCAGATGTCGGTACTTTTATTGATGGACTAGGTTTGAACCCCAGCTTTATCACTTCTAGCTGTGTGGCCTTGCATAACCTTGAGGGTTACTTATCCCTAAATGAAAATAATAGTAGCACCTATTTTATAAGATTGTGGGAAGGATTAAATGAGCTAATATTTGTGAAGAGCCCCAAAGGGTGCCTGATGTGTAAGGTACATGCTGTAAGAATTAACTGCTATTATTACCAGGGGTGCCCCGAATGAAAAAGTGTCCTACAGAGGAAGTCCTTCACTGACTCAAGTGCTCAGGCAGGAGAGTCAGTCTACTGACCATCCCTCACCCCAACTGTGAAAGGGAAATGAGTGAGTGAACATTTACCAAGTACTTGCTTGATGGAAAGCATACATTATTTTACTTAACATTAACTATAGTCCCTTGAGAGCAATATTATTATAATCGTTTTACAGAATAATAAACTAAGGCTTAAAGAGATTAAGTCAGGTTAATCTAGTGATGGAGATGGAATCTACAATCAGGGCTTTCTCATTCCAAAACTCAGGCTCCTCTGAATTGTCTTCTCAACTAGACCTTGATCTTTGAACTTCCCTGTTGTCTTCACATCCCCCAATTTTAGCAAAGGCAATTTAGCCAGAATCTCCCTATTATCTGATCAAATGCTTCACCACCACCCCCAGGTGACCTCCGGACATCCATCCGGTCACCCTGGCCTGACTACAGCCAGAATCCTGTCAGGCCAGTTCAGCCAGAAATACCCCCTGACCCTTGATGTTCTCTCTCAGTGATTTTCCACCCACCAACCCCCTTGGCTCTGTGCCTGTAAATCCCCACAGTGTCCACCTTATATCCATAATAGCCCAGTTCGTACCAACATCTCTTTTCCCTGTTGCAGTAGTTCCTAAATAGAAACTGTTTTATTGCTTTAACTGCTGTCCAGCTCTGGTTTCACTTTAACAATATACGCACACGCACACACATACACATACGTGAACACTCACACACACGTACACCCCACAGCTCCAGACGCTCTCCTCGGGTTGGGCTAGGGAGTTCTCCTTGGCAGAGAAAATGGACACAGGCCCCATGCCCAACCAGCAGCACTTTCGACTCTTTCACACAAGTGACCGACCGAGTGACCATAAGTAGCACCCACCATGCTCTGTTGTGGCCATGCCGAATTTGGGAAGTGTGGCCAGCAGCCTCTGGATCTGGGCCAGGGTGCCGCAGGCTTCCTCCATCTCCCTCCAAATGAGAAACACGTCTTCGCGGACCCCAGCTCCTGGGAGAGAAACACGGCGTGAGCCAGGAGGCCAGCAGGCCCAAGAACTCTCCCGTGGGCCTAGCAGGCCTGGCACACCCTGGCCAAATTTCCATAACATTTCTGAACATTCCACTTTCCCCTCTAACATCTGAGAAGCAGACTGAAATCTCTAAGGAAGTGCTGTCATCTCAAGAAATCATAAATGCAGACTTTAGGATGCAGTAAAACCTTATAAAGTAAATATTTGTAGCAGCCAGAATGTTTTAAGATGAATTATTGATAATACTCAAATAAGACAAAGAATAAAAATATTCAAAGGCACCTATTAAAAGCCAGGGTGACCGTGGTGAGGAAGGGAAACTCAATGCTTTATGAAAGAAACAACTCTCCTCCTTTGTTGATTTAGTTGAGATTGCCTACTTCTTTCAAAGCACCCTCACAAAGTCTTATTTCCCCTGATATAATCACAAGTCTTTGGCCTTCTTTTCTGCACCATTATTGTCTCAACTTAGAGCTAGGTTGGGCTGTATCACTTTTTTTTTTTTTAATGATTTGGCTCAATTAATATAGACATTTATGTCACTCTCGCAACCAATCAATCAATAAAAGTTCATCCCATAGTAAGAAGTTTATGCTCTGCCTTCACCCAGGTCCAGGCTCTAACAGATTAATAGTTTCAGGAGGTTAAGGAAGGTGTAACAGTTGGGAGGAAATGGGCGTGACTGTAAACGTGCAACAGGAGGAATCCTGTGGTGGTATCTTGAGTTTCAACATCAATATCCTGGTTGTGATATTGTTCTACAGTTTTGCGAGATGTTACTTTGGGAGAAACTGGGTAAAGGGCATGTGGGCATCTCGGCATTATCTCTTACAACTGTATGTGAACCTACAATTATCTCCACATCTCTCTGCCAGAACTTGCTGTGCACACAAGGCCAGTGGTGACTCCAAGGGGCCACCATGAGTGGAAGATGCCACACATCCATTTCCAGTGGCATCCGTGGGCCCAGCCACCAGCCTGGTACTACTCAGGCATCGTGGGGGGTACAGGGGAGGCACTGCTCTGGGATGCTTCTAATATAGTTGTACAGACAAGAATTTAGCAGATGTATTCCCTAGTCTTAAAAACTCCATTCCAGTAAAAAATTATTTAGAGAAAAACACAAGTTTGTTTCACAGACTGTACACAATCAGCTCAGAGAACACAGATGATGCTATACTAAAGTGAGCTGAGTCCAAATTCTCTAATGATAAATACCTTCTGGGGGTACTTGCCATGTGCCTGGCACTACACTTGGGCCTTCCTAAACATTTTCTTATTTCTCTTCACCATAACTCTGCAGGTAAATTCTATTCATCTCCATTTTACAGCTGCCTAAACTGAGGCAGAAAGAATTGTCCAAGGTCTCGCCATCAATGAGTGGCACAGAAGAGAGTCAAACCCAAGTTGGTGTGACCTCACCAACTCAGCCGCCCTGACTAGTTGCCCTGAGAAAGAAGTGGATGGTTATAGAGGGGCCCTGTCACCCCTCTCTCTGCTGCTAACCAAGCCTGTCTACACAACAGTCCACAGACACCTGAGTTCACACAGCCACAGAGAATGAAAGACCACTATCAGGTTTATGGGTCACTCTAAGAGATTCGTCCACCAGGGCAAAGGACTGACCCTAAACCAGATAGAGTGGGGTGGACCACAGTGCTTGTTTCTAACTTTAAAATGGTAGTCACAGGGGCAGGGCAGCAGAAAAGGAACATCAGAGCCCTCACCCTCCAGAAGTTGGCCAGATCAAGTGAGGGGGTATTAATAGCTGTGTTTGGAAAGAAGCGAATGACAAGCCCTGACAGAGATGGATGGCAACCACGGCTCTGCAGTCATCAACAGCCCAAGGGATGAAATATGATGTGTACTCAGCCCTGAACTGGAGCTCCAAAAATACCACAGCCTCCTGCCAAATGCAAACCTTAAGCCCATGGGCCTTTCTGACCCCTACAAAAGCAAGACCAGCTTCCAGTTTCTCATTTAGGCATGGAGGTCTTAAGTAACAGGGATCTCACTTAAAAAGTTTCAAATGAGTCAAGGCTTTCCATCCATCCCTCTACACCAGACTCGTTGATACTATCTTAAGGGTGGGTGACCACAGGTCAGCATCTGAGGGAAATATCCAATACAGCTGGGTCTTGATCCAGAGACACAAAAGTGTGTTTAGGGCAGCAATGACCTGAGACCTGCTCCCCTGTGCGAGTAATAATTAGGGCCATCATTAATCATTGTGACTAGGCAGCGACAGATTCCTACGCTGCAGATGAGGAAAGAGAACTCAAAACTATCCACTTAACTAGGTTTGCTTTAAAAACAAAACCAGCTAGAGAACAGGAAAATCCACAGGGCAGTAAAAAGCATAGCTTAGAATGCAGAAGTTTTATTTCAAATTACTCCACAAGCAGTGTGGAAGGGTTGCCATTTTATGAGGGTTACTTCTAAGAGACTTAGCTGGGATATTGGACAGCTGCAGCCCAGGGAGACAACCCTGCTAGAGAGAGAAGAGGAGGGAGGACAGAGTGCAGAAATCCCAGTGTTTGGAGAGCTCTGTGAATTTGAAATTTTCTAGGCTCAACCAGAGAGGTGACAAAACAACAATGAAGCCTATGGATCTCAACCACCAGGCTGTCAGTCAGCCCCGGCCTACTGTGCCCAGAAGCAGAACATGGTTCCTCACAGAGACATCCAGGTGACCTGAAAGATCTTCCAACCCAGTGGCCCCTCCTGCACCAACCCCAACATGTCCCACATGCCAAGGTCACAACCTGAAGGCTGACAGAAGGCTGACATCAACTGGGAGACATGTCATGTCAAGCTGCTAGTTTTCATTAGTGCCCAGTATTGATTTCTCAGACTACTAGTTTAACAAGAGACATGAGATCTAGGTCAGATACATTTGATGTGTCAGGGGAAGAGCCACTGAGTACCTGCTACAACACACACCTCCTCCCTGTCAAATCTTCCGTGTCTCCCCTGCAGGATAAAGTCCAGTTGTCAGAGTCCAGCTGTTAATCTATTCACTTAGCACACATTTGTTGAGCACCTACTATGTGGTGGGTGGGCACTACCACTTGAGACGCAGTGGTGACAGGGTCCTGAATTAACACTCGAGTCCAAGGTTTAAGGCCTCATAACATTCCTTCTAATACTCGCACTGTCCTCACAGCTCCCTAGGATCTCCATCCTCCCAGTGTCCTCCCTACTAGGGGTCTCATAGCCCTCCATGGCACTCCCTAGCCCCACACTTCATTCAAGGTGCCATCCTGACTCCACCATCAAGCTTGGCCCAGCCACCCCTGGAAACAGTGATCTGTCCCCTGCTCCTTCTCAATTCCCATGGAATGCACCAGCCACAGCCACTGTCCTCAGTCTTTTGCTTCCAGGACACCCTTTTGGGCCACGCTAGTAGATGGGATGGTGGTATGTGCAATTCCTGGCTGTGTTGTCACACCAGCCTCCAGTTCCAAGGCACACAAAGGCACATCAGCCAGTGATAAGTTCATATACGTGTGACCTTGAGTCTAATCCTTCACAAAGGCAGTAGGCAGCAGCTTCCAGCACAGCTCCCCACCCAGCAGCGTGTCCACGGCCACCGTGCTGTTGAGACTGTGGCCTGCAGATCTCCCCTGGAGTCAATGTATGACCTTGGGCTGCTGTTCATGGTGGTACAGGCTGACTTTGCCACTAGACTGCAAACATCTTGAGCATGGGGACAATGTTCTTTCTTTCTTTGAATCCTCCACAGCACTTAGCACAGAATCCAGAGTTTCTGGTAAGAATTCCCACCCTTTCTTGTTTTTCTTTTTCCTAATTACAAAGAAACAATTTTTGAGCACGAAACATTCCTTCTTGCCTCATAACTGATGGCCTCAATATTGCAAGAAGTTCTTGGGTGGTACGTGCCCAACTGCTACCATCTCAGCATAGGGCTATGCCCCAGGTACCCCAGACACTAGCCATGACACACCCCAAAGTAGGAAGTCCTTTCCTTATAGACCTTTACAGGACAGTCAGGCAGGGCTTCTCTAAATATCTGAAATATTATTCTGAGGGTGGGGGTAGTAGGGAGGCAGACAGAAAAGCAGCTAGATGTGGCATTGGTCTGAGGACACTTTAATGTGTAGCCCTGGAGAGGGCGGTCCAAAAATAAACCCCCCACAGCAATGCTGAACCCCAGACCATGCCCAGGTCCACCTGCGGCCTATCTGCTGCCCTCTCCCCACTGCACAGGATTAGCCGGGTATGGACCTTGCTGTTTGCCTGACCTTGCTGTCTGGTCAAACTCCCTTTCGGTCATGAACATCTGAGAGAGCTGAAAACAATCATCAAAAGGCATTTTGAGGAAATGTATTTTCATGAAAAGCAGCACACACTTCTATTTTTAGAAAACATTTTAAATATTTTTAAAATATAACATTTTAAAAATAATAATAAACTATGAGGTGATTAAAATTCCCAGAGACCTAAATTTAGAGTATGGATCTGGTGAGAAGGGGAGTAGTACATCCAACAGGGATTGAAAATGGTAGAATCGGTGACTTTCATTATAACAGAAAAATTCCCAGTTACTTGTGTTAAATTCTATGTTAAGATGTTTCACTGTTGAGAGGCCACTGCACACCTACTGGCTTGATCTGGCCCCACGGCCCTCCCTGCTGAGGTGAGCGTGGATCTACACTCAGCCTCGCCCTATGAGTACAGCAGGTTCAGTGGGAGGGGGCGTTGGTGGACTGATTGGTAATGGCTGATGTGGGTGGGTAGACTGACCAACCCCAACCTCCTGGAACCAGGAGAAAGTTCTATTGGCTGGATATATGAAACCGTGCTAAAGTTAAAACTGTGCTCTGATTGTCTGTAGTTTGTCATCTCTTCTTCCTTCTTCTCGGTATAAAGTTCAATGCTCTGGCTCAAAGTGGGAGCTCAGAGCTCCTGCTGTGGCTGTCAGCCTGGGTGCTCATCCTACCTCTGAAGTGGCCTGAATTTCCAATTCTGAAGAGCCTAACACCAGAGGCCATCTAAAATCAGTCCACTGTCAGTTTCGCTGATGAGTCCCAGGCTAGCTCCGTCAATGCTGAAATTATTTCCTTTCTTTTAGCCTGATGCCAGGCCATCAGTGAAAATTTCACTATTTCAGCTTAGATTTTTTCAAGGATAAAACAAGAAGAACGAACCAAAATGAAAGATAAGGTCTGAACCCAAGAGATCAAAAGTCTCTTTCCTTCCTCAAACCACTAAATAGACCCTTCGGTCTGGGCCCATAGGGCTTTCAGAACCTCAGAAGCAGCTCTGCACACGACTAGGACTGTACCCCATAAAGATACAGTCCCCGAAAAGCATGAGCTGTGAAAGTTCCTCCTGGGACAGCAATAACCCAGCCCAGAACAATTAACCCCTACCTAACAGCTTCTGAGACTTCAAAATTACCATGTCCCATTTACAAATATTCCTGCACCACGTGAGCCCCTCACTGAGCCCAGTCTGACAAACAAAAGTGAGTGATGTCATGCCCTGAAAGGGCCCTACGGTAGAATCCTACTCACCACCTCCAGTAGAACAGGTGCGCCCTGGCTTCTTCTAGATAGGTCCCAGTGGCCTACTCCAGTATCAATCTTGAATCTGGTTCTTCCTCTCATCAGGACACCAATACAGTATTCGCTGCCTAGTTCCAAGATCCAGTTCCCATCCATCATTACACATGCAAATAAACTGATCTGTATCATGACTATTCTAAGAGTGCTCTTTTAGATCCTGTTGGATTGTTTGTCTTACTTTCTAGAACCAATTTCTACAGGAAAAGCCTAGCTAGAATCTCAAAAGGAAACTAACATTAACTGAATGCCAGTTTTGCGCTAAACATTTCCATGTGTGCTATATGTTTTAATTCTCCCAACAACCATATGAGGTAAATGTTATTATTCCCATTTTGACAACTAAGGGAACATAGCTCATAAGGTTAGGTAACTTACCTAAGGTCATACTATTAATTAGTGGCAAAACTAGGATTTGAATCCAGGTGTGACTCCAAAGTTGATTCACTGTCCAGAAAACAGTGTTTCCCAGAGCCAAAAAGGAATCACACAGAACAGAAGATCACGATAGCTTGTATTATTGCTCAGCAAATATTTATTTCCGTCTCCATCTCAGCATGAGTGGAGTAGACCTCCCATTCCACTGATATTGGACTTGGTCATGTGATTTCCTTTGGCCAACAGAATATTAGTGAACATGCCATGAGCAAGGGCCTTAAACATAGCTTCAGGGTTTGGCTTGGCTCTTGTGCTCATGATATTTGCCGCAATAAAAATATACCCTGGATAACACTAGCTAAAGGAGAATAAGTCCATCCTAGAGTAATCAAACCTCAGTTGATCTGTAGATCTGTGATCAGGAAACAATGTCTAAATTTTTCCAAATTTTATTGAAACTATAAACCAACAAGTTTAAGAAGCTCAACAAACCCCAGTATAAGATATGCGTCATCAGAGTTGCAGGGGAGATTCTGTGGCATGTTTTGCTCTTGAAAACGAACAGTGAGAGTCTTCAGAAGGCAAACAGAGAACTAGAAGAGAGGATCCAGGGACGATGCATGTCCATCTTTCCTACCTTTCTGAGAGTCAGTACCATCTATTAAAATCACACCTAATGAAGAGTGTGAGGGAGAGAATAAACAGAAGAAATGAATTTTCACCCAGGCTAACATGGGGAAAGCAGACACAGCGCAGGCAAACAGAGGATCCTAGCAGGCAAGCGGAATGGAAGGGAATGCCTACTCCCCTATGCGTTATCAGAAACACAGAGAAAGGTCTTCAGATAGCACCTACCACAGATTCAGGGGTTAGAGGTGATTATCTCCTGATCCTTGAGGTGGGAGGCACCACCACCTGCACAAGTGCTCAGCGGAGCTGACACACACAGTGCCACGAACCTTAGTCCCCATCCTGTCCTTTCTTTAAATATTCTTGACAGTCAAAAAAGATTGACTATGAACTCTCAGGAGGTAATGCAAGAAAACGTTAAAATGCAATGTGTTATTTCATGTACCACCCTAAGCAGCACATATTGCCTGTGTCAAAACACTGGAAAGCTTTCCATCACCTGAAAAGAGCAGTCCTGGAAAATCAAACAAACAGGAAAAAAATTCAATCTGGGGGGGAATCTTCTAAGAAATTAATGTGCACATATGAATCCAAAGCAAGCACAAAACAAATTATTGTACTTTGCATATTTGTAATGAAGCAAGAAACAACAAAATTGCTCTTAGCTTACAACTATGTTTTCCTCTTAGAAGAGAGGTTAGTGTAAGGAACCACCCCAAGATATAAGCCCTAACAGTTGGTCATAATTCATACTCGGTTAACTTATTTGCAGACACTATTAGAATTTACTTATCAAACTCATTATAAGAAATGCAAATTCCTATAAATATCTACTTATCAACAAGTATCAAATGTTAAAATTAAATGAAATCAGAATTTGTAGCAATGCATTTATGTAATTCACCTAGTCTCTACTAATTTAAGTTGTAGTAGTACAAAAGACTTTGGGAACTTTAGAGGATAATTGTCACATTTTAAATCTCCAACTGATAATGCGTATAAATACAATATTGTTTGTTCCAAATTTTTAAAGGCTTTAATACATTGACAAGAGAAGTACAGTATGCAAACTGCTGATATAGCTCAATCTTTTATTTTCCTTTCAAATTGCACCACTGGACCTACCTAAATCTATATTAATGAACAGAGTGGGAAGAGGAATAGAGAAAAGAAAAAAGAGAAAAGAAGGAAAAAGTATTTAGGAAAAAGAATAAAATCTTAAAACATCAATGGATATTATGAGGAAACGAGCACGCACTGCATAAGATAGCACAGAAACCAAGCATATACATGCTCCCCTCTTAGAAGATCCAGTTCAGCACCACACACAAGGAAGATTTATTTGGATAATATCAAATCTGTTTTTTTATATCTACAAGATTATAGAGGGCAGGTAAAAAATGAATTAATGACAAATGTCATCACTAGAAAGAGACAAGTAGAAGAGAAAGGGCAGCGAAGCAGAGCACACAGCCCGGCAGTAAACCCATCCCAAACTGGAATAAATTACAAAGGAAGGCAGAAAAAAGGTTAGTAAGTGACTGATGTGAATACAGCTGTTAGCTACTAGACATCCTTACATCACACCATACCTCAAAATAAATCTAAATGGACCAAAAGATTCTTGATTATGTTTTAAACTCAGGCTATAAAGAACCAAATGGAAAAGAGATGGAATCATGGAAGTTATAGGATTTACAGATTGGATTTACTGTTTAAGGTTGCATATAAAATATAGCCACGATCAAAAGGAAAACAATTATGAGATAAATTATCCAGAGTTAATGTCAAGTATACAAAGAGTTCATGCAATATAAGAAACACAAGATCCCAAGAGGTTATTAGGCAAAAGACAAACAGGTAATTCACAAAACAAATTAAATATAAAAAAATTCAATTTCAGTACTTTTCATTATTAATTTACATTAATTTCTTCATCAAAGAAATTTATATGGAATCAAAGATACTATTTTTATGATAATTCAGGTTCAGTGAAATGGGTCTTCTCCATATATTTTTGATGTGAATTACATGGCCTTAAAATATTTTTCAGAAAGCAATTCAATCAGCAATTACCCCCAAATGCTCAAACATGTTAATCCAATATTTTCACTACTATAAAATCTACCCTCCCAAAATCTAATACAAAAGTAAATACACTGCAAAAAAAGATACGTGCTGTATCATTTCTAATAGCAAAGATATTAGAAAGTACCCAAATGTGCAACAGTAAGTGATTAACAAAATTATAGTATACCACTTTAATGAAGTATTATATATTTTTAAACGTCACTTACAAAAGTTTTCCAGGAATAGGGAAGAATACTTGCAACAATATTAAGTAGAAAATATAATATTCTTAAAAATTCTCAGGGCAGCCAGAGAGAAGAAAAGGGTAACTTATAAAGGAAAATCCATTAGATTATCCTGACTTCTCAGCACAAACCTTACAAACCAGAAAAGAATAGAATCAAATATTGAAACTATTAAGTGAAAGGAACTACCAGCCTACAATAATGTATCCAGCTAAGCTCTCCTTTAGATATGAAGGAGAAATTAAGACCTTTTCAGACATACAAAAATTGAGGAAATTCTCCACTACTAGGCCTGCACTACAAGAAATACTGAAAGGGGTCAGCTCACCTAAAACAAAATGACAAAAAGAAAACAAAAGAAAACAAAAACCAAACAAACATAATTAGGAGTAAAGTGACTATAAGGCAAATAGAAGTAGAGGAGTGCAATCCTTACTAAGAACAGGACATTATAAGCTTAAATAATAAGAGAATTGCTATAGCAAGACAGTAATGAACATTTAGCATACATAGGGACAAATTGAGATAACAATGACTGAAAAAGGGAGGATAAGGTACATGCAGAAGAAAATGGATGGCTGTATATATTAACTAACTATCCTTTACATATTTGTAATGGTAACCACACACCAAAGATTCAGAACCTAAGTATATAACATAAAACGAGAAGAACCAGAGGGAAAACCCACAAAAGCCAACCAAAATAAAGAAAACAGAAACACAAGGACAAGAAAGCAGTGGAAACACCGAGATACCAGAAAGCAAAAGATAAAGTGGCTATAAGAAAACCTCATATTTCAATAATCGCCCTAAATGTAAATGGACTGAACTCACCAATAAAAAGGCACAGAGTTGCAGAATGGATCAAAAAACAAAACCCAACCATACGCTGTCTCCAGGAGACACATCTCAGCTCCAAAGACAAATACAGACTCAAAGTGAAAAGGTGGAAAATGATATTTCAAGCAAATGGCATTCAGAAAAAAGCGGGAGTAGCGGTACTAATGTCGGATGAAATAGACTTTAAAATAAAAAAGGTAAATAAAGATATTGAGGGACACTTCATAATGATAAAGGAAATAATGAACCAAGAAGACATAACACTTATTAATATCTATGTTCCCAATAAGGGAGCCCTGAAATATGTAAAGCAATTACTAACAGAACAAAAGGGAGAAACAGACCAAAACACTATCGTAGTAGGGGGCCTAAATACCCCACTGATGGATATGGACAGATCATCCAAACAGAATATTGATAAGGAAATAACATCCTTAAATGACAGATTAGACCAACTGGACATAATTGACATTTACAGAGCCTTCCATTCCAAAACAGCTACTTAAACATTCTTCTCTGGTGCACATGGAACATTCTCAAGAATTGACTACATACTGGGACACAGAGATAGCCTCAACAAATATAAGAGGGTTGAAATCATACCAACCATATTCTCTAATCATAATGCTTTGAAACTAGAGATGAACTGCAGAAAGAAATTGGGAAGAAACACAAATGGAGATTAAACAACATGCTACTGAAGAATAACTGGGTCAGAGAAGAAATAAAAACAGAGATCAAGAGATACATAGAAATGAATGATAATGATAGTACAACATATCAAAACTTTTGGGACATGGCAAAAGCAGTCATAAAAGGAAAGTTCATATCATTACAGGCCTATCTCCAAAAACAAGAACGAGCCCAAATAAACAACCTAATGCTTTATCTAAAAAAGCTAGAAAAGGAAGAACAAATAAAGCCTAAAGTCAGGAGAAGGAAAGAAATCATCAAAATTAGAGAAGAAATAAATGAAATTGAAAACAAAAAAAAAAGATAGAAAAAATAAATGCAACAAGAGCTGGTTCTTTGAGAAGGTTAATAAAGTTGACAAACCTCTGGCTAGACTCACTAAAGAAAAAAGAGAAAGGACATAAATAAACAAAATCATGGATGAAAGAGGGGAAATTATGACTGACATTGCAGAAATACAAAGGATCATACAAGAATACTATGAAAAAGTATATAACACCACATTTAATAACCTAGAAGAAATGGACCAGTACTTAGAAAAATACAACCTTCCTAGACTGAATCAAGAAGAACTGGAAAATCTAAATAGACCGATCAGCAGTATGGAAATTGAAACAATCATCAAAAACCTACCAAAAAGTCAAAGTCCAGGACCAGATGGCTTCACCAGTGAATTCTACCAAACATTCAAAGAAGATTTAATACCTATTCTCCTCAAACTCTTCCAAAAAAATCAGAGGAGGCAATACTTCCCAACTCATTTTATGAGGCCAATATTACCCTGATACCAAAACCTGGTAAGGATAACACAAAAAAACAAAACTTCAGACCAGTATCTCTCACGGACACAGATGCAAAAATTCTAAAGAAGATACTAGTGAACCGAATACGGCAACATATTAAAAAAATTAACACATGATCAAGTGGGCTTCATCCCAGAGGCACAAGGATGGTTCAACATACGCAAATCAATTAATGTGATACACCACACAAACAAATTTAAAAATAAGAATCATATGATCATATCAATAGATGCAGAAAAAGCCTTCGACAAGATACAGCATCCATTTATGATCAAAACACAACAAAATCGGTATGGAAGGAAAGTACCTTAACATAATAAAGGCCATATATGTCAAACCTTCAGCCAACATTACACTTAATGGTGAAAAACTAAAAAACCTTCCCTCTAAGATCAGGGACAAGGCAAGGCTGTCCGCTATCACCACTGTTATTCAATATAGCATTGGAAGTCCTAGTGAGTGCAATCAGACAAGAGAAAGATAAAAGGCATCCAAATAGGAAATGAAGAAGTCAAACTGTCACTATTTGCAGATGACATGATTCTCTATATAGAAAATCCTAAAGACTCCACAAGAACACTACTAGAAACAATAAGCAAATACAGTAAAGTCTCTGGATACAAAATCAACGTTCAAAAATTCATAGCTTTCCTATATTCTAATAAGGAAGTGTCAGAAAAAAAAAGTGGAAAAAATAATTCCTTTTGCAATTGCAACAAAAAGAATAAAATACCTAGAAATAAATTTAATGAAACAAGTGAAGGACTTATATAATGAAAACTACAATACTTTATTAAAATAAATTGAAGAAGATACAAAGAAATGGAAAGAGATTCCGTGTTCTTGGATTGGAAGAATCAACATAGTTAAAATGACTTTATTACCTAAAGCATTATACCGATTTAATGCAATCCCCATCAAAATCCCATCGGCATTTTTAAAGAAATAGAACAAAAAATCATCAGATTTGTATGGAAGCACAAAAGACCCCAAATTCCCAAAGCCATCCTGAGAAAAAAGAACAAGCCTGAAGACATCACTCTGCCAGACTTCAAATTATACTACAAAGCAACAGTAATGAAAACGGCATGATATTGGCAGCAAAATAGACACACAGACCAGTGGAACAGAACTGAGAGTCCAGAAGTAAACCCATATTTATATGGGCAAATAATTTTCAACAAAGAAGCCAAAAACATACAGTGGAGAAAGGAAAGCCTCTTCAATAAATGGTGCTGGCAAAATTGGAAAGCCATCTGCAAAAGAATGAAACTAGACTGTTGCCTATCACCACATACCAAAATTAACTCAAAATGGATTAAGGACCTGAATATAAGACCTGAAACAATAACATGCATAGAAGAAAACATAGGAACTAAACTCAAGGACCTTGGACTTAAAGAGGATTTTATGAATTTGACCTCAAAGGCATGGAAAGTCAAAGCAAAAATAAATGAATGGGACTACATCAAACTAAAAATCTTCTGCTCAGCAAAAGAAATCGTCAACAAGGTAAAGAGACAAGCATCTGAATGGGAGAATATATTTGCAAGCAACACCTCTGATAAGGGCCTAATATCCAAAATATACGAAGAATTCATACAAGTCCATAACAACAACAAAAAAAACACAAATGATCCAATCAAAAAATGGGCAGAAGACCTGAACAGACTCTTCTCCCTAGAGGACATACAAATGGCCAACAAATATTTGAAAAGATGCTCAACATCACTAGCTATTACGGAAATGCAAATCAAATCAAAACCACAGTGAGATACCATCTCACACGTGTTAGAATAGCTGTTATCAAAAGGACAAGTAATAAATGCTGGAGAGGATGCAGAGAAAAAGGAACCCTCATACACTGCTGGTGGGACTGCAAATTGGTACAGCCACTATGGAAAACAGTATGGAGGTTCCTCAAAGAACTAAGAATTGATCTACTATGTGATCCAGCAATCCTTCTACTGGGTATTTACTCCAAAGACTTGAAAATCCATATCCGAAAAGATATTTGTACACTGATGTTCATAGCAGCATTATTCACAGTGGCCAGGACATGAAAACAACCAAAGTGTCCTAAGATAGATGATTGGCTAAAGAAGCTGTGGTACATATATACAATGGAATATTACTCAGCCATAGGAAGAGATGAAATACTGCCATTTGCAACAATGTGGATGGACTGCGAAATAATCATTTTAAGTGAAATAAGCCAGACTGAAAAAGTAGAAAATCACATGATATCATTTATATGTGGGATATAAACCTAAAAGCAACAAATGAACAAGACAAATGACTTGTTGGACATGTACTATAGACTAGTCGTTACCAGAGGGTAGGGGATGGCAGAGGAGTGGGGAGGTAGACTGGGTAAAGGGGGTCAAATATAGGAGGAGGGTGATGTGGGTAAAGGGGATCGAATATATGGTAGCTGAAGGAAACTGGACTTTGGGTGGTAAACACACAATAGTATATACAGATGTCAAATTATAACGTACACCTGAAAATTATATAATTGTATTAATCAATGTACCCCAATAAACTTAATTTTTAAAAAGTTTTTAAAAATAAAATAAAATTAAAAAGAAAATGTAATATTCAAATTGGTATATAATATGATGTTTATGCTTTAATTTTTTGAAAATAGTATACCATGAGAAGACTGGAAGGAAATATACTGCTATGTTCAATGGTGAGAATCTTTGGGTAGCAACAATATTTCATTTCCTTTCTTCTCTATATTTTGCATATTGTCTATTCTATGTCAGCAGAATGCAGGACAGCCAAGTGTTCATGAGAGCCTGGGCTCAGTCCTTCAGATCTCCGGGTCTGCCTCTTACCAGTCATGTAACCTCAGACAATAACTCCGAGGCTATTTCTCTTCTGAAAAATAGATAATAATAGTATCATTCACCTCACATGATTGCTGTAATGATTAAATGAGTAAATGTATGTATGTAATGTACCTAGCAACACACACACACATACACATACACATACATAGCCCAGCTTTCACCATCTTAGGAAAAAATCCTTTGAAGTGACAAAAGTTAAACATTTAGAGGGTTAATACATTTCATCACTCTTATTCAATAATTAGAAATGATATCACGATTTCTAGGAAATAACTAATGTAATGATGGGAGAAAAAACATGATGATAGTTATTTTTTAATATTCATATTTAATATAACAAGTTATTTTCTCTTTTAAAACACCAGAATTTTATAACAACATATCAAAAGTTATTTTGGAATTTGAGAAATTGATACTAGATGAGCTGTGTTCAAATGATACTTTTTTATATAAATACAGTGAGTGGCAACATAATGTATGACATATAAATAAATGTATGACAAGAAATGGTGAAAGATCTTGTCTACCCCACAAAGATGTCGACATTAGGTTTCACATCTGGTCTCAGAGCTCACTGTAACACACCCCTGAACATTTAAGATGCAGCCTTTACTTCCAGGATAAACACAACTCTGTAAGCCAATATCTTTTCCCTTTCTCCTAGAAATTATGGGGAGAAATGAGAATGAAAAAGAAAACACAAATACCTTCAGCTAAATTAGGAGACAAAAATAACATCCAGATAAGAGCTGTCAAGAACAGCTGAGATGGTCTGCAGCCATGCTACCCTGAACGTGCCCAATCTCATCTGATCTTGGAAGCTAAGCAGGATCGGGCCTGGTTAGTACTTGGATGGGAGACCACCTAGGAATACTAGATGCTAAAAATACCAGGTGTTAAAAAAAAAAAAAAGAGCAGTTAAGATAGAGCAGAAACTGTGCGGAAGAAAGCACAGAGAGTGAGCACCTGGAAGGGATCAGGGGGCTGAGCAGGTATTAGGAAGAGGGGGCCTCTGAAAGTCAAAGGTGAGCCTGGTTGGCCATGATGGATTCTGGTATCTCAGTAACAAGGGCTATAGCAAAGTCTGTCTACTTGGTTTAGAAAGGCAAGAGTGGAAGGCTTCCCAAAGCATTACCCAGAACAAACTTACCCGTAGGCACTGCTCTCTGCAGCAGCAGAGAAGAGAGCCTTGAGCTGTGAAGCACAGCCTTTCCCTTCCCTGCCTCCCACAGGAACCGCCTGTACACATCTGGTCTCCTCCTTCTAGTGGAGCATAACAAAAAGAAAGCTAGCACACAACATCCAAACATGGCATTATGAGGGAAAAAAATGAGGGAAAGAGCTGAAAACCAATCAAGAGATGAAAAATACTAAAAATGTTATCATGGAATACATGAAAATTGTGATCCAATATTTCACCATGAATTTATTTCTATGTATATAATATGTATACATGAAGCCATCATCTCCATGAAGGAAGGAAACAAAGCAGAAATTCAAAAACTCAAGTGAGATGGCAAGACAACAGGAAGAAATGGAATCCCCAAAACTCAGGAAAGTAGAAAAAAAATCACAGAAGATAAAATGGGTAGAAGCTCAGTGAAGAAAATAAATAATGGAACTCACTGTGAGAAACCAGAGAAAGTGAACACAAACAGAAATAAAGTATTTAAAATATTAGTGGGAAAAGGATAGATCAGAAGACAGACAAAGGCAATCTATCATACTTATACATAAAATGCTTCGCTGAGAAAAGCAGCCACTTTCTGTCTTGGTTTTCCCATACTAATATAAGGATACTAACAGACCCTGCTCCACAGGGCTGGGATGAAGATGCAGTGTTTTAAAATTGATAAGAGGCTAGAACAGTGCCTGGCACATACCAAGCAATGTCTAAGCATTTGTTGAATTTTAAAATAATAATTAAGCAATGGAAACAGAGACAGAAAGTAGACTGGTGAATGCCAGGGGCTAGGGGAGGGAAGAATAGGAATTTATTGTTTAATGGGGGCAGAGTTTCAGTCTGTAAGATGAAAAGAGTTCTAGAGATGGCTGCACAATGATGTACTTGACACAACTGAACTGTACATTTAACAGTGGTTAAGATGGTCAATTTCATGTTAAGTATCTTTTAGTACAATTTCTAAAACTACTGTTTACCTTTACTATAGGGTTTTTTGTTTTGTTTTGTTTGCTTTGGTATAGTGCATGGGGGAGGGTAATGGTAAGTTATACTCTGAAAGCCAATTACCTGGAATCTAAAAAGTCAGGAATAGCAGGAAATTTCTTTAAAATTCTCTCTGAATTCTCTGAGAATGCTCCTCCACTTGACAGTTTCTTTTCTCTACAAAAGGAGGTAAATTAGCTCCTGAGGGGACAACCTCTCTTCCCAAACTGGAGAGGGGCCTGAGGAAACTGGACACTGACAAATGCTGGAAACAGATGATGGGAGCACAGAGGCATGGAACGGATCAGGAAAAGAACTTTCTCTGAGGCCCCAGGTGATGCTGGAAACCATGCACTTTCCAAACCAAAATAGTCAAGGGTTTCGGGGCAGTTTCTGAGTGGGAGAGGTCGACTTCAAAATGCTAGAATTTCTGGGACATTGTGATGGATAGAGGAGACAAGATGGCATACTTAGGATTTGGGACTCTCTCTTCAGAGTCAGAACATGTGATCACTGAAATGGTATTAGACTGGCAGGCCACACTCTGAGCATTTCATACTAAGAAAAACTTTTTTGTATGCTTTGCAGGATTAGGAACATGGTACTTGCTGAAAATGTAAGCTATGCAGTCAGATATGTTTTCCTTTTAAACTAAGTTGCCAAAAAAAGGCAGGCCATTTACAGTAACTGGCACTCCTTGAAGAGGTGGTGACATCTCACACTTTACCTTGATTGATTCATTGCCCACTAGAATAATCTTGTAAATTATTTCCAATAGGCATGGCATACATCCTGAATTAATTTTTTTTGCCTAGATTAGCATCAACCTTGCTTATCAACTGGCATTTTTTCAAATTCTTGATGTCCAATTCACCATGGAATCAAGGTGTAAGTTATTACCTAAAGCCATGCCTGCAATGAGTTCCAGGGAATCTCTCCCTGGCTCTGCTTTGAGGCACTAGGATCTGAATCTACAAAGTGTGGATCACACTTTGTGACTCCGCCCCCTGCCTTTGATTCTATCTGACAAAACTGCCTCCTGCTCAGTCTCCATGCCCTTCCTCCGAGAGTTTCTCAACACCATTATGTAAACAAGAAACTTTCAAGTAGCTATACCTTCAGCTTCTCCCCTGTCCCCAAAGAGGAGTTCTTACCTCATAGTGAAGCTAGAAATCTTTGTGTTGAGTACTAAAAATGAGCAAGAAGGTAGAGGTAGATGGGCTTCCTCAGACTCCTAACTACCCCTGCTTCCTTCCTGCCTCTCTCAGCGCCATTTACTCAGTTATCTTTGGTACTTTGCAATTTCATCAGCCCCCCCAAAACTCCCATCTCTTGGCTTTCTGAGTAACTGTCTAGTACTGTTTTTCCTAATCATGGCCCCATTTCTCACTGATTTTGGACTTCATTTTCTATGCCTGTTAAATTGATCACATTTTCTGATCACATTCCTTGAATGAAAGGCAGGTTCATTCAGCCTCCACAGAGGTTCCTGTGAGGCCCCGGCCCCACACAGGCAGGTCAACTCCGCAAGTGCATCTACAAGCATTGCTGTCACTGATGGGCAGGCCAGCAGAAAACCTCATCATAGCAGGCATCGTCACCAGAGTGTCCAGCTAACCTGGACAGCAGAGCAGCTCTGCCCTGCCAAGAACTAAGTCCTGTGCTGACACACCCAGGGCCATGTCTCTGGAAGGTTCCCAAGTTTGTAAACACATATCACTTAGGTCACTTGCCTAGGTGATAAATTTATGCCTAGTTACTAAACTGATAAATTCTCCATTAATATCCATGAACTCTGTCCTTGTACCGCATAAATAAAAAAGACACAGTCCCTACCTAGCGCTTTACTTCCTAAGGATATGGGTCACCCAAAGTTATTAAGATACTGTTCCTTTTTCATTCCAAGTACCTGGAGGGAGTTTTCCTTTTAGTTTCCTTGAATTCCAAGTCATCGTACTGTCACCATCCCTTCGGGGGAACTCAGGAAATTCCACACACTCTGTTCTCTCTGCAAACGCGTGGAATCTGTAATATGAAGAGATTTGCAACAGTAGGCTGGAAGGAAGGTAGTGTTTGCAGGTGTCCACACACTCTTCCAACACCATGAATATGCTCTTCCGCGGGTGCCTAGCATTACAAACGTTTCACCACTTCCCCTGTACCTTCTCTGTCCCCGCAGAAAGATGACAGGGAGGTAGGAGAGAACAGGGAACTGTGGATGCATTGGGATGTTAACTGCTGACCCTTCACTTCAGTACAGGGTAACAACTCAACCAGATGGTATTTCTTGACCCTGGAAAAAAGACACCCTGGGCTTATGCTTATCCTCTGTGCTCAGGATTCAATGATGGCAGTACAGTTTCACAGGCCAAGTCTAAAGAGACCCCACAGTGCCTGCAGGCCTGTGGTCAATGTTGAAAGCAGACGACAACGGCACCGTTGCTTACCTGCTGATGACTGACAGGCTGCAGTCAACTTTAACTCAGCAAATACACACTTCCCCAGGACCTAAGTGTAGCACTAATGGAAAAAATTCTTGTATGGACAGGCTTTTAGGACCTGACTCCTCTAAGTGTGGTCCCAGGAGCAGCGCCAGTTCTGGGAACTGGTTACAGTGTGCGTTCCTGCATCCACCTGGATGTGAATCTGAATCTGCACTTGAATGAGCTCCCCAGAGTGCTGGTGTACACAGGCAGCTGCCAACCATGAATTGCTCTATACCTCCTACCAGGTGGCCCCAGGCCTGGCACAAGTCTGCACCAGAGCCGCTCGCAAGAGGCCTGAGAACAAACATATCTGGTAGCTGGCTTTAGACTACACCAGAGCACTACCCAATCAGCTCTACAAATGATACACCCAAAAGGTGGTCTTGGCAGGCACCAGAGCCCCATTGGGGTGGATCCGACTCTGTGGGGTCAGCTCCCACATAGCAGCTCATCAACTACAGTTGTAGCCAGTCTTCACAGCCAGTCAGCCCAAGAGTTAACTCCACTCACTGATGTGCCAACATCAATCGATGCTCAGCGACAACCGGAGGGCACAAACAACACACACAGGTGACACTCCTAGAGCGCTGACTCGGGTAACCAGGATGACTGTGCCAGTGGGACTCACAGGACACCTACTACATAAGGTCCCTCTAAGAAGACTGGAAGATGTATCAGATCTACCTAATACATGGAAACAAACACAGAGAGGCAGCCAAAAATGGGGAGACAAAGAAACATGTCCCAAATGAAAGAACGAGACAAAACTCCAGAAAAAGAACTAAACAAAATGCAGGCAAGCAATCTAGCAGATGAAGAGTTCAAAACACTGATTATAAGGATGCTCAATGAACATATGAGAAAAATAAATGGGTCCCAGTAAGAACTTCAACAAAGAGATAGGAAACATAAAAAAGAAGATAGAAAACAAAAAGAACCAGTCAGAAATACAGAATACAATACCTGAAATGAAGAATACATTAGAGAAAATCAACATTAGAGAAAATCAACATCAGATTAGAAGAAGTAGAGGACTGAATCAGTGATCTGGAAGGCAAGGTAGCAGAAAACACCCAATCAGAACAGCAAAAATAAAAAGAGTTTTAAAAATTGAGGATAGTTTCAGGGGCCTCTGGGACAACATCAAGAATACCAATATTCACATTATGGGAGTACCAGAAAGCAAGGAATTGAAATCCTATTTGAAGAAATAACAAATGAAGATTTCTTTAATCTGGCAAAGAAAATAGACATACAAGTCCAGGAAGCACAGAGAGTCCCAAACAAGATGAACCTAAAGAGGCCCACACCAAGACCCATCGAATTAAGATGTCAAAGAGAGATGACAAAGAGAGAATCTTAATAGCAGCAAGACAAAGATGTCCACTTTTGTCACTTTTATTCAATATATTATTCAGGTCCTAGCTACTGCATTCAGATAGGAAAAAGAAATAAAAGGCATTCAAATTAGAAAGGAAGAAGTAAAACTGTCATTATTTGAGGATAACATAATACTATATAGAGAGAATTCTAAAGAGTCCACCAAAAAACTATTAGAACAGATAAATGAATTCAACAAAGTAGCAAAATATAAAATTAACATTCAGAAATTGGTTGCATTTTATATACCAATAATAAACTATCTGAAAAATAATTTAAGAAAATAGTCCCATTTATAATTGCATCAAAAAAATCAAATAGCTAGGAATATATTTAACCAATGAGGTAAAAAGACTTATACTAGGAAAATTATAAGATGTTAAAAAAAGAAACTGAAGAAAATACAAATAAATGGAAAATATACCACGGTCAGGGATAGGAAGAATTAACATTATTAAAATATCCATACTACTCAAAGCATTCATCTACTCATAGATTCAAAGCGATCCCTATCAAAATACCAATGGCATTTTTCACAGAACTAGAACAAATAATCCTAAAATTTATATAAAACTACAAAAGGCCCCAAATAGCTGCAGAGATCTTGAGAAAGAAGAACAAAGTTGGAGGTATCGTGTTCCCTGATATCAAACTATACTACAAGGCTATAGTTATCAAAACAGCATGGTATTTACATAAAAACAAACACATAGATCAATGGAAGAGAATAGAGAGCCCAGAAATAAACACACATTTATATGGTCATTTAACCTATAACAAAGGAGTCAAGAATATACAATGAAGTAAAGACAGTCTCTTCAATTAATGGTGTTGGGAAAACTGGACAGATACATTAAAAAAATGAAACTACATAACTTTGTTATACCATATACAAAAATTAACTCAAAATAGATTAAAGACTTACATGTAAAACCCAAAACCATAAAACTCCTAGAAGAAAACATAGATAATAAACTCTTTGACATCGTTCTTAGTAACATTTTTTAGGCTACATCTCCTTGAGCAAGAGAAACAAAAGAAAAAAATTAACAAATGAGACTCCATCAAACTAAAAAGTTTTTGCACAGCAAATGAAACCATCAACAAAATGAAAAGACAACCTATACAATGGGAGAATATATTTGCCAATGATACATCCAATCAGGGGTTAATATCCAAA
>NW_011889242.1:1630783-1699942 GCF_000151845.1 Pteropus vampyrus
ACACACACACACACACACACACACACACACACACACACACACACACAATCTCATTTTTAAAAAATGTGCAGAGAACCTGAATAGATATTTCTCCAAAGAGGACATACAGATGGCCAACAGACATATGAAAAGATGTTCAAAGTCACTAATCATCAGGGAAATACAAATTAAAACCACAACAAGATATTATCTCACACCTATTAGAATGGACATCATCAATAAATCAACAGACAACAAGTGTTTGGTGAGGATGCAGATAAAAGGGAACTCTCTTCACTGCTGGTGGGATTGCAAATTGGTACAGCTACTATGAAAAACAGTGTGGAGATTCCTCAAAAAATTAAAAATAGAACTACTTATGACACAGCAATTCTACTTCCAGGTATTTATCTGAAGAAATCCAAAATACTAATCCAAAAATATGTGAATCCATATGTTCACTGCAGCATTATTTACAATATCCAAGATATATAAGCAACCTAGGTGTCCACCAATAGATGATTGGATAAAGAAGATGTGGTACATACACATAATGGGGATTTACAGCCATAAAAAAGAATGAAATTTCGCCATTTGCAGCAACATGGATGGACCTAGAAGGTATTATGCTAAGTGAAATAAATCAGCGTGGAATCTAAAAAAACATAATAAATGAACAAACAAAACAAAAACAAACTCATAGGTACAGAGAACAAATTGATGATTGCCAGATGGGAGGGGTATTGGGGGACTGGGTGAAAAACAAAGGGAATAAGAAATACAAATTAGTAGTTACAAAATAGTCATGGGATGTAAAGTACAGCACAGGGAATACAATTAGTAATGTAATAACTATGTATCGTGTCAGATGCATCCTAGACCAATGCGGGGGGTGGGGATCATTTCGTAAGTTATATAAATGTCTAACCACTATGTTATACGCCTGAAACTAATACAATATTGTATGTCAATTTTAATTGAAAAAGAAAAAACAAACAAAAAAAGAGTGCTGGTGTAGTGCATGGTTGATGGGCTAAGTCCCACCTAAAGCCAATGATCTAGAATCTAAAAGGCACTTTCTTTTGGACGGAGGTCTCTGAGTAATGGTCCCTCTGCCCCTCCAGAGAGACCTGTTGCCACTTACTTAACCTAAAGAGAATCCTGAAGCATAGGTGAAGGTGGACAGATAGGTAGGCCAGTGGCAGGAGAGGTGTGAGCCTCTCCTGGGCCATGGAAAGCCTTTGTCATGTCTATTTCTAAAGGTTTTTAGTTGACATCAGGATGATGGCTTCACGGTAGTGAATAAGCCAGCCTCTTGCTGGGACCTCCTCCAAAGCAGAAATGGCCAGCATCCTTGCAGAGCAGAGGAAAGATGCTGAGGTTTATCCTGGCAGCCCCGACCCTGAGTGCCGAGGCATTTGGTGCCCAGGATGTGTTTTCCAGTTTAGGAAAGAGAACAAGGCAGACATCCCTTCTGGCTAATACAGCCTCACTTGGGCAGAAAGTAAATCACCTTTAAGATGGGATCTTTGGGGAGGCTGGAGAGGACAGCATTGTGCCTGGTGGCTCATGGCTCTGGCCCAGACACAGCCCTGAGCACAGGGGGACCCAGAGTCCAGCCTCCCTGCAAGCTGAGATGCCCAGGACATTCCCTTACAGTTGGATAATAAGTAAATGTACGTCAGCTGGGCCTCAGCAGCAGAAGATGCAGAGGTCAAGCAGGAGCCACAGGGGCCTGGCAGGCACCAAGTAGGCAGGAGCACCGCAGCTGTGCGCTGAATCGCTTTTAAGGGCCAGAGCAAGGACAGGAGGGCTGTCTACACCTTGTCCTCTTCTCCAAAACTCCTACTCTGTGGTACATGGCCTAAAAGTCAGGAGTTAACCTGGAGTATTCAGTTGCTAAAAGTTAAACTGCTAAAAATCAGAGTAAATCCCCTGGCCTCTTGCTGGCCCAGAGAAAGTGCCCCCTTAGGTGGGCAGAGGACAAACAAGAGAGGCAGCCCTACCAGTTGATTTTTTCTCTCTCCACTGGTACAAGAGGGGCAGTGAGCCCCTTCAGTATTTAGAGGGGCTCAGGAACCCAGAATGGAAGCCAAGACTTCAAAGTGCTCTAAGAGAAACCAGAGTGTGGTCCTCAGAATCACCAGACTCTTGTTAAAAAATGCACATCCCTGGCTCTCACTAGAGCCAAATGGTCGGACTCCAGGGCACTATGGCCAAGACCTCTGCATTTAGTCAAGTTCCCTCAGGAATTCCTACACAGCGTGAAGGGCGAGATCACATTCCTGGGACCCCTGGACCATGTGCAACCAGCCTGCACGGTGAAGCCCAGGCCTCTGATGACCAGTGAGCCGTCACACAAGTATGATGAGCAACTCGACCTAGAAACTCACGAGCAGCCATCATGCTCACGTCAGCCGAGCTAGTCCAGGAAATGACCCAACCATGCCCCTTGTAATAGCATAAGCAGTTGGTCTTTTTCCATAAGGGACCTAAACTCACATACATACAGATGGGGCAGTGAAGTATGGTTTAAAATGTAGGTGTCATTATTTTCAGGTATGATGAGGCCAACAGATTAGTGCAACTGCCATTGAAAAGTGTTTGCTACTCATAGTTTCTGCTATGGACTGAATTATGTCTCCCCCAAAATTAATATGTCAAAGCCTTAGCCCCTACTGTGACTGTATTTAGAGACAGGGCTTGTAAGGGGGTGATCAAGGTTAAATGCAGTCATAAGAGTAGGGTCCTGATCCTACTGGATTAGCGTCCTTTTAAAAAGACCAGAGAACTTAGATGTGCTTGCTGCCCCCTCTCTGTCCCCTCCCTCTCTCTCCCTCTCTCACTCTTTCTCTCTCATAAAAGGACACAACAAGAAGGCAGCTGTCTACAAGCCAGGAAGAGATCTCTCACCAGAAACTGAATCAGCAGGCACTTTGACCTTGGACTTCCAGCCTCCAGAACTATGAGAAATTTCTGTTGTTTAGGCCCTCAGTCTATGGTACTTGGTTATGGCAGCCCGAACTGACTATACAATGCCGAAGAGGGGGGCCACGCCACCCAAAAAGGGCCACACAGGGAAGCATTGGGGCTGGTCAGGAGGCAGAGGGAACAAAGGGAAAACATGAGAGAGAGTCTGTATCGTGGATCCTGCAGGAAGGAATGGGTAAAGCAGAGTAAGCAGGCTTAGCACTGGCTAGTTTGAATAATTTCTACAGGTTCTAGGGTATACAGGCTGTCCCCGAGTCATCTGGTGTCCAGCGAGGGGGTGACTAGTGGTCCTGAGAGTGAGCCTGTGGGCTCTGGATTAGTTTGCATGTGAAAGGCGTGCTGCTGGGTGAGTTGTTCACTACCTCTTAGAATTAGCCAGCCCTGGGAAGGGTGGTCTCTGTGCAGTCTGCAAGGTTCCAAGATGTCTAAACATTCAAATTACAGAAAATAAAAAGGCAAGATTAGTACAGGACAGAGAAGGAAAGTGCTTGGAGGCTAAAGACTGTGAGCAAGATGGGAAGAATACAACAGCAGATGGGTTCTGACTATGAAAGACCCAAGGCCCACTGGGAATCCTGTGGGAGCAGGCAGCTCATTCTCTGTCCCAGCAGAGCACGTTTCTGCCTACCTGCCACGGGCCTTGGCACTCAGATCCTTTAAGAAAGCTACAGTGCCTTCTCCTCTGGCATTGAAGGACACGGTGCAGACAGGACACGGGATTTCCAAAGTCATCTGGACGAGAAGCTGCTTAGACTCCTCAGGAACGTCCCCCACCACAAAGTAGTAAATGGAGTCAATCTGCAAAACAGCAAACCAGCAGTTTATCTCCTGATATGCCCAGCCTTGTCCTGGACTTAGGGGCTATATACTATCTACAGCACTGCCTTTAAATAAAGGGCAGTAAAGGCGGCACTGCTCACTCTCCTGTGTGGACATTTAGGGGCCAAAGTCAGGAAGTGAGACACTCAAGGGATGGTGCCAAGCAGGTCTCCTGGCGGTGGGTATAGTCTCGGGTTCGCATGGAAAGGACGTGGCGGGTAGACTTGGAGAAGCATGAGTACATCATATCGGTCAGGAACAGGTGTTTTCAACACGAAGGAAACACTGGCACAGGCAAGTGGGTGGGGAGCTCATTAGCCATTTCCCATGGCAGAGCCAGAATTTCACAGTGCCAACTCCTCCATCCTCACTCTGAAGTTGAAGGTGGCAGGAGGGCATGTTGCCAGTTAGTTCATCCTCTGGTCTCACCTGGGAGGTGAGGCTGTCCTGACTTCACACAGCAGGTCAGAAGCCAGGTCCACCCACAGGGCCTTGCCTCCCACCGCCATGGCAAGCCATAAGAAGAATGGGAGAACGAACTACCCTGTGTCAGGAAAAACACACACACATACACACACACACACACACATACACACACACACAAATACGCACACACACACAACCTTCAGGGACCCAGGAGATACACACCTTGCCAGGCATGAAACAATCCCAACTTGTTCTCTGCTTAATTTAGAGAGAGAGATGTCAAATCTACCCAAGAGCCCCCCATGACAACGACTCTCCCCCAATCCCAACCCCAACCATACCACCCTTGCTCTTTCCCTAGGATTTGCCTTCCATGGTGTTTGTCTTCCCCCACTCATGAGCTCTGTAACCTCAGGCAAGTGATTTATTTAGTAGCAATAAGGGAGAGAATGCAGCTTAACTCATAGCTGGGTTTGAGCAAGATGGCTTCACCTACATAAGTAAATCTCAGAATGTAAAAACCCAGGGAGAGCTGGGGCTACATATCATCTAAGCCTGCCCTACAAACACCCAAATCAACTGTCTCCGCAGATACCTAGGGAAGAAACCCCACAAATGTGTTGTGTTTAAGGGACAAATAGATGTCCTCCCCTTTTAGGATTCATGAGCCTCTCTCTGATCTAATTATAGACCTCCTTTAACAGAAAGTATATAGTCAATGACCTGCCTGCGACTTCAAACCTGAGACTTAAACCCATACAGAAAGAAGTGGGGTATAGTCAGTCATAGGCTGGTAGGATGCCCTGTGGGCAGTAGCAGGGCAGACTGTGCTCCCGGAGCCAGGTGAGGGCAGGGTGGTAGAGGGCACAGACCGGGAGTTAGGAGAAAGCAAAAGTGGGTGCTGAGACCAGCCTATTGCACCAACAACCCTCCTCCAAGTGGGCATAAAGCATCCCCTACGTCCACCCTACCCCCCCCCAAACTAACCCCCCACTCTTTCTCTCAGGCCTTTCAGCACCAGCTCCCTGGTTTTAAAAAAGGTCTAATGGGAGGCAAAGACTGAGGAATGCTATACCTTCTCTCAGACAGTCACCCAAGTGGCAGAAAAAAACTTTGAAAGAAGAGTTCTCCAGATTCCGTATTAGACAACTAATATTTTTCTTCCAACAAGTGCATTAATTCATTCCATTTGTCTCCTGGTGTTATACATTACCTTGTGTCAGATTTTAAATGAGCTCTACTGAGCTGCAGTTATTACTTAGTGTTCTAGCTGTGTTGGTGCCCAAGCACAGCATGGGGACGGGTTCATCCTCTCATAAGGATCTAAAATCACACATGGCCTGAGACAGGCGAACAGACATGGTGCAGGGAGGTACTTGGGTTTATTGGCTCAACGGGGAGGTGCGTGAGGACAAAGATCTCTAGGTGGTCTGTCTGCGGCTTCTGACACCCTGTAGCTCTGCTGTCCGGCATGCAAACTCAGCTTCTTTGCTCTGGCAATAAATACTCCAAGGTCCTGGCACAGAAAGGTTTTTCCCTCAGATTTCATCGAACTAAAAATTGCTATAGCCAGCAATGAGTCAGATTTCCTTTCCTTCACTAAGACTATAGGGTTATTGCTGAGTTCATCACTCAACCTGTCTCTTGCCAACTCTCAGTTATCCACGCCACAGATTTCCTGGGACACTTCCCACTGAGGCGCCTGCCCCTCCCCCATTCTCTGTGGCTGGGAAGATGTCAAGGCTTCCTTGGCTGGGCAGAATGTAGGTTACTGTGGGAAGCTGCTGGAGAAATATCTCAGAAAGAATAAGACATTTCAAGTGAAAACAGAAAGGCTCCACCCTATTTTACAGAGTATAAAGTAGCAAGAGTTTGTGATTCATGGTAAAATGGATGAATGGAACCCAAATATTTTTCATGTTTTGTGTTGTCAAATTCAGTGCAGATTAGCATTTAAGGACATGCTGGTCAGCGAGGAAGCTGCTCCCGGTCCTGGCTGCTTCTGCTGGTCATCCAGACTGGCTCTTGCCCCAAGGAGCTCAGAGGTGCTGGTTAGGGGTGAGGACAGGACTATCTTAGACTCACATCTAGCCCCCTTAAGAATATCAAATTATTTCCTTTCCATCCCTTCAATGTTCAATGAAGATTTACCAAGCCTGGGCTAGGCCTTGACATCGCTAGGGACACAAAGGTAAAAAGATATGATGCCTGTCTGGACTGCCTTCAGAGGTAAATGAAATGGCAGGTTTGTGACTGATGTGGCTGGTCCTTCTGCTTACTGGCCAGTGGAGAAGTCCCCTTACAGAGTCATGTGGATCTGCCTCTAATTCACCCACTTAGTCTCCCAGTTAAAAAAGGAAACAAATCTGTGCCTGTCAGGTGGATGGAAGAGAGGCTGAGCGAACAGAGAGAGGGAGTGCGCTCTGGGTGTGTGGCCTTCTGCTGAAAGCAGAGCAGAGGCCCTCAGTTAGTCTTTTCAGGCAGTCAGACCCAGTCACTGGATCGTCAGCCTTGCCTTTTCCAAAGGCCCCTCACATCCTGGATCAGTAGGCCTCCTGGGGACTTGCGGCACAACACCACCTCCTCACAAAAGCCAGGGAGGCTACCAACCTCCCAGAGGCGAGTCCTAGGACCATGGGGTGCCGCAGAGCAGAAACTCTGCACTAGATGGCACATCTGGGCTCTGGGGATGACACCGGCCCCTCTAAACTGCCAAACATTTCCTCAGTACCCCCACAGGCTGCCCTTCCCATGAGTAGGCTCCTTATCCCAGAGTACAACTGCAGTTCATCCATCAAGTGCTCCACACACACTACAGTAAGAGCCAGGATTTACACAGACCCCACACCCTGCCCAGCTCCTCTGGACCTGGGGCTCATGCTCAGTCACCCCTCTCCATTCTATCTTCTTGTCCTACCTGTGCTTACAAAGCCAAGTGCTGGAGGAGGCCAGTGGCTCTGAGCATCCTCCTTCACCGTTGCCAAGCACACAAGATAATACCCACTTTCTCAGTTCCTGTCAGGACCCACTCATGGGAGACACTAACCCAAAGCATGTGATCATCAATAGGAAAGGTCTGGGTGTTTAGCTTTACTGTTCAAGTTTCCTAAGCCTTAAATGTCTTCTACTCATAGCAAATGGCAGCTACATGGATCCATTTCAAACTCACTGGGATGCACATGAGGGGCACAGAAGAAAGGGATCGGCCCTTATAGAACCCATTCCCCTCTCCACAGTACCCCAACACATGCGTCTTGTTTACCCCTCATAGACCACAGGGAATGGCATTTTTAAATATGAAGCAGTTACATTTCCCAGAATTTTCCTTGAGACCACACCCATACATAAGCTCTAGGTGGAGGGACACAGTGGTCTGAATATGTTTTGCGTTTGCCATATTCCATAGCTCAAGAGTTTCCAGGTGGCATTTGATGATCAATGCTTGTAAGCTTATTTCTAGGTTCTCCCTCTTCTACAGGACTTTCCTAGAACTCACAAAAATGTTCCATGTTTCCTGGGCTGGGATGAAAACAGAGAAAGGAGAAGCATAAACCAGAGGGAAAGAAAAATAGAACATCAAGGTCACCAGGAAATCTTGCAGTCCTGTCAGGTCGCTGGAGTCAGCTGTGACAAGGGTAGCTTGGTAACAGACAAAGAAAGAGAACACCCATGTACACACACACACACAGACATCCAAGAGCTTGTGAAACCTTCTGTTTCTTGAATGCTAATTACAGTGTCCAAACACTTGAAATTTTACAGATGTCAAAACAAACTTGAAAGGCCAAAGAACAAAGGAGCTTATATCTTGTTCCTCTTTAATGGGAAACATTTGCTCCTCTGGCTTCATGAGGATAAACAACATGTTTCCAATTTCAAATCATCATCCTCAGTATCAATAAACACAGTCTGGTGACCACTGGGGGCTGCTCTTCCAAGGTGCCACTACAGGGCCTCCTTGCCCAAGAAAGGACTTCTTAATGCAACAGAATAAAGCCTGAAATCTCCAGAATCCCTGGGCTTCCAGGGTGGAGGAAGCAATTACTGATGAATGTTAATTAATTAATAGGTATTAATTAAGTAGCTGTATCCCAAAGGAAAGCAGGCCTACACCCAGCAGAGAGCTGGGATGCCAAAAGCCCCTCCTGCACAGAGGACATACTCTCTGACTGGCCACTACCCTTAACAGCCACAGGTTAGTCACAAAAACACACACCCTGTGGCTAAAAGAGACAGTAACACACCATTTAATTGCTTCTTCCAGATAAATATTTCCAAAAGGTCCCTTCAAAATGCATATGTGAATACACTGACATCTGAAAGAGGATGATGCAGGGCAGAAACAGTTGACAGACTCATTTGTGAAGAGAAGGAAGTGGGAAAGCTTCAGAACAGTGTTGGGAAGCCCTACTGCCTCATCCTCGGCTTCTGTGAATCCCACCCTCTTCCCCCCTCCCAGTGGACTGAAAAGCAGGAGTGGAATTAAAGTGTTAGAGAAGCGCAACTGTGGCCTAATGCTATCCTTTCTCGAGGCTCAGTAGCTGTGAGCACATGTGGCTCTTCTGTCATTGGCCAAATGAGGGCCTGCCTGTGTCCCCAATCGCCCTACAGGGCGAGCCTAGGCAAGCTCAGGGGTCTGGGGTTAGGGAGTCTCATTGTGGTTGGTCCAGATCTGCCATCACTAAACCGGCCATTTTGATCCCCATCTGTAGCCTGTCACTTATTTCTCACTTGGTTCCAAATTCGGAGGTGAAGAGGATTAAGACTTATGGGCTCTTCAATGCTAATGATGTGGCCTCTGTGGGAGGCCACTGGGAGAGACCCAAGATCAGCTGAAAGGCAGTATGAAGATACTGAGTGTGAAGAATCAGCTTGAAGCCACCTTCGGGACCTCGGCCAGCTCTGGATATACACTTACAGTTTTGTCTTTCCCAGCTTCCAGCAGAGCATCCAGGTGGCTAGCCTGGCTCAGAGCACGCTCAAAGGTCAGATTCTCAATCCAACTGATGGCCGCAGCTATGGATTGTTCCGTCACAGGAGCAGCATTGTCCTGCCATTTCACAGGCTCTTGAGAAGCCCTGAAAGGAATCACATGGGCTGTCACCAGGCATTGGTCAACATAGCTGTCAGCCCTCAGTCTCACAGCTATAAGCAACAAGCCACTTAAGGTCACCAGCGCTAAGAGAAAGAAAAAGCAGCTTCCAGTCCTCTCTCTGAAAATTACCAACAAAACAGGCAGGCTGTTTGAGATGGGTTTCCAAAGCACCACTACCTTCTATCAGCTGTACTGACAACAGAAAAACAATGTTTGCGGGAAAATAATCTCAAACATTAATGAGTGCATTAAAATTATTGAGGGACATTACTATCATAAACAGGTAGGTTTATATGTAACTCTTCTATTACTAGTAAATTTAAAAGGCTTCACAGCATTGAGATTTGTAAATCACCAATAATCTTATTACTCTAAAATTTTGTCTAATTCTTCTATTACATTGTTTTCATTGTTCTGAAAGATTCCCATCATTTTAGGTCAAAAACAGTATTGTTCTGAGTTCAGCAGAGCATATGTTTTTAAATCCTGGAAAAGTTTGATTCATCATTTTGAGTACAAGAACAGCTATTTGAATTTATCTCTGTTTATAACTGAACAATTATGAGTCACATATGAATTCGGGATTATAAGAATTATATGACTCATGGACTAAATGAATCATCCTGAGTTGTTCCTCATAGCCCACCTCCAAAGACAGAGGCTACCTCCACATGTCACCTCTAGATAGGGAATCTGGCCGAATGGCATATATGATATAGCATGGATTTCCAAGAAAGCTAAAGCATTGCAGACTTAAGCACTTAATTCCTTCAATAATATATTCATGACAAAAACAGAAACCTGAGATAGAACACAATTAGGCAGCATCCCCAAAGATGAGATCTACTTAGCCGAAAATACTTTATTTAAAAAAAAAAAAAAGTCAGTCAGGTAGATAGCCCCCATCCAGATGTTTCCTGTCAGGGAGGTACAGCCACTGTTCCCCATAAGAAGTTGGCCTGGAGTCCAAATCCTCTCAAATCCAAGCATCCGTAAATGATTGATTGTAAAAACTCTGAAATATGGGAAATTCTATAAAGCCAGCCACCTGCTGTTCTGATTAAGGGGGTCAACTTGTGGGGAGGTCTACTTGAGTTGTAAGCTCAGTGTAAAAACCAGTGATATTTGTGACAAGTTTGAATTCATTATCCAAGCTACAATCTCAAATGAGTGAAGGGATTTTTAGGGCCTTAATTATATATTCAATATAATTTATCTTCTTATATTTGACCTTACCATGAATTGAAAAAAGTATGTTTCTAAATATCTCCTCACTGGAAAACTAGGATGCCATGTGCAAAGCAGATAAAAGTTTTCTAAGATTTATTCATTGTGGGTTTCTGCTGGAGTCCTATATTCTGGGAAATTACAAGATAACACTGCCCCCACGTCCCACCATAGAGTTAACTATGTTAGTTATGCTACTTAATTCCAGTAAATGGAAGTTCCTTTGTAGTTTCACTAAAATAACTCCTTCCTATAGGAGCTCACCGTATGATATTGAACTTGGCTATGTGAGCCACCTGCTCCCGGAAGACCATTACTAGGGCGTCCTGGCACAGACGGAGCTCCTCCTCCTGCATGCCGCCCAAATCTAGCACTATGGTGATGTGCTGTTCCAAGATGACACCAAAAATCTGCCGGCTTTCGCTGGTGAGCCAGTCCATCCGCTGCTTATAGCTCTCCACAGCTTGTGTTAAATGTTCCACAAACTGATAGATCAGTTCTGATTTGGCTGTCAACTTAATGAAAATAAAAGTTAAATAAATAAATGAATAAATAAATAAATGCACACCAAAGTAAGTCACTTGGACCACAGTGCAGCCAGGAACAACAGGGCCCACTGAATCAAGGCCTCTACCATCAAGAACTGCAGGTTAACGGTAGTTTTGTAGATGATCCTCCAAACCCCACATAACCCAGCAAGAAGTGTCCCAGTCCTTAAACTGAAAACCCTTCGCTGATTCTCCATAAGAGAAAAGATGATTGTGTGTTCTATTAAAACACAGCACTCTTTAAAGAAGAAATGTGTTTCTTGATCATGTTCTATCTTTATTAGAAAATGTCCAGGGGAACTTTTAAGAAATTGGGGAGAAAAGAGAGATCAACAAAAGCTGATTGAAAAAAATAGTTCTCATTAAAGTTTTCCTAAGTACGACATGCCAAAAATATTCTGAAAATGCTTCTAAACATGCCAGCACATCTGCCTGGCTTCCTCTAAGAATGCCACCCTAGTGACTCAGCCTCCTGTTCATGACCTTTGTCCTGTGTCCTCTGTCTCTCAGGCCAAGCTTCCCTGTACCTGGATCACTCAATCACCCACAGCTGCCACCGACACCAATAGGGGTGGTCCCTGAAAGGAGACAGAGACTTGGGGGTGATTTCTTGTATACACAAATAAACCATCACTCACAAATCAGACACAATTGTGCAAGGCCTTTCAGGGTGTAGGGAAGTAGGAGATATAAAAAAGGAATAATAAAAATTGTACCCTATTCTGTGAAGAATCAAATTTTAAAAGATCTAGTACTTTTTTTTAACAATCTTCAGAACACCCCCAAAATACCTAAATTGTTAAAGAAAATGTGTTTTCTGAACATGCCGTGAAATTCTACATTTTCATGCCTTGGCATGTGCTGGCCCCTCTGCCTTAAACTCCTTTCCTTCTCCATCCCTTGTCTCTCAAGCTTATTCCTTGAACTCTAGCATCTGCTTTCTATGGCTCCTTAAGGCAGAATTCCTGTCTCACCAGTGCTCACAGGACTTACTACAAATCCCTACCACAATGCAGAAACCAGGATGGGGCCGAGTCACAGGGGCTGTGGAGTTAGATGGAACAGACGTTTTCTATAGTTCTGTATTGATTTCCATGTGGATCAGATAACAAATATACTTAGCACACCAAACTCAAGAGTCCGTGGATATTATTGCTTAGGATCAGGCTGTCTAAAGAGTAATTTTTTTTAAATATGAAGAAATAACAGTCCAGGAAGTGCATGTGTACATACACTGTGAAATGCCATGATGGGCTGTATGTCTTCGCAAGCTCCCTGTGATGTACCAGGTATGTGCAGGGCCGGCCACAATGTGGGCACACGAACTGAACCATGTGTTGTTGCTGGGAGTGGAGTCCAGCAAGAGGCTCCACTTGCTCTCTGTCACCCCTTCCTGCAAAAGCAGCCTCTACTCCTAGTGCCTCTGGCAGGTAATAGCAACTAGCTCTTGCCTTTTAGCTAATCTCTGTCATAATGCCTTTTTTCTTTATTTTAAAGGCAAAGCAAGGTGTTGATATGCAAAGGTTCTCAGCTCTGGTCAAGAGCTTCCTGCACTTACCTCTAACAGGCCAAGTGCTTCCCTCCCCAGCTCTTGAGCAGGGACTTTCAGGGCCTTGGCTCCTGTGAGCCTCTCAGCGTGGGCCACTCCCAGACCTCAGCAGCGTGTCACAAAGTCTGTCCCTCGAGGGAAGTCCTACTTACATTATATGCTGTACCATCTTCTGCTCTGTAGACCCGTGGAAACAGGCCCTCAGCATACCGGGAAGCCACGAGTCTCCCCAGAGAAATCACATAATCTGCATTTTTACAAAGAAGAGCAATCAAAATGGTGCATTATCAATGCTTCTTATTTTTATTTCAAAATACTTTTCTCTGACACCAAATATTATCCCCAGTGACAGCTGCAATCTGTGATGCTTCTCCATAATGAGGTGTTTCTAGGTGCTATGATAAATGCAACTGTTTATGACACACATAATCCTTTAACATATGAATGAATGGAGAAGAAAAACAGGGTCTGTTTTTTAGTTTCCTGGTTCTTTTACCCAGAATGATTAAGGCAGAGGTCAATAAGACAACATAGAAACTGTTTAATCCCCAAAAACTTTTATTAAGGCTTGGACTTAGTTTTCACAATTTTAAAAATTAAACTTAGATATTATCTATTATTCTCTCAAGTTGGGGTGCATGAATAGATGAGTGAAATGAAGCAAGCAGGTAATAGCTTCGGAATACCCACACAGAATGTCAAAACCACAACATTTCTTCTCAGATTATATACTCAGCTGTTCAACAGCCGTCTCACAAACACTTATTGGGCACCCCAAGTGCTAAGCACAGCACTCCAGGACGGGACTATGATGCTGCCTAAAATATATTTCTATGCCTTCGTGGAACTAACAGAAGGCTACAGAAAGTTCTCAAGGACTAACTCTGAATTGGCAGGATAGGCAATGAAGCCAAGCTTCACAGGGAGGCTTCAGAGAGCTGCTCCTATTGTGATGTTTCAGTGTTGCTGGTGTTATTGAGTCCCAAGGTGGGGGAGAGAATGGTGGTACTCTTGAATACAGTATGCTCATTCCTCTGACTTTCTAAGGGGACAGGATAAAAGCCTACTTTGAAAGGCAGAAAGGGCAAGGCTGAATTTTATAGCCTCTGGGCAGGCTTGGTCCCAAATCACCAGGGGTGATAAAACTTACAATGTTCATAATAAAAGTAAAGAATGGATACTTGAATTCCATCAGCAATAACCTCACTCAATAAACCTCTCAAACTCTAAAATATCCATTCCAAGAGTTCAACTTCTTATAAGACTTTGGTAGAGCAATTTCAGAACACCAGCAGCACAATCTTTACCTGACACTTACTTAGAGTCAGAAGAGGGTTTTGTTTTGTTTTGTTTTTAGGATTGAAGGAGATGAGCCTACGGAAGACTCTATAAACTGCATCACTAATTTAAATGTGAGGCATTGTGAGGTCTGTATCCATTAACGGTGGAGTAGATTTTATTGGCTAACTTCACACAGAAAAAATTATAAACTCTGGGCAAAATATAAAAATAGCTACTTGAAGGCATTAGAGAGTAATCAAAAATAGACAGAAACTGGAATGGCATTAATCCTTGAAAGGAGGAAATTGGTGGGATTTGCATTTATTTAGCATAAGAGTTTGGAGTTTGAGTCCAACCAAATTAACTGCCTGCTAGAATAAGAATCAGCTCTCCATTCATCAACTCATATATTAATAAACAAACTGGTATATTCATACAATTCATCTCCTTATATTATTTGGTCATAAAAAGGAATAAAGTACTGGTATATGCTACAACATGGACGAGCCTTAAAAACATTATGTTAAGTGAAAGTAGCCCGTCATGAAAGACCGCATGTCATATGATTCCATTTATATCAATATTTCCAGAATAAGCAAATCTATAGAGACAGAGTAGATTGCTTTGGGCTGGTAGCTGAGGAGGTGGGCTGGATAGCCAAGGAGTACAGGGTTTCTTTTTGAGGTGATGAAAATGTTCTAAAGGTGACTGTGGTAACAGATGACCATATCTATGAATACACTAAAAATTGTTGAATTGTACACGTTAAATGAGGAATGACACAGTTTGTGAATCGCTGCTCAATAAAGCTGTTATTTTAAAAGGTAGAGATGAGAATCTAAGTGTTTTCTATTGACACAGACATTAGATTTGCAAAAATGTAAAACAATGCCACTTTTACTAAAGTTTTTTAGAAAATACACTTATTTTTCTTAAAAATGTTATGTTAACATATAATGAATTTGTTACTCTTAAATTAATAAATTTTTTTTAAAGTTTTTAGTTTCAATTTCCAATATAGTAAATATCAACAGATATAAATTATACAAGTTCTTATAGGAGATTAAAAAAGACATGATATGAAAGTATACAAAGATGTAATGAATTGAATAAAGATATATCAAGGTAAAAATTGTTACATGTTAGTGATAGGTAATCAATAATAATGGCAATGATTTTTCTCATCAGAAATTATGGTGGTCAGGAGGAAGTGGCACAATGTTTTTTAAGTGCCAAAAGAAAAGAAATGTCAACTCCAAATCTTAAATATATTAATGTTATTCTTCAGGAATGAAGGAGAAATAAAGTTATTGTCAGACAAAGGAACTTAAAAAAAATTGTTGCCAACAGAGCTACAGAATAAAGGAAGTTCTATAAACAGAAAGAAAATAATAAAAGAAAGAACTTGAAACATCAGGAAAGAACATAGTAAACATAAATATGGGTAAATACAATACACTTTCTCTTCTTGAGTTTTCTAAATTATGTTTGATGGTTGAATCAAAAATTATAGCACAGTCTAATGTTATTCTTCAAATATGAAAAAAAATAATAAATTATATTATAAATGGGGAGGGTAAAAGTGCATACAGGGAAATAGTTTCCACTCTTCACTCAAAATGGTAAAATGCTGACACCAATAGACTTTAGTAAGTTATGTATTTATAATGTAATACCTAGCACAACCACTAAAAAAGCTGTATAAACAGATATACTAAAAAGTACAGTAGATAAGTAAACACAGAAGTCTAAAAAATGTTTAAGTAACCCAAAAGGAAAGATAGGAAAAAAAATGAGTGGAAAACCAAGGAGAAAAAAACAGAAAACAAAATAAAATGGCAGACAAGGCCTAATACATCAATAATTACATGCAATGTAAGTGGTCTAAATACAACGATTAAATCAACAATTAAAAGGGACTGCCAAAGAGGATTTAAATAATGACCCAACAATAGGGTATCTATAAGAAGATTCCTTCAAATATAATGATATATATGTTAAAATAAAAGGTAAATCATATGAGTATTAATAAAAAGAAACCAAGATTGATTATATTAATATCATAAAAGTTAACTACAGAGCAAAAGAATATTACTAGGGACAGAGCAGAACATTATATAATTATCAAAGTGTCAATTCACCAGGAAGACATAGCAATCCTAAATGTGTATGCACCAAACAACAGAGTTGTAAAATATGTGAAGCAAACACCAATGAAACTCAAAGCAGAAAGAGACAAATCCATGGTAACAGTTGGAGATTTCAATATTATTCAACAATTGATAGAATAACTAAACAGGAAATCAGCAAGGATACTCAACAACACCAGTAAAAACCAGGATCTAATTGACATTTATAGAAAACTCTACACAACAACAAAAGAATACATACTCTTTTCAAGTACTCACAGAATATATACCAAGACAAACCATATCCCTGGCTATAAAACAAACCACAAAAACTTTAAAATAACTAAAACCAGAGTATGTTGTCTGTCCACAATAGAAATAAACTAGAAACTAATAACAAAAAGATATGAAAATCTCCAAATTCTTGGAAACTAAATACCATGCTTTCAAAAAATCCATGGGTGAAAGAAGAAGTCTCAACAGAAATAAAAAATACTTTAAACTGAATAAAAATCATAATATAGCATATAAAAAATTGAGGTGCACAGCTCAAGCAATGCCAAGAGGAAAATTTATAACATTAAATGATCACATAAAAGATACAAAAAGTCTTAAATCAACAATATAAGCTCCCACCTTAAGAAACTAGAAAAAGAAGAGTAAAACAAGTTCAACGCAAGCAGAAAAAAATAAGTAATAAAGATCAAAGCATAAATCAATGAAATTGAACACAGAAAAACAATAGAGAAAATCAATTAAACAAAAAGCTGGTATTTGAATAAGATCAATAAAGTTGACGAACCCCTAGCAAGACTGACAAAGATAAAAAGAGAGAAGACATGAATTACTGATATCAGGAATGAAACAGGGAATATCACTAAGGACCCTGCAAACATCAAAAGAATAATGTAATACTACAAACAACTCTGCACACGTAAATTAGACATCTTAGATGAAATGAATCAATTCCTCAAAATACAAACTACCATAACTCAATATGAAATAGATAATTTAAATAGTCCTATATTTATTAAGGAAATGAATTTGTAATTAAAAACTTCTCGATAAAAAAAAAAAATCCCCAGGCTTAGATAGGTTCTCTGGAGAATTCTACAAAACATTAAGGAAGAATTAACATTCTACACAATATTTTCCATAAAAGAGAAGACAAGGGAATACTTCGCAGCTTATTCTATGAAGCCAGTATTACCCTTAAACCAAAATCAGAGAAAAGGCAGTATAAAAAGAAAAAACTACAAATATCCTTCATGAATACAGATGCAAAAAAAAAAAAAAAAACAACCCTAACATAATCCTAGCAAATAGAATTCAGCAACATAAAAAACTACACAACACAACCAAGTAGTGTTTATTACAAGATACAAGGCTAGTTTGATATTCAAAATCCAATCAGTATAATCAACCAAATTAACAGGCTAGGGAAGAAAAATCACATGATCCTTTCAATTGACACAGAAAAAGCATTTAACAAAATTCAAGACTCATTCATGGTAAAAACACTCATAAAACTAAACATATAGGGAAGCTTCTTCAACTTGATTTTTTTTTAATCCACAAAAAACCTACAGCTAACATCATAGCTAATAGTGAAAGACTGAAAGCTTTCCCCTAAGATCTGAAATGAAGTAAGGATGCCCATTCTCACCACTGCTATTCAACATGGTACTGGAAGTTCTGGACAACACAAGGCAAGAGAAAGAATACAAGTCACGTAGTCAGAAAGGAAGAATGAAAACTTTCCCTATTTGTAAATGACATCACAGTCTACCTAGAAATCTCAAGGAATCAATAACAACAAACAAATAAACAAACAAATCTAGAACTAATGAGTTCAGTAAGGTCACAGAATAGCTCAACATTAAAAAAAATCAACCATATTTCTATATACAAGCAATGAACATGTGGAAAGCAAAATGTCATTTATAATTGCTCAGAAGATGAAATATTTAGTGTAAATCTAACAAAACATGTGCAAGACTTGAATGTTGAAAATTGTAAGACAGCTGAAGGAAATCAAAGACATAAATAAATAGAAAGATATTCCATATTCATGGACTGGGAGCCTCAACATAGTAAAGATGTCAATTCTTCTTAAATTGAAATATAAGTTTAATCAATTCTTTTCAAAATCCCAGCAAAATTTTTATAGACACACACATAGTTATTCTAAAATTTATATGGAAAGGCAAAGGAACTAGAGTAACTAAAACAATTTTGAAAAAGAATAAAGTAGGAAGAATCAGTCTACTCAATTTCAAGATATTTTTTATAGTTATAGTGATTAAGACTGCATGGTATTAGTGGAGAGACAGACACATAGATGCATAGAACAAAATAGAGAACCCACAAATAGCCCCACACAAGTACAACCAACTAACTGTTAACAAAAATGCAAAAGCAATTCAAAAGAAGAACAGTCTTTTAAACAAAAGTTGCTGAAGCAATTAAATATCCATAGTCAAAAAAATGAACTTATATAGAAACGTCTCAAATCTATCACAGGCTAAATATAAGATGCAAAACTATAAAACTTTTAGGAAAAAAAAAAATAAGAGAAAATCTTTGAGATCTAGCAAGATCCATACATGAAAAAAATCAATAAATTAGACCTTGTCAAAATTAAAAACACATTTTTGTTCTGAGAAACAAGAGGATAAAAAGGCAAGCTACAGAGTAGGAGAATATATCTGCAAATCACATATGTAACAAATAATTCATTTCTAGACTATATAATGAATTCTCAAAACTCTACATTAAAAAAACTATCTAATTAGAAAATGATGAAAAAACATGAAGAAACATGAACTCACCAAAATAATATATGGCAAATAAGTACATGAAAAAATGTTCAACAAAACTACACTTTAGGAAATACAGATTAAAACAACGAAATATCACTACACAACTATTGGAACAGCTAAAATTTTTAAATGGTGACAAACCAAATGGTGATGTGATATGAAAAAACTCTCTCTCATAGATTAATGATGTGAGTAGTTCAGCCACTCTGGAAAACAGTTGCAAGTTTCTTAACAAAACAAAATAAAACATTAAACATATACTTAACATACCGTTAGCCTAGCAATTGCATTCCTGGGCATTTAGAAATGAAAACTTATGTTCACACAAAAACCTGTAAACAATTGTTCGCAACAGCTTTATTTGCAATAGCCTGAAACTGGAAACTACTCAAATGTCTCTTAAAGGGTGAATGGTTAAACTGTAGTACATCCATAACATGGAATACTATTCTGCAATAAAAAAAAAACAAACTATAGATACATGCAACAACTTCGATGAACTTCAAAGAAATAATACCAAGTGAAAAAATACCAATGTCAAAAGCTCACATATGATATGACAGCATTTATATAAACACTCTCTGATTGAGAAAACTGTAGAGATGGAAAACAGACTGATGGCCCACAGGAGTTAAGGCTGTTGGGAGGCAGGGGTCAGAATGACTATAAAAGGTGGCACAGGGAGATATTCATGGTGATAAATATTTATATATCTTGATTGTAGTGGTAATTCCAAAAATTTACACAAGTGATAAAATTACACAGTGTATCAATGTCAAAATTCCTGGATTTGATATCACACTATAATTTTATAACAGGTAACCTTTGGGGAAAATGAGTCAAAGGGCCACGGGATCTGTCTATACTATCTTTGCAACTTTCTGTGAATTTATCATTTTTTCAGAATAAAAAGTATGAATCAATCAATCAACCAACTAAAAAAGAGAAGGTGAAATAAAGATAATATCAGATAAAAACTGAGAAAATCTGTCACCAGCAGACCTGCACTTATAGAAATGCTCAAAAGAAATTCTTCAGGAAAAAACACCAGATAGAACCTCAAATCTTACAGGAAGGAAAAATATTATAAAGAGTAAATATGTGGATTTTAAAATGCTATTTTTTCATTCAGTTTCTTTACAAGGCTAATGACTTTTTAAAGCAAAAATTATAACACTGGATTGTGAGATTTGTAATGTATGTAGAAATAAAATATATTAAAACAATGACACCAAGGAGAGAAGTGCAGGGTAGGTAGAGCTATAAAGTTCTTACATTTTACAAGAAGTAGAATGAAGGTTGTGTTTAGCAGACTGTGACAAGTTAAGGATATAATCACTAGAGCAACCACTGAAAATATAATGCAAAAAGGTATACTTAAGCCTATTGAAAATTAAATGGAAAAATAAAAATGGAGTTAAATGAAATACTAAAAAATATTCAGTTCACCCAAAAGAAAGCAGGAAAGGAGAAACAGAGGGTAAAAGAAAGGATGGGGCAAGTAGAAAACAAAAAGTAAAATGATAGGCCTAAATCTAACACTATCAATTATTACATTAAATGGAGAGAACCAAACACTACAATTACAAGACAGAGATTAGGAGACAGGGTTAAAGAGACACTCTTTAAACATAGAGACTACAGACAACTCGAAAGTAAAAGACCATAAACATACCTTCCATGCAAAAATTGAGCATAAGAAAGCTGCAGTGGTTATACTACTACAGGACAAAGTAAATGTCCAAACAAAGACTACCATCTGAAATAAAGATGGACATTTCAAAATATTAACATTTGTCAATTCACCAGGACATAACAATTCTAAATGTGTATGCATTTAGAGTTTCAACTACATGAACAAAACTGACAGAACTAAAGGGTGAAATGGACAAATCCACTAGACAAAAAAAAATCACTAAAAATATAGAATATCTCTATCATACTATCTTGGCCTCATTAATATTTATAAATCATTACTTAAACACTGCATAATACACATTCTTTTCAAGTGTCTTTGAAATGTTTGCCAAGATATGTGCTGGACCATAAAACAAATCTCAGTAAATTTCAAAAGACTAAAATCATACATTCTCTAACTTCAATAGAATTAAATTACAAATCCAACAAAAACAAGGTATCTTTAAAAGTTCTAAAATATTTGGAAATTAAACAACACATTTCTTTTAAAAAAGGAATCAAAGAAAAATGTCACAAGAGGAAAAGAAAATATTCTGAACTCAATTATAATGAAAATACTACCTATCCAGATTTGTGGGATTCAGCTAAAGCAAAGCTTGGAGGAATACTTATAATTTTAAATGACTACATTAGAAGAGATAAAAAAAACCTTAAAATCAATTATCTAAGTTTCAATTTTAAAAGCTAGGAAAAGAAATACAAATTAAACTCTAAGTGGAAGGAAGTAAAAAATAAAGATAAAAGCAGATCTATTAAATCAAAACAAAAAATAGAAAAAAATCAACAAACCCAAAATTTGGTTCTTTAAAAAGAGTTATGATATAACCCCTAATAAAACTTATCAAGAAAAAGTGAGAGAAACACAACTTATCAGTATCAGGAATAAAAGAGGGGACATCGCTAGAGATTTTATAGGTATTAAAAATGTTAAGGGAATATTATAAACAATGCTTTGCCAATATCTTAGGAAATACTGATAAAAGCAGACAAACTCCTTGAAAAAACACCCCTTTCTGAAACTAGCATGATAAAAAAATTTTAAAAAAAACGAAAATCTGAATAGCTCTACATCTCTTCCTAAAATTAAATTTCTTATTAAACTTTTCCTACAAACCAAATTCCAGGCTCAGATAAGTTTCACTGGTGAGTTCTATCAAACATTTAAGGAAGAAATAGTACCAGTTACATGAAACGACATCACAACGTAGAAGGGGAGGAGGAAATAACTTCCAAATCATTTATGAGGCCAGCATAATCTTGATGCCAAAACCTGACAAGGACGGTAAAAAAACAAAAACAAAAAAATAGAGAGTAATATTCTCATGATCTTAGATGGAAAAACCTTTACCAAAATATAAAGAATTGCTATTTTTGCAAATATTAATGACTGAATTATAATTACTTGAAATATGAGACAAAACTGCTTTCAGTTTGTTTCCTTATACAGGAATCTCACAGGCCCTGACTCTAGCAGACCCCCACTCAAAAAATATATTGATGGTACAGAGCTGTACTAGCCCCTTTGGAAGGAAAAATAAGAAGGCACAGCCTGAGCCGTGATGAGCAAGGCCTTGCCATCAGAATGGGCCTCCAAACAGTCTGTAAGAAACATATCCTCTGGACTATCCTTATCACCAGTATGAAACAAAGCTGCCAAGAGAACTGGTGAAAATTTTGAAAAACACATTAGTAAAGGATGTCAATAGATACTTGTTTAACTAATTGATTAATTAATTGGCCAATTCAGAATTACTGAGAAAAATCCTACTAATGGAAATTGCCCTGATTGAAAGCATGCTCCTTGGGTGGGGGTGTTACTGATAGTTTGGGCAGGACATCCCTACTGGGAGGGCTAAGTTACATGTTGTAAGATACTCACTGTCCCTGACTCCCAGGCCCTATAGTATATTGCAACCCAAGTCAATATGTCATCTAAAATAGAACGCATCCTCACATATTTCCATACTCCATTGGAGGGCAGTACTCCTGAGAATGGAGAGCCAACACTTGAACCAACGCATTTAAAAGACACTGGACTGCAGCATAAGGAAGGCCACATGGGAAAGCAGCATGTTCTCCCTAGAACTACACAGAGCTTTTGTTTTAATCGATGATCTCCAAAGGTTGCACATCCCAGGGAATAAATGCAAATATCTCCTATTTCATCTTTCAAAGAAGAAAGAACAAAATCAAGCATGACTAATATTTAATATGTGGATTGACAATTGTACATCTACATAATATACATATATTGAGGGTGCAAACTTTTTTATCAATAAGCTTATGAGATCAAAATAAGCACAGAGACTCATGGTTTTTGAGGGACCTTCAGAACCGACACAGCCTCCTCAGAGACTAACAGGCGGCATGCTAGTTGGGTTTCACAGCTAGCATCACTCACTCTGTGAGTACTCTACCTTCGCAGTGTGGGAATCCAATTTGTGACAAAATCTGTTTCAAGGTCAATTTGTTGCTCTTAAGCCCATGAAGCTGGAGCCATGCCTCGGACGAGATGAGACTCTGCTTGGCCATGTCAGTTTTGGTGTTTCTTAGTCCTTCCTGTTTCCGCAGCTGCTGCTCAGAGATGATAGAAGATGAACCTGATACCTCCATCTCTGAGTCAGGATCTAAGTCAAAGGGACCTCCTGTAAGGGCAATTGTCAGACTCAGACTTCCTGAAAACCTGGAAACAATCTAACATCACAAGAAGATTGGTTTAACATAAATTATAGTACAGCCATGGAGTTCTATCAGTTAAAAATTATAATACAGATGTATATTTGTTGGCAAAGAATATAGCCACAGATATTGCTAAAAGGTATCCATAAAATTCAATATCCACATTCACACAGAAAAATATCTACAAAGATATCTGCCAATAGGTATACAGTAGTTTTCTCTGAGTGGTAGGACTATGTGTGGTTTTTGCCTTTTCTACACTGCTTAAATTTCTGCATTATTTAAACATTTCTAAAACAGGAGTTACTTTTATAATCAGAAATATACAAAGTTCTTCCATTTTGGAAAATAAATGATTGCCCCTGAACCTTCATTACACATCAGTATTCCAATTATAATCACATCTACCTGTTGCTTCCAAAGGGGATAAAGAGGACAAAACCCTAAGAGGAAACACATCTGTTCAGCAGGTGGAGTGGCCACCTGAGAGCTCACGACAGGGTAGGAACCAGACTTCCGCAGAGCCCTGCTGGGATACATGGACTCCATCACCTTCCGAATGTTTTCTTCTCTGGGACTTTAATGTTGACTTAAATATTCTGGTTCATGTAGCCAGCTGTTCTGGGAATAACCAGACTCAAGGCAATATGCAACATATTAAACTTATCTAGACCTGCCTAAATATAGCTAGTGTCCACAGGAGGAAAGGACTGGCTTAACTGTAAAGCAGGCTTAACCCGCTCACACAGCTTCAGGCAGAGCCTGACAACTTGGGAAAAGATCAGAAATCAGCCGGAGTGTACAGTGCATATGAGTGTGGTCTCTGGACTATAAAACTTTTCTTCGACAATGAAAATACTCCCTTTTCCCATTTTTAAAACTCTGTATTTCCTGGAAGTCTCGTGTTAATGACACGAAATTTCAGTCACAGAAATCAGCTGGACCCAAGCTAGGGAGGTTTTATAAAAAGTAGAAGTATTATTATTAGCGAATACTTATTTGACTCTATATATATTCTGTGTAGTAATATATTTAATCCTTGTAATAACTTTATGAGGTAGGTAGCGCTACTATTATTCCCATTTTACAGATGAGGAAACCAAGACTGAGTGTGGCTAACTTGCCTACGATTGCACAGGAGGTAGGGGTGTGAGATTCCAAACAGACTCTAGAGTCTAGAACACAGAATGTTGTGGCCTTTATTATAATAAAAACAACCACAGCAACTTCCATTTGTTGGCCAGGTACTGGGTGAGCTTTTTATATGCACTGTCTCATAAATTCTTCATAACCACATCCATTATGCACTGCTAACACTTCACTTACATTTGAGGATTCAGAAGCTTCGAGAATTTAAAGAAGTTGTTCAGGACCCACAGCCAGTAAGTGACAGAAGCAGGAGTCAAAGCCATTTCCTAACCACTCTACAATTGTTATAACTGACCTGCCTGACCTACAGTCTGAGCCCACGGACAGACTGCATTCCAGTAGGACTGCTCCCCCTTAGGGCTCCTAAGTCCTCACCGAAGACAGAGCTTCCTGGCTCGTCATCTTCAAGTTTTTAAAGATAACAATTTCCATTTTAAGGTCTATGTGAATTTTCATTGTCGGTATACGCTGAATTCCAAAGGTACACAAACTCGTATTATTGGTGAGGATCCTCCTTCTTTCTTCAAGGGCTCAATTTGATGAGAATGTTACAATAGTATTTGGAGAGCATCATGCAAGAGGAGGGAAGTTTAGAATGAAAACTCTGTATAGGTCCATTCCACTCCTTTAGGTAAGTGACCTCCCCACTCTATGGTGGCACTACCACCTAAGCGCCCTACCTCCCAGGGCTGCTGCAAGGCTACTGAATCCTCCAGCTGAGGCGCATGACTCAATTCCTTTTGCATGCACATGACTTAAAAAACAACAACAAAAAAGTCGTTAGGATCAGAGAACCTATATGAGTCATTCTGATTTAGATCTTGGCCTTTAGGGCTTTTTTAGGCTGAGACTTCCTGTATTGTTGGAAATGAAAGTAACTGAAAAATGGAACTTATCCAGAGAAAACAAGGAAGGAAAAAAAAGGGCATCTCCAAGAAACAGGATCATCCTTCTTGAAGGGATAAAAGCTACTGTGCCACAGCAATGCTGCCAAGTGGCCTGAGAAACAACCCTTCTACACACAGCCCACCTGCTTTACCACCTCCAAGCTGGTCCCCAGCCATCCTATGTGGAATCTTAGCCTTCAAGGCCCATTTCAAACCCTGCCTTCACTTAGCCTCTCCTACCCCCTTCACCAACCTTCTGCAGCCTCCCCTGGGGAAAGCCCTGGCTTTTGCTCTGACACTTCACCAATGTGGCCTTGGACACGTCAGGTTTGTCCTCTCTAGACTGAAAGAAGGTTCAATGCCTGCTGGGACAAATTATATCAATGTCCTCAGTACACTGCCTTGTACACAGCAGGCACTCTGTATGGGTGTTGAGTTGAATTAAATTGATGACTCCAAATCCTGATTTTTCCAACAAGGCAAAGATTTACAGTTTTAATATGGCTAAGATCAGGAAATAGTTATCTCTTTAAACAGAGACATATTTTTTCTGGATATTACTATATTGTTGTTATTAATCCTATTATTACCTAGGATTTCTTCATCCGAGGTTATTACAAACTGAGGAAGTAAGAAACAACAAACCCCAGTGCCCTAAGCACTATCTTAATGGCCAAAATTTTGGGGACATAGGAAGAAATTTCCTAAATGGAAAGAGGAAGTATAAATGGGAGGAGAAAAAAAAAGGAAGTGAAAGTCTGATGACAGACAGGCAGGCAGAGTTTTGGGGGAAAATGGAAAGATTAAGCTGGCACCAGTGCAAAGGCCCCAACCAAAGGAACTAGGATGGGGCTCCATGTACAGCCAGCCTAGGCTGCTGGCATCTGCCCGTGTTGGGCAACCAAGAGGTGCCCCATGGCTGCCCTGGGGTTAGCAACTATGGAAGTCTTCATGGCTTAAGAGAGTAGGTCCTATGTGGCCAGAGGTCAAGGTACAATGCACAACTTGAGTCCATCAATTCAGTTTAAACATGTCATATACTTCTACCTGCTTTATTGTCAACACTCAAAACTTCCTATATCCTTGTTAGTGTCTGAAAAACAAATGTGGGCTAAGTGGATATATCTTGTGATTTATGTGAATTTTGAATTACAATTGTTCCAGAAAGAAAGAAAGCTGGGATGAAGTCCCATGGTACCCTGCTGTAACTCTCCCCAAGAAAATCTTACCCCCGCCCCCTCCGTTCTTCTGCCCTTGAGGGTCAAGGCTAAACTGTGGTCATCTACTCAAGTAATGTGGGCAGAGGAAAGGAGACTGAAATGGACTGAAAATCTGAGAATAAATGGGGTGCTGTAAAGGGAAGGTCATTGCTAAGGAAAAATAATAATAATAAAAGAGTTCCCAAGATGAGAGGAAAACTCTACCAGGGGAAAGTAAATCTAAGTTCCGTTCCCATATGTAACGAGCAAAACTGAGTGGGGCTCATCTTAGTAATGTGACCGTGACAACCATACACGTAAGCGAAGGAGCCAGCAGCCTTTCCAGGACAAAAAGCTGTCACAAGGGCTGATCCAAACACATGGGTTTCGGTTCTAGACTATTCATATTATGATTGTTTCTCACAAATAAATTTCTCCTGGTTCTCGCATTGCCTCCGAAGCCCAGGCGGCCCTCACCTTACCACTTCGGCCTCTGACAGGGTCAGGAACTGGGAAGGGGAGGTGCGGGAGGTTAGGGTGGGGCACGGGGTGGGGAGGGAATGAGATGGAGGGTGAGGGGTGGGAGGAGCTCTGGGGGAGCAGGGCCGGGTACTCTTTTCCCGCCCTGACACTGGCGCCAAACACTTTGGTGAGTCTGGGCAAGTCGCGGAGCTTCGCCCAGCCTGTTTCCACAACTGTAAGTGGGGGCAATCCAGCTCGGAACTTGTGTGATTGCAAGATTTCTCTCAGCACCTCGGAGGTGCTGGCGTGGAGGGGACCGCATCCCGCACTTACGAGGCTTCTGTCAGGTGAAAGCCAGGCGGTTCCCGCTCAGCAGCCGCTCTCCCCTCCTCCGCGGGCCGTCAGACCCGAGGGGGCGGGGGAGGGACGCATCCTGCTAGGTGATAAGCAGCAAGCCCCGCGAGCGAGCGATTCCAGCCGTTCGACTTCTGTGTGACCCGAGCGCAAGGCGCGCGGCCTGTTGACTACGGCGGCGCCGCGGTTGCTCGGACAGCACCAATTGCTGTGCGGTTCGTCCAGCCGGTCCCGCCCACAGAGCGCGCGTCCTGAGGGGGCGGGGACAGGGGCGGGGCCCCGAGGCGGGTTCTGGGCGCGGTCCCTCCAACTGGCACCCGGAGCAAGGGCACCCCGCCAGCTGATGCGGAGAAAGGCACTGTCCCCTGCGCTGGCAAACATAACAGACGAATACACAGACGAGCTCTGGTAGAGGCTATGGGCGTATGCGGCACACACTGTAGATGTTACCACTAACTTATGTATGTACTTTCCAACCTGCAGAAAACTTTTTAGTCTTCACTTCAACGCTGTGAAGAGCGTTGTTTTATTTTACTGTTCAGGGAAAGAAGCTTAAAGAGGGAGGCAGCTGGAGCAAGGGTGGAACTGAGACCAAGGCGCTGTGACCTGCACTTTTGCAATTTTGAGGGCAGGGGCTGCAGTTACCAAAAATAAGTTTATCTATTAGTTATGAGGATTCCTAGAGGCATTATTTTCTTCATTCAGCTTTGTTTTTAACCCTATTTTAGTTTTACCTTATCTGATCAAAGAGCTCGAAATTTATGCCTGTGATTTTTCAATCACTTGGAAATACAACTGTATTTGTGAAAAGCATCTTTAAATCCTTAATAAAAGATCCCACAGGCAAGTATATTGGGACATAAAATTGCATTTTAGATTTGAAAACTCAAGAAATGACCAAATCTTATGTAGGGTTTTAAGTCAAAGATCTAATAAAACATATTTAATATTGGAACTAAATAATTGTCCTCAACAGAAAAGTACTTCATTCACAGAGGTTTAGTTTTTCTGCATTCTTTCAACACTAAACCATTCTTTTAACTAAAAAGTACTGAAAGCTTTGATTGTATATCACAAATCATTCTGTAAAGTTATATGATTGTATGCGATTGGCCCTGCAAATCACACCTTCCAACCTCACCACCAAAAAACAAACAAAAACTCAACAGTACTAAAAATTCTGTTCAGAAGGGAGATAACATAGCAGCCACGCCCACATTTGCTAATGCCACATTAATCTCTGCTGTCCTCACCCTGCCAGACTCATATTCCTGGGATATGTGGATGTGGTAGAAAACATAGCATCCACACAGCCAAACCCACTGCCTCCATTGTCCTGCCAGGCAGTCCTGTTCCCACCTTCAGCTCGTGCATTCTGCCTTCCCTGGGACACTTGCCACTTACATGCAAGTAACTGCAGATGACTCTCTGTTTCTGTCAATTATGTTTATGGGTCTGTAAGCATAAATTCTTACAAAAATTTATAAACACTACTTAAATTTAGACAGATGATTGAGCAGAATTCTAGGTTATTCTGAAATATTACATAGCTGATATGGACTTGAGTTCCGGTAGCTATAGGATGGTTCACCTCATTTTTGTTTGTTGAGTGGTTTGGAATAATACCTTTAGCACCGTTGTGATATATCACTGTACTGAATTTTAACAAATGTGATTTGAATTTATATTTTACAGATCATTTGTATCCTACCCTCAACCTCAGTAATTGACACTTTTCCTATCAATCTCATCCTTAATGTCTAACCTAAGTGTGCCCTTCAGGGCCTAGATTATTCTTTCAGCCTCTTTGCCCACTGCCCACAATGCAAACTGTCCAGCAGAGATGCTGACCTGGTCCCTGCCTCTGCCCACAGATGTCTTTACTCAGACCACCCCCTTCACCAATCCTGCATTACTGAAGTTTGGGGGCCACAGCCCTCCAGATCTTTCAGGGTCAGCTCAAGTGCTTCTCTCTTCCATGGACCCTCCAGACCCAATCATTTCTCTCTACCTATTCAAACACTGCGTCAGTCATCAGCACTGCACTTTGGCAACTGCACAGCCTTGTGACAGCACTTACATTGTTATTTGACCTTTATGCTATTTACTTTTCAGGTTGGATGGTTTTTCTTTAAGCATGTCTATGACTGGCACTACTTGGCCTTATGATCATGATTAGAATTTGAGAGGAGCAGGGAGGGTAATAAATGAAATAAAAGGAGGAAAAGCAATTTTCCCACCACAAAAACCGAGGCCAAAGAATAAATAGAACATTCATTCAAGGGAATTGTATGCATGTGTGAAAAAGAGTCTGAGATGGAATTCACAGAAACATTCCTAAAGAGGGAAGAAGAGGATGGAGAAAGTGGGGGAGCAGAGTAACGAAACGGATGGCAGTTGCTGGTGAACCTTGATTGGCACTGTCGCTCCAGGGTATTTGGCTGTCTGGGCCCGCCTGAGAGAGGTGGGTGGGAGTAGAGGGAGGCAGAGTCTAACAGACACTGTGTATATTGTCATGTTCTTCAGGTCAGTGTTTATTATTTGGGGAGTGAATGCAGCCCGCGGCTCTCAATCTAACACCTTTTGTGAGGGATAGAGCTTTTAGGCATCATGTCCTACCCTTGACAATGACTCTGTTCTGTGTTGATCAACATTTAATAATAATAGCTAAAATTTATTGAATGCCAGACAATATTCCAAACACTTTATCACTTTATTCAATCCCTTTGAAAGCTCGGTGAGGGAAATACTGTAATTACCCCCATTTTACAGATAAACTGAGACACAAGATTAAGCACCTTCTCCAAGGCCACTCGCTAGTGTAGGGTGGCTCCAGAACTTGAACCCAGGCAGCCTGCCTCAACACCCTTCCCCCTTAATTATACACTACACTGATCAGTTGTTGGATTTAGTTTTCCCCAAAAAAACGTTTTGTCATCTCAGTTGTACAGTGTTTATTTAGAACTAGATATAAATGCCACAATGAAGACCTCACTGGATTCGAAAGGATTTTAAATGGCGTAAAGCTGGTATATTTTCTAATTACCATTCCCTCCCACACTTCCTGCTAACCAATGTCTTTGCAATGTGGCCCTGCTTTCAAAGAACTGGATGCCTTTTGGTCTACTATCACATCCCAACAGCTAAATTAAGAAGAACTAAAGAAAGATACTTTATTTAAACAAAAAGTTTCAGACACTTGGAAATTTAAAAATTGCTCTTCGAAACAGATGCTCATACTAAAAGATGCTGAAAACAATACTCCTGGGATGAGATTTTGATCCTAAGGACGTGATATTTAGGAATGGGCCTGTACTTTGCCTTGGCCCTGTCATCCTCTTTCTGTGACTCCTCAGGAGAGGATACACACACCTGATGATGGCAGTGGACAGGAAGTCATTTCTTTATTTTAAGTCCCTCTGACCCTAGCATAGGGCAACCTGGCAACCCCGTATGGGCACAGGGCTTGGGCACAAGTCTAGGACCTCTCTTCTTCTAAGCTCAGATCTTTCTACCAGATCCCTGCCAAGTCTAGAGAGACACACGTGTGGCACTGCTCAGGTGGAAGGAAGAGACAGAAGAGGTCTGTGGCAGGCTCTGGTCTGGCTGCTCTCTTTTCCCTTTTGAGAATGAGCTAAGTGCACCCAGGTGTGTCTCTTCACACCTGTAAACTTGTCACCATCAACATCCTGGAACCTGAGCCAATCAGATCAGTATTCCCACTTCTTGCAGAGTGAAGAAGAAGAGGATTAACATTAGAAGAATTGGGACATTCTCATAGATGAATCTAATTATAAGGATCCTAGGGAAAATACCAGCAAATTGAATTTAGTAGAATATATTTTAAATTATTGTTTTAAAATCCATAAAAGCACATGCCTTTCTGCCAAGCAATTCCACCTCCAGGTTTCCTTGAGAACACACAAGGGTGTTTCTTGTAATAGTAAAATAATGGAAATCATCTAAATGTCCATAAGGCAGTGGTTGGAATGATATTCTCATTGTGATATGATAGCAGTTCAAAAGAATAAATTTATTTGTTATAGTCTAGAAAGATCTCCAAATATACTGTTGAGTTTTTTTAATCAAGCTGCAGAACAAATACGTGCAATAAGTGCATTTTATGTTAAAAATATGTTTGCTTCCACTCATAGCCCACTGGCCAGAGCAAGTCACATGACTCCACTTAATGACTAGAAGATGAGGAAATATGGGGAGCACAGGATAATCACTGGGCAGAGAATTTCTCTCTTCCATATAAGCCAAGGCTTAGACTTTTGGAGAACAACAGCCAGAAAGAGTTGCAGGCACACTCAGCTTTCTACCATGCTACGTACATCACCTGAGGAAATGAAGTGGGGAACAGGCTGCCTGGTAAAATGTGGTGGCAAGGGCACTTGAAATATGCAGAGAGCCGGGAAAATACACACACCCTGCAACACACACATATCCTACAACACATACACACACGTACATACATACAAATCCAGTTTCATCTAAAACTATATACTAAGATTTGCTTACTAAAATAGAAATGCTGTCACAGAGACAAGTTTTATAATATTATATACCAAGGGCTTTTGTAAAATGTTAATATAATAATGATCATCTGAAGATTATCTTCTGACCAATGAATTAACCAGGTTCTTGAGTCATTAACCAATAGTGCAAGAATTGCTGATTTTTAACTGTGGTAAAAGTTTAAACAAGAGTCTCAGAGAGTCATTACCTAAAAGCCACTTTTTATCCTTTAAAGTCCTCTTTAATTGAAAAGAAGATTTTAAAGGAGTACATATTCATAGGTTTTTTTCCCTCCATGGAGAACTTCTCTAACTTTGTGATGAATGTCAGCTCTCTTCCTTTGTGAAGCTCAAGCCTCAATCTCTAATATCCCAGTGCCCTTGGACCTACCCAAGACACTGGTTCAGCAGGCCAGTAAAGAAGCATCACAGCAGCCATGCTCAGGGGCCCAATCACTGCAGAAATCCACCCCCTACCCCAATCCATATTTGACTTTTAAAACTACGTAATGGAAGTAGAATTTTAACCTGAGTGGAAAGAGACCTTTGTATTTACTCCTCCAGGAATGTTCTTCCACCAGATAGCCATGTGACTCACTCTCACCACCTTCAAATCTTTGCTCAAACGTCACTTTCTCACTGAGGCATTCCTTGACCAAGGCACTGAAAATGACAGACAACCCCACATCCCTCCCTAACTCTCTGTCTACCTTCCCTTTTCTTCACAGCACGCATCTCCACCTAACTTCTATAATAATTATGCATATTCTCTGTCTCTTCCCTATGGGATGTGAGCTCTTGAAGAACAGAGATCTTTGTTCTGTTCACTGCATGTTTGCGGGGCCTAGAATAGTGCTTGGCATGCAATAGCTCCTCCAGGCATCTTTGTGAAATGAATTAAAATTTGAGGAACCTAAATCCAGCTTGTTTTCTTTTTAAAGGATATTTCAGTAGAATAACCACTTCATCAGACTAACTAAACTAATTACCTTTACTAGATAATCCACATCGAAAGACTTGCCTTCTTCTTCGTAAGTAGAAACAGAGAGTCAACCATGGTGAACCGGCGGGAGCTCAAGATCAGTTTCATTGACTGTAGCTGCCATAACAGGCAAACCCAGAAATAGACAATGGGCCAAACACAATGGAAGTTAAAGTCTTGCTCGTGTAAAGGCCAAAAGTGACATTTCTGATCAGCAGGTTCTCCAAGCAGCGATCTGGGGACTCCGTTTCCTTATGTGCACCCAAGAAGGAGAAAGAAATTTGGAGAAAAAAACAGCCAATCTCTTCCACAGACTCTCTTAACCAGCCTCCCCTCAGCATGTTCACGAGATTAACCAGCCTGCAGCACGCTGCCCGAGCACAGCACTGCAGCTCCCAGAACCAGGAAGGCAGACATTCCAGGCTCTTCTCCAACCAACTGAACACATCATGTCAGATGTGTTCATGCTCAAATTTACTCATGCTTGTTAGACCTTTATTACATAATTTAATTAAATGTTATAAATTAGTGAAAAACAAGTGTTACAAGAGAAAAGGTTCTCATTTTTGTACAACTTAGGATGAATGCTTTGGAAATACTAGACGAAAATGAGTCTCTAAATTTCATTGCTATTGACCTAGGGATGGATGAAACCCCGGTAGATGATTGGAAGAAGGTACAAACACTTATATGAATCTAGAAGTATTTTGCTTTCCAATACATGTATCTTTACATCTCTATCTCCACTTTATTTATTTTATTTTTTTTACGCCTACAGCACCTGGTCTCCCTAGGTGGTCTCCCATCCAAGTACTAATCAGGCCCAACCCTGCTTAGCTTCGAGATCAGACGAGGTCGGGCACATTCAGAGTGGCATGGCCATAGACACTCTATCTCCACTTCAGAGAGAAGGAAACAGGGGATCATTGTTGTCCATGGTATGAGTGTGATTTTTGAAAGAAAGAGGAGTAACTCTCAACAGTCAACAAATTATTCAAAGACAAAAGCCTTGATTCTATTAAAAGGTAAGTTTCAGAAAAGGATAAAATCATGACTCATTTAGACATAAAAATGAATGCATGTTAATACCCTATTAAACTCATCAAACAAAGGAACTAGGCAAATGTTATAATTGCTTCAAAGGAAAAGAAAATATATATATATATATAAAGTAATGTTGAATTAAATGTGCAAATGAACACAGACTGGCTTTTCCACAGGGGCGAGGGAAGCCCATCCCTACCAGACAAGACATAATTTGCACATCTATCAGTTACCTATACTGTACAGATTTATAAAATAGTTCCCATAGAATCAATCTGATAAGGCAAAAGAGTACCCTATAGACAATGCATCATTTTCCATTGAAGTATAAACATTTTTTGTACAACTTGTTGACACCAGGTAGCCCCTGGACACCTGCCCAAAAGGATTCCACATGGTCAATAGGGCTCAAATTCATAACTAGAGTCTAGCAGCCATTGTTTACAGAGGCCTCTCACATGTGCTGCTTTTCAGGAAAAAACCATAGGACTGGACTGTCAAGCCTCTTCAGATGTGTTCCTGCCATCTGATTAGACCCTTATAAGAGAGCTCCTAGGATTGAAATTCCACCAATAGAACTGAGACTTTCCCTGTCTAATTGGAGTTATACAGCTGTATACTCATTTGCATTATTATCAACAATCAGAGTGGCTCCATTCCAACCAAGATGGTGTTATTTGGACCAATCAAACTGTGAGCATTTGGAGTCCTCATTTACATAGCAATGGACCAATCAGGATCCTGGGGCAGGCACACTTCTATATAAGACCCCTCTTCCTCGTGGCAACCACTTTCAATTTCTATCAAGGAGATGTTTCACTAGCTGAGAAGCTGAACCTCCTACAAGGTAACTGGAGCTGTAATGCCTAAGCCTTCTCAGGCCCAAGCTGTGTCACAGCCCAGGGGTATTATAATTGAGCTGTTTTCCCTAAATGAAGTCTCCCTGCTTCCCCATACCGCAAATTGAGGATTCTTAATGGCATTGAATTGGTAGTGAAGACCTTCAGTTGACAAACCCTTGATCAAAAGCTTGAAGAATGCCAAATTAAAATGAGGTATGTAAGAGCGTTCTTTTTTTTAATGATTCCTATGTTTTCAATTAACTGGTTAACAATTAGCCCCAATCCCTTGAATAAGAGATATGCAGCCATGATAGATTTTCTTTCACTGAACAAAGGGAGTAAAGAAAGGTTTGATGTTTCCTAGTTTAAACCAAACCAAACAAAGCAAGAATTATCTTTTTAAAATGTAGTAACCTGATAAATGAGTCTTAAAGGAGAAACAAAGTGAAGGGTACTAAGAACTTTTTATTATTTTTACAACTTCTGTGAATCTATAATTATTTCAAAATAAAAAGTTAAAAAAAAGAAAAGTCAGAATACAGCACCAGAAGAGACCCACAAAGATTTCACCTTATTTTTCTAGTAAAACAATTAGAAGATGGTCTGTGAGGAACAAGTAAGGCTTGCTCTACATTCAAGGCTAAGAATTATCAAGTTTCACAGGAGATAGCATTTCTCTGCCCAAAGAAAGCAAAACCAAAATAGCCTGCACAAAGAAGAGTGTGGAGAACTTGAACCAGGTAGTAGTAAATCTTGGCAGGAGATGGAACTCATTCATTTTGTATGCTGTCAGACATCGAAATGAATAGTGGCAATAACACCGATGTCAATGTCCATTTCCTGGATTTGGCGATGTACTGTAGTTATGTGAGATGTCACCACTGGAGGCCAGGGAAGAGTACAGGGAACTCTACTATTTTTACAACTTCTCATGTCTATAATTATTTAAAAATCAAAGTAAAAAAAAAAAAGGGTAGTATATGTTTCAAAGTTTATATAAATGACCTTATCTATTTGGCTGATTATATCTTGTTCTTAACAGAAGCAGAATTGTATTTCCTCTGCGATGTTGAGTCGATTGTAAAGTCGGATGCATTTGAGGGTAAACGCTGGCCAAGTTTGTGTTAAAGTATAATTTTGAAAGTATTGAAACTTTCTCCATCAGTGTCTTAAGAATCATCATAAAAAAAAAAAAAAGCAGAAATGCTTTTTATACTTTCAGGGAAAGACAGACCCAAGAAAGAGCTTCTTTCTGCATACAATAGTCAAAAGTTTAGTTCCCAGCAAAGAAAAAGCTTGTGATTGTGTCTCTTCTCTCTGCAAATGTTTTCAAAGTCAAAGACTTGCGGGAGATATTTTTTCACATGCATAAGCCTAAACCTAGACTAGGGCCTGATTGTGAAAGGAACATGAGATGCCCAAGACTGCCATCATCCCTGATACTGGGCACTCAGTATTCCTTCCTGGTCTTCATGGCCATTTTTGTGACCAGGCATGGGACTTTGTCAACACAAGGGTGATCTCCAGACACTCATTTTGATTTGAAAGTTTAACTTTCCGCTGAGTCACAAGTCAAAATCCCACAAAAATCTGCTCTAACCGTCCTCCTCCTTTGCCAGTCTGTCCCTTGCCCTTGAAACATCCTTTGTTCCCAGGTGGAGACTCACAGTTAGGGATGGGGAAAGGCTTTTTTGCAGACTGAACAAACTAAAAGGGTTCTGTTGCCTCATTTAGAATAATAATAAACAAGACCACACTTGTCTAGTGACTAGTATCTTTTAAAATTGACCTCACCTGAGGAGCAGGAGATTGTTTTGAGAAAATAGCTTTCTGTAATGTTTTAAATGGCATTGTTTGACAGCCACTGTGAAGAGTGTTTTATCTGATGTTTTTCAGCTGGTGTGGATGCCCTACAGCTTGTTTATTCCAGTGATACAAAGTGTATACTCTTTGTCCTACTATAAGAGGAATTACAGAAGGTGCTGCTTACTAAAAACAGAGGCCCTTTTTGTGACCTTGTTCTTCTATTTAATACCCCTAGTCATAATTCTTCCTTTTATGAAAGAAGAGAAACAAACCTGTTTGTATCCTCCATAGCTATAGGTGGAAATATACTGTCCTAGCTTCCAAAAGCAACTTACATGAGAAATCAGTAATCCAACACTTTCTGAGATTTAATTTCAGTTAAATAAATCCTTTTTTATTGCAGATATGGTCTAATAGTTAAATTCAAATAACCAGGCACTGCACTCCAGGGATATAAGTAATCAAGACAAGCACAGTCTGTTCCCTCAGGAAACGTATGTCTAAATTACAAAGTCCTCAGGAAAGACCAAATATCTATCAGGTAAAGATTCATAATGATGCAAAATTGGAATCAATTTGAGTTTCAAATAAGTGGCTTTGATAAATTATGGTATATACAAACAAGCCATTAAAAACAACGTATAGAGACACAATGACTTGGAAAGGCTGAAACACTATAATAAATGAAAACAAAAAGATTCCAGTGTAATACATTATATGCATAGTGTAGAAGTACCAGAAGGAAGTATAAATCATTGTAGGTTATCTCCAAATGGTATGAAAATAGGCAATTTTCATTTTCTTCCTTTTCCTTTTTGTAGTTTGTAGGTTTTCTATAATAAATAAGCATTATTTTATAATTTGAAAACAACCATTTCCCCCTTAAGTGAAAGAAAATACATCCCTAAAGTTATTTAGGATTTGAAAGTCTGACATGAATCAATTTTTTAAGAACACATACATGATTCCTTGTCTGCATAAGCTATCTCTGGAAGGGAATTCAAGACTCCAGGGAGGGGAAATGAATGTTTATGGACACAAGCAGAAAGAAGATTTTTTCGGTAAATATTTTATATTTTTCTGAATTTTATACTATGCAAATGTATAGCCCATTCAAAAATTAACATAAACTTGAAAATTAAAAATTTAATCAGTATCAACTGGAAGTCATCTTTAGCAGGCTTAATCAAGTTTTTGTCTTAATGTCATTCACAAGCCTTTGGTGCCTGAGGCTTTAACCAGCATTTCCCATGAGGGCTGTTACCCACTCATTCACTACAAGAGACAGGATTGTGCATTCCTAAAGCACAGTCGTGGCTGCTCTTGCCAGGAACCTGACTGCTGTGGGTAGAATATTGAATATAATGTGGTCTGTGGGCTACAGTTGAAAGAGCAACCTGTCAGTTAATTCTGCTTGCTACACAGTTATTCTCTGGGGTAGAGAAAAAGAAGAGGTGAAGGAAAGTCATAAATTTAATGACTGGGTAAAATACATTGACTTCGGCTATCAAAATTGAGCATAGCTTGACACCATTACACTAATGGCCGTACCAGATCTTCTCATGTGTGCAGTTTCTTTACCAGAGTTGGGATGCCCTCAGGGCCCCCCTTTTATTGACAGCCCTTTGGAAGGCATGTCACTCTGCAGGGTTTGTTCAGTTCAGTCGTCTTGGGCTTCATTCATACTCCCCTCCCATGAAGCTCTTGGGACACCCACCCCACTCCTGCCACTCTGGCTGCTTGCCACTCCTGCAGCAAACAGCCAGAGTGGCAGGAGTGGGGTGGGTGTCCCAAGAGCTTCATAGGAGGAGCATATCTAGACTCTGAGCCACACTCCTTGTAGGTTCACTGTAGGATTAAGAAATCTTGGCTTTTATTACTAGCTGCGGTTTTGTCTATCCAACTAGATTCTCAGCTTCTTGAAAGGAGAGACATGAGCTTTTTTGTGTCCCCTACTGAACTAAACACAAAGTAGGTACTCATTGTTGCTTAATTGACTTACTATAATTAATATAGAGCTGCAAACACATACAACCACTCATTTCAGGGATGCTGCTCTCTCTGCCCTGAGTTCTCCTCTCTTATTCTCCACCTGGAGAATACTTCGCCATTCATTAAGGCCCAGTACTGATGTCACCTACTTGATAAAGCTTCGCTGTGGTTTCTAGAGCACCATGCCTCTGGTGCTGCATTTGCATATTGAACTGACTACTGTGGTCCTCTCCCTCAGCCCTATTTAACTTCCCCTTTGAGTGTCTCACACTTAGCCGTGAGACCAACACATTTTTTAATGCATCAGAGATCAACCTACAACAATGTTTCTCACACTAGGCTCCCACCCCTACATTCTTTAAATTTATTTTTGTATGTCTATGAATACTCTATGAAAATCTGTTAACTTTTTGTTTTCTTTCCATTATTAATCTTTTTTAAATATATATAACTATATTGATTGATTTATGAATATTTGAATGATATCTGACTAACCAATGGTTAATTTTTTCCCAAGGTATTTTTTTTTATTATTATGGTGACATTGGTTAACAAAATCCAGTTTCAGGTACAATTCAACATTAAGGCATGTATATGTATTGCCTTGTATGTTCACCACCCATAGTTAAATTTCTCTCTGTCACTACGTTCAATGATTAATTGAGTGACCATGTTTATATGTGTTTTTTGATATTTTGGTGTCAGAAATTAAATGTCTCAAATAATTAGACAAGAATCAGGAAAATACCGTGAATGTGAAATGATGCATTTTGCCAAGTAAAGGCCAAATGACGTCAAAGCTACCTCTATTAGAGAAGGTTTCACCATAGTTTGATAGAGACCAGTGGTATAAAAATAGAGTCATCATGTCACAAACAGTAACAGAGGGCAGTAGGAGCAGTCAGAACATTCCTCAATGCCAGTAGTAGTGTGGGCTCAGCAGAACAGTAGCATGTCCCAGTCTATGTCAGCTTGAATTTTGTGAGTTTTCATGGCTTCTATTTTGTAAATTTATTTTGGTTTTAAAATTGTATAAGTGTTATAAGCTTGAACAATTTATTACTAGCTGTATGTAGATGCATTTAGGAAATATTATAATAAAGATAATGTAATACAATAGTGTCTGTCTCCTTTTCCTTTAGGAGAGCTCATGTATCCCTGAAGATTAAGAAATCTTGGCTTTTATTGTCTTCGGAGCCCCATATGTGCCAAGGCTGTAAAAATCAATGAGTCTGTTTGGTTTGCTTGCTTCCTATATCACCTACTATAGAACTTAACAAATGTCTGTAGTAATTATTATAATAATTATGATGCCAAAAAATTAGCAGTCTATTAATGTTGCCCTTTTCCAGCATTTTGGACATAAATGCAAATTTCATGGTGATGTTTTTCAATGACCCTACCCATAAGTTCCATCACCTCAAACCAATTCCAAAGCCACATTGTTCTTTGTAAAAACACCTAACTGGTGTTTTGGCTTTTGGTTATAACTAGTAAATATTCTCTGAGAAAAGGTTTTATGGTATATGGCCCACTGACAGGTATGTGTATAAACAGATGGGCCCATTCATCCTAGTTCTCAGCACGCATGTTATTTCATGAAGGGCCTTGAAACATCCATGGCCTACTGCCAGCCAGCACATGGTACCAAGGCTGGTGGACCCAGCAGACAAGATGAAAGGAAAACCAAATACTAGTTTAGGGAAGGAGGAAGAAGAATGTAAGAAACTCCAAAAATAGATGTGTTAATGACCTGTTCACATGCCTTTAATCGAGTAACTATATTCCTTATTTTAGCAGCTAAAGAAAAAACGTTCTTGATTTTGGTAAGAACTTGATGACTTCGCTTGTATGTGACAGTTCAGAATATGTCCTCCTAGATATTCTACTGCTCAAAGAGGTGTGGTCAAGATGGCATTCTTTTGCACCCAGCAATTTTCAGCTCCTAATTAAACTTGTCATCATTGTTCTTGATGGCATTATCATTGCTATGACGTAGGTATGGACTACATGCCCACATGTTCTAAGCTCTAGTCAGAACAAGAAGAATTCTTAACACTTTTTCTCAAGACGGGAAGGAGTTTGCAGTTTAAATCTCCTGAATCTTGGATCCAGTACCATTTGGAGTAGACACAAGGAAAGGGGATAAAAATGAACACTCTTCTTGGCCAGAAGGACTTGTGGACTTGTGTACACTTTCTCATCACTAAAATCTTTGAAAAGATGAGTGAGCTCCTATTTAGACCATCTGGTCTCCTTCTCTGTGTTTGTGTCTCTCCATTCAAAAAGCTGTTCTACTCAAGAAAGCTACAACTGTGAAAATGTAGATAAAGCACTGAAAATTAAAACCAGCTTGAAGCCATGCATGGTCATCACAGTCATGTGAAAAAGTGCTAAAATTAGATTTTTAGAACCAGGGTAAACCTTTAGAAATGATTGCTTCTCCCTGTCAAACTTGTACTCCAGGATAGCATGGATTATTGGGGTGGAGCAATGACAGCTGGACAAGTTGAGGAGAAGGAAACAGTTCACTCTATAGATGTCACGTACAACATTTATGTCATAAAGCAGCAGTTCTCAAAGTGTGATCCATGGACCCCCTACAAGTTCCTGAGACACTTCTAAGGAGTCTACAGCTTAAAACTATTTTCACAATAGTATTTTCCAATAATACTAACAATATTTTCACAATATTATTTGTCATCTTCACTGAGTCGACATTGATATCGATGTCATAATGCAATAGTGGGTAAAACTGCGAGAGCGTTAGCACAGACCCTGCAGTGACACCACACTGTACTGGTAGTCATTGTGTTCTCCACACTACATACAAGGAGAAAAGGGCAATTCACTTAAAAGTATCTTGAGGAAGCAGTAAATTTATTAATTTTATTAATAGCAACCAGTGAGTTATTTTTTAAAATATTAAATCTCAACCTTTTTAAACATTTGTTGTGACAAAATGGGAAGTACATTTCTGTGTACCAAGTACAGTGGTTGTCTTAAGGAAAATTAGCTGTGAGATGATTCATATTGTAAGCTGAACTAGCCACTTTTTTCAGAGAACAGTTTTTCTTGAAAGAACAACTGAGAGACAAACTATGATTATTCAGACTTGGGTGCTTTGTAGATATTTTCTTGAAAATAAAGTAAACCTGTCACTTCAAGAAAACAACTGATGGTATCTGACACTCAAGTTAAAATGTATGCTCTCAAGTGAAAGTCAGAATTTTAGAAGATTAGTATCTAACACCATGAACTTGCCAGCTTTCCAACACCTAAATATTCTTCTGATGAAATTGATTATAACATTAACAACTGTGATTATTCTAAATATTACATATACTGAATTGTATCACTATTTGAAAGATCTGTAGCTTAGTGAACTAATATTTTCCAAGTGACCAACACATACTATTATAAAATCATGCATGGACAAAAGAGACCAGTCAAAGACAGATCGATGAATTTCATATAAGAGAACAAAACATTCATTGCTATAGTTTTTTTATTTCAAATTACAATTAACCCTTAAGGAACTACCACATCGTAGAGTTTGCATGTTATATCAAAGAGTATCCACAGTTATATGAAAGGTGATTAAAGTACTCCTGTCTTTTCCAACTACCTATTTGTGTGATAGATTTTCTTCATATTTCAACCAAACGGATTGAATACAGAGGTAGAGGAGAGTTCCACTTCCACAATGGCAACTATAAACTATTAGAAAACTATAATAAAACAACAATATAAAGTCTCTCGAAGTTGTCTTAAAGGCACACATCAAACGAAGCAATATTTGTTCAAGAAAATCTACCAAAACTCTGTTAGAAGAGAGTCTGTGGCACTTGAATCATGACCGACTCCTCCTTGCCCTGCTCAGCTTGACAGAAGCCCCACTCGGACAGGTATGGCCAAGAAGATGAGACTCCATCAAGGGACGGACTTCTCATCAAGAGATATAATATCTCACAGGGAGGCACAGGTTACCAGGATTTTTCATCTCCAACTCCCAGTTAAAGAGGCTAAATTCCTACTAAGTGTGGACAACAGGTCGGAGGCTCTCTTCTGCCATGCAGACCCCACTCATAAGGTGGAGGCTTTATCCAAGGTAAGGCAGGGTGAGCAGGCTGGGACCCTGATCACCTTACCCCTTCTTGCCTGTAGGGTGGAGGTTCCATACCAGGAGAGGCAAGTCAAGACCAGAGGCTGCCACTCTTACCCAGCGCCCAGAGTATGGAGGCTCGGAGATCTTCCCAGGGGTAGATGAAATCCATAAGGACAGAGCACTCCATCAGTCTCCCAAGGAACTGACTTTATTTGAAACAGAATATGGGGAAGTTCAAGCTTTAAGGGGCCTCTAAAAAACAGTGGAGATTTTGGTGGTCAGCCAATAAGAGGAGACTGGTAGCTTCTTTTAATTAATTCAACAAGCTAAACCATAGGCCAGCTAGTTCTCTAGAGAGAACCAGGGAAATAAACGGTTAAGAAGAGGAGTCCTGGGGTTAGAAAAATACTGGCCTCAAAAACTACCCCTACATGTTCCAGGGAATTGCCAAAAACAATAGAGCAATTAGACAGCAAGTAGTGGACTCAGATAGCTGGGGGTAAGGCAAATGGTGCAGACAGCTTAACAGAGATAAAAGAGACGGTCAAAGAGAGCACTGCTAAAGCCACTAACATCCCAGAGTGACTGTGTGCCCAAGTATGCACCCTCTGAGGAGAAACACCACATGCTTCATGCTTCATAACAGTACTTATAGGATGCAGTAAAAGCAGTACTTAGAGGGAAATTTATAGCTCTAAACACTTGTGTGTATGTGTGTGTGTATAGCTCTAAACACTTGTGTGTATCAATAACCTAGTTTTCCACCTTATTACACTTGGAAAAAGAAGAACAAACAACACCAAAGCAAATAGAAGAAAATAATATTAGAGTGGAAATTAATGATATAGATAATAGAAAAGTAGAGACAATTAATGTAACCAAAAGTTAGTTGTTTGAAAAGATCAACAAAATTGACAAATCTTTAGCTAGTTTGACCAAGGAAAAAGAGAAAAGACTAAAGTCAGAAATGAAAGAAGGAACTTTAGAGCCTGGAAAAAAATCCCTTTATTGTCAATTTAATTTCAAAAAGGGTGCCAAGACCACCAATGGAGAAGAATGTTATTTTCAACATATGGTGTTGGGACAACTGGATTTCTTCATGCAAAAGAATGAAGTTGGACTCCTACTTAATAGACACAAAAATTAAAATGGATCAAAGACTTAAAATAAGTGCTAAAAATATAGAACTCTCACAAAAAAAAAAAAAAACCATAGGTTTAAAATTCATGATTCTGTATTAGGCAATGGTTTCTTAAATATGACACCAAATGCACAAGCAGTAAAAGAAAAAAATACGTAAATAGGTCACCATCAAAATGAAAAACTGCTTAGAAGGATACAATCAAGAAAGTGAAGTGACAACCCATAGAATGAGAGAAAATATTTGCAAATCACGTATCAAGAAAGGTCTCATATCTAGAATATAAAGACTCACAATTCAATAAAACAACCCAATTTAAAAATGGACAAAGGATTTAAGTAGACCTTTCTGCTAAGAAAATATACAATAGCCAATAAGCACATGAAAAGAAGCTTAACACCATTAGTCATTGGGGAGATACAAATCAAAAGCACAGTGGACTAGCCCTTCACATTCACTGGGACAGCAAAAATAAAAAAGGCAGATAATTGCAAGTGTTGGAAAGGATGTGGAGAAGTTGGAACCCTCATACATTGCTGGTGGAATATAAAATGGAACATAAATCTGGTGGAAAACAACCTGGCAGTTCCTCAAAACGTTAAACACAGTTACCATATGACTTAGCAATTTCCCTGAGACATGTGTCCCAATGTCCCAAGGCATATACTAGGCATATACTGAAGAGAAATGAAAATATATATGTATACAGAAATTTGTATAAGAATGTTCATAGCAGCATTATTTCTAATAGTCAAAAAATGGAAATATGACCAAATGTCTATCAGTTGATGAATGGATAAACAAAATGTGAGATATGCATGCAATGAAATGTGTCATTCAGGAATAAAAAGAAATGAATCACCGAAACACACTACAAAGTAGATGAACCTTAAAAATGTTATGCCAGGTGAAAGACGCCAGTCACAAAGAACTGCATGTTGTATAATTCCATTTCTATTCTGGAAATGTCTAGAATAGGCGAATCCACTGACACAGAATGTGGAATCATGAGTTTCCTAGGTCAGGGCCAAGAGTGTGGAGGGCAAGGGGAAATGGTGAATGCTAATGGGTACAGTGCTTCTTTGAGGGGTAATGAAAATGTTTTAAAATTAATTGTGATGCTTGTACAACTCCGTGAATATGTTAAAAACCATTGAATTGTACAATTTAAGTGGATGAATGGTATGATACGTAAATTAGATCTTGACAAAGCTGTTATTTTAAAAAGTTGATGTGCAACTAGCTATTTTCTATTGAGATATTAAAGAGATTTGCAAAATATAAAACAATGCCACTCTTCTCACTAAAGTTCTTTAGAAAACATACTTATTTTTCTTAAAAATGTTTGTTAACATATGTTTACTGTTATTTTTAAAGGAATTAAATATTTTTAAAGTTTTCAGTTTTAACTTCTAATATGTTAAATGTTAATAAATATAAAATACCTAAATTGTTATAAGAGATTATAAATTAGGCTACTATATGAAAGTGTATAAAGAAAAGGACATGAACTGAATAAAGAGATACCAAGGTGAACCCATTTACATACTAGTAGTAGGTACCATAAAAAGAAAAGAACACTGCCAAAAATTGTTCAGATCTTTATTTAAAAACGAACATCTTTTTATATTATTTTGAAAATGTACATTCTTTCAAAATTAAAAGTATATTTAGAATTACTATAGATTAGTTTAGAAAAAAATTCTAGCAAAATGAATATGCTTAATTTTATATATTTTAAGGCTAAATTACCTTCTCCAAAGGTGTCTTTAAAACTATTTTCATCTCATAAGACTTTGGTTAGCTGGTGATGCAGTAATAGCCCTGCCATGAAGGAGGACGTAGATGGTGTCAACCCAGCAGTACCAGAGCCAACAAACGGTCACTGTGAAAGATAGTGGGGCCCAGAGAGATAGTGGACTGTGCCCAAGAGAATCGAGTTTCCAGTAGTTCAGTGGACATTTAAGTGTGTTTCTGTTTGCACTGAAAGCTAGCTGCACCTGCAGCAACTCTCCTGTAGTTAGAAACAAAGGTTCCTGCACTTGGCACACATTCTCCATGGTTATGAAGCCTCATCGCTAAGGAGATAGGCAGTGTTGCTCCAACAGAGGAAGCAGGAGCGCTGGGTGTTGTGGTCACTGCTACTACACCTCCTTAACCCCTGAGCCCAGCCCTTCCTGGGATCTATGGCCCCCTGCCCCTCTTCCTTCACTTTACAAGTAAAGAGTACTTGAAAGGTTGGCCTTTCAAAGTCAAAGCCCAGAGCGTCCCTCCCTCACAGTAGGCCTTCGCTAAAGTAGTGTTCATTTGGTGGAGCTGGAGTGGATTCTTGGGAATGGAAAAGGGTTGAAAAAAAATAAAAGAGCAGGTAAATCCATAGGGGCAGAAATGAAATTAGTGATTGCCAGGGGCCGGGGGAGGGGAGAAGTGACTGCTACTGGGCACAGGATTTCTTTTTGGGGTGATGAAATGTTCTGGAATTAGATGGTAGTGATCAGTGTACAAGTCTGTGACTACACTCAAACCACTAAACCATACACTTTAAATGGCTGGATTTTATGGTATGTGAATTATCTCAGTAAATCAATAAGTATAGGAGCTAGTTCACTGGCCAAAAATAGCAGAGGGAGCAGCGTGGTTTAGTAGCATGAAAGGCTAGTTCACAAGCATTTTGAGCAATAGTTTTTCTTCAGCTGAAAACTTAATTTGAGGGACCACACTACACATTTTGAAGAAGATTTTGTGTGAAACTGAAGGAGCTGCACACTTTCTCAGGAATGGAGAAGGTTGAAGCCATTTTTCTGACATTTGAAGATGAGATTACATAAGTGTAAGTTTATGCAGATCAATATTTGACTTTGAATTTGATCTGGGAGCAATTATTAAAGAATTGGTGGCTCTTACAAATGCACTAGGGTATTTTAAAGGATATGTTGGGAGCAGGGCAGACTTTAGTTTCTGGGCAAGAGAAGGCAGTGGCTCCATGGAAGGAAGGGCTGTCTTGGACTGATGAGGATTTGGAGCCGGGAACGAGGCCTCAAGAGGTAAGGAGTGGCAGTGCCAATAATGGGATGTTCCTTTCCATAAGGATTCCCAAGCTCCACCGTTCCTTCCTCAAGCATCCAAACCAGGGAGGCAAGAAGTTCAAGGCCCCAGAACACTTCTGCCTGAGAACTCGCACAAAGGGCTTTCTAAAATGGGTGTCTGAACTGGTACCCAACAGGATCTGATGTCTTGGGGAGATAGGCCTTGGGTTGATAGAGACGAGAGTCCTGATTCGCAGATACCCTGCCCACTCCTGAGAAGCAGACAAGGTAGAGGTCTGGCAAAGTCATGGGCAGACTTTGCATATGTCTCTGTGTAAAGGACTGAGCACCAATCCCACTTGCCCCGGGGACGGAACACATCCTAGGCAGAGGGAGACAGCCCTATGAAACCAGTGAGTGTGGGCCCCAGCCAGTCTTCCCTGGACTAGGGTTTGAACCCCAGGGAAAGAAAGGGTGGTGAGTAAAAATGTAAGGTGCAGATTTCACTTGAGATGGGACGGATTTAGCTGAGTGTAACACGAAAAGAGTGATATTCTGTTTTCAACTGTGCTAAGCTAATCCCTAAGCCCAACAATTGTGCTGCTATTTTGGGCATCTCTAGGTTCTGCCAGTTGGAAGTGAGTGTGTGGCTACTCTACATTGCCTTCCCCACAACCTCTCAACTAGATGGTATGTGACAACTGGTGTTAGGCTCAGACCAGATTCTGCCACATGTACGTATGTTAGTGATGAAGTTCCAAAAGTCTCATAGCCAGCTCTGTGGCCTCAGCGAGGTTCCCATTCTCCCTTTGGTAAGGATTCTGGCACACACTGCACTCGTTTCTTAGGGCCACACTAACAAAGCACCACCGTCTTGGTGGTTCAAACAACAAAAATATGCTCTCACATTTCTGGAGCCTAGAAGTCTGAAACCAGGGTGTCGGCAGGGCCACGCTCCCTCCAAGACATTGGGTAAAATCCTCTCTGGCCTCTCCCAGCTTCTGGCGCTGGCTGGCAATCATTGGTGTTCCTGGGTTTGAGCTGCCTCACTCTAATCTCTGCTTTTGTCGTCGCATGGCATTTTCCTCTTCTTATAAGGACATATTGGATTAGACTCCAGCATTACATCATCTTTAACTTGATTTTATTTACAAGACCCTATTTCCAAAAAGGGCATATTCACAGGTGCCAGGGGTTAAGACTTCAACATGTCATTTTGGAGGACACCAACCCATGACACACACCTTGTCAGAAGGAATCACTCCAAAGCCAACACAGAAATGTCTTGACCATAGGACTAGCCAGGCTTCTGGCTGAGCCAGGTGATCATGTCTTTTGTAAAGAGAAGACCAAGTTGGGTCCAAGGTCCTGGTCTAATTGACAAGTGTTGGACTGCAATTTAGACTCTGGAGCATCAGTTTGTAAGAGCCAGACTCACTACTTGAACAGCTCTTATTAACATGGGAGAAAAATAATTTCTAACATTCCTGTGTTAATTAACCCTCTAGGGCAGGGTTTCTTGAATATTTTGTGCTATGGCCTTCTTTGGTGGTCTGGGAAGCCCATGGTGCCCTTCTCAGGAAAAAAAGAAAAATGCTTTTAAATGAATAAAATACAATGCATAGAATTGTAGAGGAAACATATTGAAGTACAGTTCTCAAAATATTTTTCTGAAAATTTATGCTCTACTAGTAATATATGTGCTTCTTTATAAACACTTTAAATAATAAGATCTGGTGGCAAGTCTAATGATTATTGTGGTTTTAAAGTCATGGTGAGTATAAATAATCCTTGGAGGTACTACAACAACTAAGATCAAGGAAAAACCCAACATTTGGCCCCTGCGGAACCACTGGTGTGCCCCTCCTGCCACAGCATGCAGCCTGCTTTCACAATGGAGGGAAGCACAGTTTTTCAGTTTGAGGATAGTGAAAACGAAGATGTCATTTCTTCCCTATCCAAACTGACAGAACTGTGTCTGACCTTGGGAAAGTCTTTTAATCTCTTGGGGCTTCAGTTTCCTCTCTATTAAATCTCTGAAGAATTTTCAGTTCAAAAATTATTCTGTAACAGTCTATGCCCATGCTACCCTGAAAAAGCTCAATCCCATCTGATCTCGGAAGCTAAGCAGGGTCAGACCTGGCTAGTACTTGGATAGGAGATCACCTAGGAAGACCAGGTGCTGTAGGCATAAAAAATAAAAAAATAAGGGATTATAAACTGAAAAGGTCCTTATGATCTGTGAAGTCAACCAAGGGTTGCTTCGCCTAAAAAAGAAAAAATTTATTCTGTGACAGCATAATACTTGAAGGAAAGCATTCTGTGGACTTTGAGTATTTACCACTTTATTGTTTTTGATTATTTTAATAATAGTGTTTTAATTGTTTTAATCAAAATATTACTTAAATATATAAACTTAAAACTAGATATAAACTCCTTATACACAGTTTTAGAGATGTGAAACAAGCAAAGTAACAAATCCAATAAAATTTTAATCAGTATATATACTAAATTTCAATTACTTTTACCTATTAATAATTGACATTACTAAGTCAATGTAATAAATAATACTGGTTTGCTGGATCTAAATTGCTGCTTACAACAGGAATATAATTTTCCACAGCAATGCCTCTATCACCGTGTTCTATTTGAGGACTCTCTGCTCCCATCATTGTCGCCCTTTGAACTATGGTGAAATTTTCTTCAAGCCATGGCATTATCTGGCCTTTACTTTGGAAGAATGCACTGATTACATATTATGTCTTTCTTTTATCTTTTTTCTGAGCCTTCAATTATTAAAGTTTTTATCATGAATTGAATATTAAATTATTTTTCTGCTTCCATTGATATGATCATGTGACTTTTCTTTTTTAGCCTAGTGGACTATTTTAATTGATTTTTGGGTATCGAACCAGTCTTGAATCTCTAGAATAAATCCCACTTGTTTTTGTGGTATAATTCTTTATATATATTGCTGAATTCTATTTGCTAATGTTGTGTTAAGAATTTTTGCATCTATTTTCATGAGAGATATTGGTCTAATCTTTTTGTCCATTTTTTTAGCTTCATAAAATGAGTTGGAAAGTGTTCCCTCCCCTTCCATTTCCAGTGTAGTTTGTGTAGAATTGGTGTTAAATTACCAACCTCTTGGTAAAATATTTGAGACTGATTATTTTGTGGGGGGGTGGATTTTTAAATAATGAATTAGATTTCATAATATTTATAGGGCTATTCAAATGAGCTATTTTATAAATGTGAGTTGTGGTAGTTTGTGTATTTTGAGGAATTGGCTCATTTTGTCTAAGTTGTCAAATTTACGTGGGTAGAGCTGTTTGTAGTATTCTCTTATTATTTTTTTAGTATGTACAAAGTCTATAATAATACCCCTGCTTCATTTCTGATAATGGTAGTTTGTGTTATCTCTTTTTTTCCCTTTGTCAATCTTGCCAGAGATTTTAAATTTTATTGATCTCTTAAAGAAACAACTCTTCATTTCATTGGTTTCCTCTATTTTTTCAATTTCAATTTTATTGATTTCTGCTCTGATCTTCATTTCCTCCCTTCTGTTTGCTTCAGGTTTATTTTTCTCTTATTTTTCTAGGTTCTTGAGGGTAGGAGCTGAGATTATTTGAGGCATTTCATCTTTTATAATGTTTACATTTAGTGCTACAAATTTCCCTCTTAGCACTCCTTTAGCTGTGTTCCACAAATGTTGAGTTCAATTTTCATTCAATCCAATGTATTTTAAATTTCCCTTGAAAGCTCCTCTTTCACCTATGGATTATTTAAAAGTATTTTGTTTAGTTACCAAGTCTTTGGAGAGTTTCCTGTTCTCTTTCCATTATTAACAACAAATATGATTCTATTATTATTGAAGAACACACTATCATTTAAATCCCTTTAAGTTTGTGGAGGTTTGTGTTATAGCCAAGGATGTGGTCTGTCTTGGTATATATACTGTGGACACTTGAAAAGAATGTGTACTTTACTGTTGTGCAGAACTTTCTATAAAGGCCAATTAGATCTCCCTGACTGATGGTGTTTAGCACTTCTAAATTGTTGCTGATTTTCTGTCTAATAGTTCTATCAACTGTTGATAAAAAGGTATTGAATTTTCCAATTATGATTATGAATTTTTATACTTTTTTTAGATATAACAATTTTTCTTCACATATTTTGCAGTCGTGTTGTTTGGTGCATACACATTTAGGATTACTGTGTCTTCTTGGTAGATTGACCCTTTTATTAAAAAATGACCCTTTCTGTTCCTAGTCATTGTCTTTGCTCTCAAGTCCCTCAGATTATTAATTTTAGATCTTTGTTCTTTTCTAATATATGCACCCAATGCTATAAAGTTTTCTCTAAACACTGATTTCACTATATCCCACAAATCTTGGTAAGTTATATTTTATTTTCATTTAGTTAAAAATATTTTAAAATTTTTCTTGAGACTTCTTCTTTGACTCATTATTTAGAAGCATGTTATATAATCTTCAAACATTTGGTGATTTTTCAAGCCATCTTTCTGTTATTGATTTCTAATTTAGTTCTACTGTGGTCTGAGACCATACTTTATATGATTTCTATTGTTTTATATTTGTTTTGTGGCCTAGAATGTGGTCTATCTTAGTGAATGTTCCAAATGAACTTAAGAAAAATATGTATTCTGTTATTGGATGAAGAATTCTATAAATGTTGCTTAGATCCAGCTGATTGAGGTGTTTTTCAGTCAGCTCTATACTTACTGATTTTCTAACTGCTCTGTCAATTACTAATAGAGAGGTGCTGAAGTCCCCAACAATAATAATAGAGTTGTCTTTTTTTCTTTTTTTTTTTTTGCAGTTCTATCTGGTTTTGCCTCATGTATTTTGATGCTCTGTTGTTAGGTGCATGCACTTTAAGGACTGTTCTGTCTCCTTGGAGAATTGACCCTTTTATCATAATGTAAAGTTGCTTTTTATCTCTGATGATTTTCCTTGCCCTGAAGTCTAGTTGATCTGAAATTAATATGGCTACTCCAGTGTTATGGGTTGAAATGTGTTACACAAAGATGTTGGGACTCTAATCCCCAGTACCTCAGAATGCGACTCTTCTTTGGAAACAGGGTTGTTGAAGATGTGGTTAGTTAAGATGAGTTCACCCTGGAGTAGGTTGGAACTCTAATCCAACATATCTGACATCCTTACAGAAAGGGGGAATTTAGAGACAGACACATACACAGGGAGAACACCATTGAAGACTGGAGTTATACGGCCACAAGCCAGGAACTGGTCAGAAGCTAGGAGAGAGTCCTGGACAAATCCTTTCCAAGCACCTTCAGAGGGAGTATGGCTCTGCTCACACCTTAATCTTGGCCTTCTGACTTCCAAGACTGTAAGACAATAAGTTCCTTTTGCTTAAGCCACCGACTTTATGGTATTTTGTTACAGCAGCCCTAGCAAACTATTTCATCCAGGTTTCTTTGGTTGGTGTTAGCATGGCATATCTTGGGGCTTAAATCTGCCATTTGTTTTTGATTTTCTGGGGTTTTTTCTCTTTGTTTTTCATTACTCTGTTGTCTTTTTCCTGACTTGCTTTGGGCTACTTATATATTTTTGGAGTTCTGTTTTGATTCACCTATAGTGTTTTTAGTGTCTCTATTTTTATAGCATTTCTAAAGGTTGTTCTAGGTATTATATTACATATACATATATTATTAGTGTCTTGTCCTCGTTTTATCAGCTGAGTGAAGCCTAAAAATTTATTTCCCTTTATTGCCCTTTACTGTCCTCCACTAATAATATAATTTTCTTAAATATTTCCTCTACATACATTTAAAACCACATCAGACAGTGTTACAAATTTTACATCCATCATCAAATATAATTTAGGAAAATCAAGAGGAGAGAGAGACTATATTGTATTTTTACTGTGTTCTCTCTTCCTTTCTGCTTTTCCAAGTTCCCTCTTTTATCACTTCCTTTCTGTTTATAGAACTTCTTTTATTCATTATTTTAGCTTAGGTCTGCTGGCAACAAATTCTTCGGTTTTCCTTCATCTGAAAATATCTTGATTTCTTCTTCATTTTTAAAGAATATATTCACTGGATATAGGATTCTTTCCTTTCAGTACTTGAAAAATATTGTGCCACTTTCTTCTGGTTTCCATGGTTTCTGATAAAATGTCTAATGTCATTCAAATTGTTTTTTCTCCATAGATAAGACGTTTCTTTCTTGCTGCTTTCAAGATTTTTATTTTCTCTTTAGTTTTCAGACTTTGACTATAACATGTTTTGGTGTGGAGTGTGTGTGTGTGTGTGTGTGTGTGTGTGTGTGTGTGTGTTCTATTTCAAATTTTCTCAGCTTCTTCAATCTGTAGTTTTACATCTCTTGCCAAATTTGGGAAGTTTTCGGCCATTATTTCTTCCAGGACTTTTTCAATCCTGCCCTCTTTCTCCTCTCATCCTGAGAATCCAGTGAGATTCATAGCAAATCTTTTGTTACAGTCCCACAGGTTCTAGGGGCTCCTCGATTTTTTTCTCTCTGTTGCTCAGATTGAGTAATTTCTATTGTTCTATCTTAAAGTTCACATATTTTTCCCTCCATTTCATTCATTTTGATGTTCAGCCTATATATAGCAGTTTTGGTTATTTACTTTTCAGTTCTAAGATTTCCATTTAGTCCTTCTTTATATCGTCTTTTTTTTTTTTTTTTTTTTTTACTGAAACTAAAACAGCCTGTGTCTTTGCTGAGAATCTCTACTTTTCATTTGCCTAAGCATGTTCATACTTGTTCATTGAACATTTTTATTGTGGCTGCTTTAAAACCTTATCAGCTAGCTCTAAGGTCTCTGTCATCTTGGCGTTGCAATCAGCTATCTATTTTCACTCAGTTTGAGCTAGTTCTGGATCTTGATAAGATGAGCGATCTTTTCAAATCGAATCCTGGACATTCTGGGTATTATGTTATGAGACTCTGGATCTTCTTTAAACCTTCTGCTCTAGTTGGCTTCTTTAGACACCACTCTAGCAAAAGTGAGGTTGCCACCTTGTAACTGCCGGGTTAGGGTACAGTCCGGGTTCCTTACCTGGTCTCCTTTGATACTCAAGGGTGATGAGGCTCCTCATTACTGCTGGGTGGGGGTGGAAATTCTGTCTCCTCACTAGGCCGTAACCCCATGGCAGGGATAAGTAAAAGTTTGTCATTTACTGCTCCCCACATGGCCTCCACTGACACCATCTGAGAGTGGCCTTGTGATTGCTGGGCAATAGTGAACATCCCGACTCTCTTCACTGGGCTTCTCTAACCCCACCTAGGCAGAAAGTTGGGGCAGCTATTTACACCTGGTAAAGCTGGAAGTCCAGGCTTCCCACTTAGTCTTTGCTGGAATGGGTGACAGTGGGGCCACAGGCTTTTTTCTGTGGTATCTAGATGGAGGAGAGCAGTTTCTGTCAACAAGTTTTCTGTCTTGTAGGATGTCCCTTCCTGGTCCTTTGGCTAGAAAAAGCACGTTTAGTTGAGACTTTTTTTGTCTGCACAATTACCATCTCCAGATTTCCAGCTTCTTCCACTCTGAGTCTAGAGTAAATGAGGGAAAAACAATCCAGGGAACTCACCACAGTGCCTTAGCAATAATGTTTCAGTGGTCATCCAACTAGAGCAGAGCCTTCCCTGCCTGTCTGAGTTCAGTTCCTGGGAAGATCTGAGGTGGGATTTGGCCAAAAGGGATTGACGAGGAAGTGAATAGTAGGGTGTAGCAAATAAAAAACACCTTTTCAGGTTGAGATGGAGACTACAAATGAAAGGAAAAAGCCATTTTCCTCTTTATAAACAAAGGGACCCACATTTTCATCTTGCACTAGCCCTGCCAGTGACCTAGCTAACGACCTAGCCAGCCTTGAAGGCATTGACCCAACATAGAGCATATATACAAGCAACTCACTAAGCCATGGGTCCCCTGGGCAGCTTGTTGTCACACTTAACATTGCCCTTACACTCTAAAATATTGAAGACATATCTTTTTTTAATGCCCTGGGGATGACATATCTTTTTTTAATGTCCTAGGGGTAACATATCTTTTTTTTATGCCCCGGGGATGACTGGCCTGTCACACTGCTTACAAATTGCTCCACGTAGGCTGTGGGCAGCTCCACAGCTCAGAGCTGCACACACCACCTACAGGACCCCTTACAAAGGGCCTCGGCCCACATATAGTCTTCCATTTGTGATAGTCTATGTGTGAATAATGGTGTCGTCCTTGTTCTTTGCTAAATTTCATCAGCAGAGTCCTGGGGAGGCACATAAAGTAAATCCTGAGCTCTGCCCTTGACTTTGACCTTGCGTGGAAACATGGAGGAGAGGCTCAGGTTGTCCTCTACCTTCCTGTCATCCATTCACCCTTGGTTTCCGCAGATTAAGGTCACAGCGTTATCCGTATTCCTGGGAGTGGGCCAGGCTTTTCACATTAAACGTAACTGCTGTTCAAAGTGGGGCTAATTTTTGCTCCAAGTCCACTGTGATCATTCCTGTGTTCTCTCCACTTTCTTGTGTTGCTCTTGGGACATTCAAGCTGTTCTTGTCACTGCTTCCAGTGATAACTGACCAGCAGAACAGGCTCCTCCTGGGCCTTCTCCTGGACAGCGAGTAGGAGCAGAGGTGATGCACTTGAGCCCTGTCTAGTAGTGCCTGGGCATAGAAGGGCAGCAGGTGGGCTGTCCAGAGCAACTGGGCAAGGGAGCTGCCCTGTTTACTGGCAGAGCATGGGGCGTAGAGGGCAGCAGGATGCACCCGAAGAAGCCAGAGGCTTCCCCATGCCCGTCTTTGGGGGATGTCCATGGAGGACATTTGCAGAAAGAATTGAGGCACAAGTGGAGAACCTGCCTCCGAGGGGCCACTGAGGGACTGTGAGGCTGTACCCCCACAATAGGCCCACCAAGTCTTGAGTCATGGGTCCTGGCAAATGAGCTCAGCCATTTAAGGTACTCACTTAGCCCACTTCCCCCAAAGTCACAATAAAACATATGCTCCACTGGGGACTGATGACAAATGGGTATGAGGGATTTTACCGGGATGATGGAAATGTTCTAAAACTGGATTGTGGTGGTGGTTGCACAACTCTTTAGTACATTTACTAAAATTTATTGAGTTGTTCACTTAAAACAGGTAAATTTTATGATGCATAAATTATACCTCAATAAAACTCTTTAAAGAAAAAGCAGAAATAAAGAAATGTTGTGTGTGTGTGTGTGTATGCATATATTTGTATAGTCCCTTAAGAATTCTTTTTCATTCAGATCCTAGCTCCAGATTGAATTTATGTACTTGTTTTTCAGTCAGTTTTACGGAGGTATAATTTACATATAAATAAGTGTGTAGTTTGATGAGTTTTGACAAATGTATATATATCTGTGTAACCACTGTCACAATCACGATATAGAACATTTCCACGCTCCCAGAACATTCCTTCTAGGCTCTCTGCAGTCACAATATCCCCCACGCTCCAGCCCCAGGCCACCACTGATCTGCTTTTTGTCACTGTAAATTAGTTGGAGTCTTCTAGAATTTTATAAAAATTTACTCTTTTGTGTCTGGCTTCTTTTGTTCAACATAATGTCTTTGAGATTTATCCGATGCCCTCCTTTAAAAATAAACAAGACAAACTTGTATGGTGGTTTCTCCAAAGTGAGAAAGCCATCTCTATGACAGGAGTGAGTTTTCTGAATGAGGAAACAACTTCCTTCATTGGTCAAGGTTCCTGGCTGATAGTATTTTTCTTAATTATGAGTTTGAAAGAGGAACTTTCACTTCTAATTTAGAATGAATTTTTATATTTGTTTAAAATTTTTTTTAAAGCAAGAAAATGGGTAGGTTGGAGGAAAAGAAATGCATTAAGACAACAGTATTTTAAACTAAAACACCTACTTAAAGCTGTCACAGATTTAAAGTTTTCAAGCCAAGTGAATAATACCATAGGAAAAGCAGAATATTTAATCTTATGCCAGGTGCTAGATACTCAAGTAACTGCTGGAAGGTTGAATGAATTTGAAAATATTTGTAATACAGGAACATACAATGTTTCTCCCTAATTTGCCTAAACTGCTCTATGAAGCAGGTGTGAAATATGCTTTTAGTTGTGGGCTAGCTTTGCTCACAAGGTAGCAAGCAGTCACTTTGAAGATGCAAGTAACTTTTGAAAATAGCTAAACCAAATGGAACAAAACACGGGTGTTGGCTGATGTAGAAGTATGCTAAGTTGAAAATGAAACCTGTTATTGAAGCCAAGCGGTAGACCTCAAGTGGTTTAAGCCACTTGGAGGAAAAGACAAAACCATGAAAATTAGCAAAAGAGGGCTCCAGGCAGTGCCTTCCACAAAGATGAAAAAAAGTGGTTCCCAAGATGTCAGACATTTCTCTGCACTGTCCCCTGACACATGCCACCAAGACATGCTCCTGGAAATAACACCTAGAAGGACATTTGATGCCTCTGCTTTGACTTCCTTCTCTTGACATTGTAACCAACTGTATTATTTTTCAAATATTTCAACTTAGCAGAACACCTGAGGATCAAACACGCTTCTTTCCTATGTTCTTTGTTCCCTGTTTATCCCAGCTTCCATGAGGGATCACCTTCCTTTTCTCAATCTAACCATTATCTTCGATTTACTTTGGGTCACCTGGATCCCTCAGCCTCCTTATCCCTCTTCCCATGATAACTTGGAGCCACCTACCCCACTGGCCCATCCCTGTTGGCATCGAGACAGAAATTTACACCGACATGAGTTTACACAGGCGCTTTCTACCCGAGGAGCTCTTACTAATCCGTGCCTGCACCTGACCCTCCCCAGGTTTTATGGGTTGTGTCCCTCGAAAAGAGCTGTTGAAGTCTTAACCCCCGTTACTTCAGAATGTGACTTTTTGAGAAATAAGGCCAATGAGATATAAGCAGTTGACATGAGGTAATACTGGAGCAGGGTGAGCCCCTAATCCAATATGACTGGTGCCCTAAAAGCTGGCATTGCAGTCATCTGAAGGCTTGACCGGGGCTGTAGGATTCACTTCCAGGATGGTACAGAAGGCTTCATGTGAGTTTCTTTATAAACCGTGTAAATGTTCTCATGACATGGCAGTAAATTCTGCAGGGGCAAGCAATCTCAGAGAAGGTGGCAGCACCCACAGGTCTTTTAGGACCTGGCCTTGGAAATGATAGATCGTCATTTCTGCCATATTCTCTGGATCCCTCACATTGGTTCTGATTCTCTGTGGGAAACTGGGACTACAGGAGGGTGTAGATACCAGGAAGCAGGGCTCATGGTGGCTATCACTGGCTATGCCTACTTTCCTGGGGTGTGTCTTTGCGCAACTCACTCTCTCTAAGCTTTAGTTCCCTCATTTATAAGTAATAACACTTACTTCCATAGGGATCTGAGAGGATTAGATGCTTACAAAGGGCTTTGAGCTCTTCCACGGTGTCTGCCCCTGCCCCACATTTCCCAGGACTCTTCTGGGGAAGCCAATTGCAGCCCATGTAGGAACAAAGTTGAGAGGCCAGTGGAACATGGAGATTCAGGCTAGACAGAGGGAGCCAGGAGAGGAAGACTTTGAAGGCTGGTTTTGAAAATAGTTTCCCAGAGGGATGAGTTGAGGTGTCAGAGTAATAGTCCTTACCTCCCGAGGGAGTGGTACTTGGTCTGAAAAGACATGAAAAATGCAGCTGAGAGGTAGAAAGCAAGTTCACACCTGGTTGGGGAATCAGGACAGGACTGTGGGGCTTTAAAAGATAAGCAGAGTTTTTATCAGCAGATTTGGTCATTGAGAAAGAGAAGAATTCCAAGTGGAGGAATCAAATTCTAGAAAGTGCAAGATATGTTTGACGGACAACACACACCAGTCACACACCAGTAGGGGAAGCAGAAAGAGAATGCTATCAAAACAGAAGGTATTTGGTCATTTAACCCAATTTCTTCAGTTTAGTTTTGTCTTATGGGTGGAAGGGTCTGAGTCCCAGGTGGCAGTATTTAAGCGTTGTTCTGTGGACAACAAGAAGACAAAGGGTTTGTTGGAAAACTGGTGTAGATTTCATTTCTCAGTTAAAGAACTGGCAATTCAATTCAGTAGAAAAGAAGTGCCACATGCTGTAGAACTCTGTTTTCCCTCCCACTTGCACTATTTTCTGTTTGGCTAAACCCATTCTAAAATCTCAGCCTTTACAAAAGTTAATGCTTCTCCATAGAATGAATTCACCTTCTTCACCAGCCAGTTGGATTCCGGCTGAGCTGAAATGCCATAGACCAGGAGTCCCCAACCCCCAGGCTGCTGACTGGTAGGAACCAGGCCACACAGCAGGAGGTTAACGATGGGTAAGCAAGCGAAGCTTCATTTGTATTTGCAGCTGATCCCCAGCTGATCCTCAGCGCCACTTCAGATCATCAGGTATTGGATTCTCTTTGGAGCACTGGTCCCTGGTGCTACAAAAATTGGGGACCACTGCCATAGACTGTTTCTCCAAATTTTTACATTTTTATTAGCTTCCAGGTTGCAAAGTATACTGTGATGGGCTTGTCATTGCCTGCACATAAACAAATGTAGCCAGGTGTGACAGTTTCTGATGACTTGATTGTCACGTCAATTGAGTTATTTGCATTGGTAGCGCCAGGTAAGATTGAATTTAAATTTGAATTCAATTCTCTATTTGCCACTTAATATGACTCTTGAAAGATTATATGCGATGCAGAACTGAAACTAAACAGAATATTGTATGCAAAAGACTCTCTGAGGGTGAGCCTTCTGGTTTTAAAATGCAGCATAAAGAGGGCACTTTCTCTCTTCTGAGAAATCACCCAAAAGCAAGAAGAATAAGAACGGGAACAAAATTCTATCTTGAAAGAAATTAAGAGACATCTGCAACCCTGAACCGAAATAGGTAAGGAAGGGCTCCCAGATGCAGCAAAGGTCAAGCCAGCCAAGATAACGAGGGAGGGTGTCCATAGTGGGACACATCAGACAAATCCAGGAAGGCTTGGTCCCTCAAAGTAAGTGACACACCCTAAGGGACATGGAAATCTCTTTTTGGAACAATGAGAATGGAAACAGTGTCCAGGTTTGCAGCTGAAGATTCCATAGAGTGCTTAAATCCAAAGTCTTGACAAATAAGAAAGGCAGGGACCAAATGAGGAAGGACACAGAGAAGCCGCATTTGCATTCTGATGGTGAGACAGCATGGTGTGAGCAGTCCTGCCATGCTTATCTCATCTGACTGGGGAGGATTAAAGAATAAAAGAATGCTCATACACACAACCGTCATTAGCCTGGAAAATGGCACTGGGCCCTCTTCAATCTAAACCTTCAGGAAGAATTCATATCTTTATAAAAGAGTATTAATTTTTTTTTAAGGCGAAGCAACCCTTGGTTGACCTCACAGATTGCAAGGACCTTGTCAGCTTACGATCCCTTATTTTTTTATTTTTAACGCCTATAGCACCTGGTCTTCCTAGGTGGTCTCCGAGCACTAATTTTTTAAAAGTCACAGAATCTAAACAAAGGTAACACAATAAATAAAAAGATGAAAGTAACGGTGGGAGGAAGTGGCAGGTAAAGAACACTTAGCAAAAAGGCTATTGCCACAGAACGGGAGAAAAGTTGACTGAATATAGTACCAGAAATTTTACAAAGAAATGAAGTTATTTGCTCATGAAAAATAAGAGCACAATATGCTCAGATTGGGGGGCCCAGGAAAGAGAAGGTAAGCCCAAAGGAAGAAGGAATATGAGTGAACGGAGCATAGAACAGCAGTGAAATTAAAAAAAAAAAAAAAATTACAGAAACAGACTAAAAAGAGAAGAGACTTAGCTGAAAATACAATAAGATAAAAAGAGAGAATTGAGAAAAATGAGCTAATTAAAATGACCAAGGAATTTTCATGATTTGGAGATATCTCCAACTGCAATGGAGTTGTTTGTATCAGATCAACTTTTCCCACCCTGCCTCCTCCTCCCCAAGAACAGCAGCAGATTAGACACAGAAGTGGGAATTAGGAAACTGCAAAATAGGTCAGTTGGAAATATCCAAATTAAAATCCTGAAAGGAAAAACAAAGGATAGCAAATTCAGAAAAGAGCATTAGAGACATATGGAACACAGGGAAAAAGTCTGACATACATGGAATTCGAGTCCCAGAAAGAGAAAATGAGAAAGAATGTGGCTGAACGGAGTCTAGCTTATAATTTTCCCAAGGTGATGAAAGATATCAAGTCACAGAGTCAAGAATTCTAGCAGGATAAATACAAAGAAAACCACGCCTAGGCACATCATTCAAAGGCTGAAAAAAAAAAAGATAAAGAGCGAGTCTTAAAAGCATTTTTAATTATAAAAAGAGAATAAAAACACCTTACCTTCAAAGATACAATAGTATCTCTAGCTGACTTTCAAGAGAAATTATGAAAGCCCAAGGAAATGCATTGTCATCTTTCAAGTACTGAAAGAATATAACTGCCTACCTGGAATTCTCTATTCAGGAAAAATAGCATTCAAAAATGAAAAAGAAATAAAGTCATTTTCAAAACAAAAACAAAAGAAAAATCCCAAAATCTGATAGACTATATTACCAGCAAACTACTAAATTGAGAAGTAAATGAAGTTTACATTTTTAGAGTCAGATGAAAATTGGTCTAAACTGGATGTGCAGGAAGAAAACCAGAAAAATTAAAATGGGGGTAAATTCTAAATCATTATTGATTTTAAAATAGTATTTTTTTTCTCAAGGAGTTTAAAATATATGTTCAAATATAATACATGATGACAATAGGACAAAAATGTAGGAAGGAAATCAGGGATGAAAGTGTTCAAAGGTCCCCACACTGCCTGGGAAGTGGGGAAAGTATTCATTTAAGGGAGACTCTAAAGAGTCAGAGAAGCATGTCGCAATGTCAAAGGTAAATAATAAGAGAATATGTAACTGCAATGAAGAGAGGGGCATGAATGACATGACAAAAGCACAACCAAAAAAACCTTAATCTAAAAGAAGTCAAGAAAAGAGAAATAGAAGGAAACAATGAAAATTTAGGACAAGTAGAAAAATAGTAAGTTAGTTGATTTGGACCCAAGTATTTAGTAATTACATTAAATGTAAAGGAACTAAATAATTAAAAGACAAAAAACTCCCAGACTTCATTAAAATGGATCAAATTCTATAGTGCTTAAAAGAGACTTTTTTTTTTTTTCAAGGCAAGGCAACCCTTGGTTGACCTCACAGATTGCAAAGATCTTGTCGGCTTACAATCCCTTATTTTTTATGCCTGCAGTACCTCGTCTTCCTAGGTGGTCTCCCATCCAAGTATTAGCCAGGCCTGACTCTGCTTAGCTTCTGAGATCAGACGGGATAGGGCTTATTCAGGGTAGCATAGCTGTAGACTAGAAGAGACATTTTAAATATGGGGCCTCAGAAAGAATTTTAAAAAATAGAAAAAGTAAATATGATGTAAACAGTAACCAAAAGTAAGCTATAATAGCTGTACTAATACCACACAAAGTAGAGATTAAGACAAGAATTATTATTACAGATAAAGAATATTTTATAATAAAGAATCAATTTAACAGGAAGATATGATTATTCTAAGTAATCGAGAAGTCTAAGTAGAAATTACAGTGGAAAATATGAAATATTTAAAGTTAACTGACAACAAAAACGAGGTAACATTCAGCCACAGCCATGCTTAGAGAGAAATTTCTAGTTTTAAACGTGTACATTATGAGAGGAAAAAAAAGCCAAAAGTCAATTAGGTAAGCAACCATTTTGTTACTTAAACAAGGAAGCCATTATACTGAGATGGTTCTAATATCTTAGCAGCCTATGTAAGCAAACCAAACCCGAGCCTGGAAATGCTTGAAGGACTTTAAGAAATCAAAACCTAAGGACAGCAAATCACAGAGAGCCATCTAGTTTTTTTTCAAGTATGGCAAATGCCTAAGCTACAGCCAATCAACTGATTTCTTTGCTTTGCTTCCAACTGTTCTCTGAGAGGCTCCCCTTAGCTCCTGTCATGGAATGCTCCTAACCACTTCGGGTTTAGCATTGCCTAACTCCAATCAACTTTTACTCAAATCAACTCTTGAAATTTTTAATTCTTCAATTTATTTTTTACCAATGTCAAGAAAATTAGAAAAAGATTATCAAAATAAAACCAAAAGGGACAGAAAGAAGCTAATAAAGAGCAATAATCAATAAATCGTAAGAAATAGACAACACAGAAAAAACTTTAAATTCTAACATTAATTTTCAGACTAATAAAATTGATAATCTCCTACCAGGAACAATGAAGAAAAAATAGCATAAAAACAGCAATATAAACATTCTATAGACATTAAGACGATAATGAGAAGATATTAAAAATATCATTATACCAATAATGGGAAAATTCTTTGAAAAATACAACCTTTTGAAATTGTCTCATGAAAGAATAGAAAATATGAACAGTCTTCGTTTATTAAATAAAATTGAATATATAATTAAAACTTTTCACAAAAAATTTCCAAGCCTTGATGGCTTCAACTGGACAATTTCTCCAAACATCAATAGGATCAATATTACACAAACTTTTCCAGAAAAAAAAGACAAAAAGTTAAGAGACTAACATAAACTTAACCCCAACCTGACATGTCAATAAAAAAAAAGTTTAAAAAGAATCCTCTTGAACAAAATAAATCTTCTAATCAGAAAACACACACACAGAAGTCAGACAACATGGTGAAAGGTTTTAAAAGGAATCAATCAAAACAAAAAGCATAACATAAACTATGACAATTGAGATCGAAGATATTAGTTAAATCAATAAATATAAATATTAAAAGGAAAATAATATCAGATTATCAAAAAAGCCCATCATTCTAATATGCGGAAATACACCTGTTGTCCATAAGAGAAAACAGGCACCTAGAAGCAGACGCACAGAGGAGAGGGCCACATGACAACGGAGCCAGAGACCGAAGTGACACATGGACAAGCCAAGATGCTTCAAGGATGTTGGCAATCATCAGAAGCTGAGGAGATAAGGAGGCCCCTCTCTGGAGCCCTCAGAGGGGGCATGGCCCTGCGACACCTTGACTGCAGATGCCCGGCCTCCAGAACGTGAGAGAATACGTTTCCATTGTCATAAGCCACCTTCTATGCTTCCATTTCTTCCTGTGCTGGGAGTGATGTCTGTGCGTTCCTCCCGTGGTTGTGAGGATTGCTTGTTCCACGGAAAGCCCTCAGACTAAACAATGCTGGCAGCAGGCACAAGCTCTCTCAGTACTCCTGACCTGTCCCCACAAGCAATGACCGGGCCTTCCCCACACAAGCCTTCCATGATGAGGATGGATGAGAAAGCCCCTGGGCACAGAGGTGGTGTCGCACACCTTTGATGCCCCTAAATTTTGCGGAGACTTTAAACCCTATCTTCCTCTCTTACTTCCTCTGAGATGACACTAATGTCCAAAGGAGTGGGAATGCCATAATTCGGTGACAGCACCACCTGGGAAAGGCAGCTCCAAACTTCTACAGCTCCTCAAAGAGTCACATTGGAAGAATGCAACAGTGTGACTGTGCCGCTTACAATCCAGCAAACGTGTGTACAGAGCCCACCGCGTGCTAGGCTCTGAGCTGAGGACTTTCATGGTCACCTCGTTTCACCGTCACAACAGCCTCATGCTCACGTAGCAGACAAATCCACAAGCTATCCTAAGCTACAGCCGCGGACTGTTAAAGCCAGAGAGAGTTGAAACCATGGTTCCCAAATTTACCTAGAACCAGATTCCCTGGCAGAGTCTGTTAAAACTCAGATTGTCATTCAGAGTTCTGATCAAGTAGATCTGGGTTGGGGAGTTCCTGAGTGACGCTGATACACTGGCCCCGGAGAGCACGCTTTGAGAACCAAAGGAGGAAATGGTGCAGGCAATCTAGAACTCTCCTCCCTGCCAGGGATGTTGTGGCCGTTGTAAAGGCAGGTATTTTGGATGCTTGCATGTTTGCTTATGGACGTCCTACTTCTTCTTAGTCCATCTCAGCAGTGCCCACACTTCAGTTTCTCTGAGAATCTCTGCGTGGGGTTCTATAAATGAAACCAAGAATGCATGATCTATGGCAGATTTAACAGAATTTCAAGGGCAGCTTTGCTCTACTTTTGCCTTCTGTGCTAATTACAGAACATAAAGTGCTCATAGATTCCAATGCCACTACATAATAATACATAGAATATAACATGAAAAGGAAGATTTTGCATGAGGTGAGTGCAGTCACAGGAGGAAACCAGAATCCTGTGGGAACATGTGACGAACCCCGTGGTCCTGTCTGCTGCTCCACAATGTCTGCGCAGAGAAGGGAAGCTGGGCTGAGGCATGAGGATGCGCCAGAGTTAGAGCAAGAGGTTGGGAAGGGCCAAGCAGAGGCGGAAGTGCCTGTGGTCATCACTGAAATCACAGCCTGACCTGTGCTGCTGTTTAATCAAGCCACCAAACCGTGGCAAGGAATTGCTATTCATTTCATTTATTTTATACTTTATTTCAAAAAGAGTTAAGGATTGTAAGCACAAACATACACAGGAGAATAAAAAGCAGAAATCCTTTAGGCTGAAGGGAAAGTAAGGACAACACAGGATGAACTCAGATGGCTTCTGGGTTGTCTCCAACCTTGGTGAGGTGGCAGAGGCATTAGTCATGAAGGAACCCCTGCCTGCTGTGACAGCTGGGATCCAAGGCACCTGATACAATGGCAGGGTACTGGGCAGGCTTCCCCAGGCAGCATCCAGCAGAAATTGTCCAAGATGGAGGTGATTTTGAGGAAGGCAGCAAGCACCTTATGGAGCCCTCCCAGTTCCATAAGTCAGGGAACAAGAACATATAACCAAATCCTGAGGCCTAACACCCTGTGATGGGTTGAATTGTGTCCCTCAAAAAAGCTATGTCAAAGTCCTAACCCCCGGTATTTCAGAATGTGACTTTGTTTGGAAATAGAGTCTTTGAGAATGTAATCAGGTGAAAATGAGGTCGTTAGGGTGGACTCTGATCCAATCTGACTGGTGTCCTTAGGAAAGGGGGAAGTTTGGACGCAGAAACAACCATGGAGGAGAGAGGGTCAGGTGAAGATGCAAGATTGGTTGCACCCACAAACCAAAGAAATGGGTTGCCAGCAGACCACAAGAAGCTAGCAAGATCCCAGGGAGGGTCCTTCCCCTCTGGATTCCAGAGGGGACGTGGCCCTGCCAATACCTTGATCTGGGACTTCCAGCCTCAAACACTATAAGACGATAAATTTCTGTTGTTCTAAGCTACCCAATTTGTAGTGCTCTGCTACGGCACCTCTAGGAAACTAATACACAATATGACTCACCATGTGCTTTAAAGACTGCTGGAGTCAAGACTAGCTTGGAGGTTGGGCGATCCGGGGACAAGGGATTATGGAGAAACTATCAGGGCACAATGTCTAGGGGAGAAGCTGAGTGCTTTAGCGACGGCGACTACCTCCACCCTAGAAACTTTCACCATTAATTTAATTTTTACTGTACCTCAAGGAATAGGAGTAGAGCATGCGCATGCACACACATGCACGCACATACACGCACACAAACACACACTCAGTTTATACATACTCTTAGAAAGACTTCCTATTTCCTGATTAGTGCACCACCTGTTTCTATTTTTGGTTTTGTTTTGTTTTTTAGTTCCTAATGTTTTTGATTAACCATTATTCTACATAGTCTGTAACATTTTATTTTAAAATACCAATAGCCAATTATAACTCATGGGCACCTTTCATCCCACGTCAGAATGTGGAGTATGTTACTGGCCACACCAGAGAGTTCAGACATGCCCCTAGGTGACTAAAGTCACTGGTAATGAAAAACAATACAAAGGAATAATAAAATGTTTAAAGTGGAGCTAAAGCCAACTAGTTGGTTTGCCTTAGAGTATAACAAAGCTTCAATGTTCATTGCGCAGGTTTTGATTTCTGAAATTTAGTTCGATAGCGTAAGTTGTAAGTTGTAACTTACAATTTACAGTGTAAGTTGGCCTTTGATCTTTTGGATACTTTTCTGTGCCTGCATTTCCTTATCTGTAAAATAGCAATGATCATGACACGGCCCCATGCATTGTTGCAGGCTTCATAGTTAGCTTGGAACTGTGCCCGGCACACAGGGCTCCAGCATGTTAGGTTGCAATGGTCTTCCAGGTCCTGCCTGCCCACCAGGAGCTAAGAGTCAACTTTGAGGTACCAGCAAGCACAATACCAGCAGGGCTTTCCTCTCTGCCCCAGCCCTTCCCCCAGCCCCTTCCTTGACCTAGAAGGAAGTCTTTCTTAGAAGATTTAAAAAGACAGAGATTGGGGGGCTGGGAGAATGGGGTGAAGGGTTAAAGAAGTACAAATTTGCAGCTGATAGATGGTCACAGGGATGGGGAGCATAGCAGAGGGAATGCAGTTAGCATTAATACGATGGCTAGGTGGAGGGCCAGGGGAGGGAGGGAGCAGTTGGGGGATCATTTTATGAACATTATAGATGTCTAACCATTGTACTATATACTTGAAACTAATTTAAATTTTTAAAAAATTATGAAGAATCCTTTTTAGTAATAATAGGAAAGCATGTTCATGTAATTCATTTATGGAGAAAAAAGATTTTTAAAGCTGAAGTTGGTAAAAACAACTAGAGTCGATGTGCTATATGCTTATCAGCGTTTTAATATCTATTGGAACAGCTGTATTTTCATAATTTACTCTTAAATTCATAAGACTGAATTTTATTACAAATTTTCTGGTTGGCAAATTTTCAAAAACTACTAAGAAATAATAGTTACCAAATTATAGTTGTCGACTTATAGTTTTCGGGATATGCGCAAACAGGCTCCTTTGATTGCAAAGTACCGAACATAATAAAAATATTAATCTAGAAAAAAAACGACAGAGATTATGAAAGCAGGTAAGTACTTAAAAGAGGTTAGCATCTTTCATACTTCTCCTTAGTTTATTCTCACTACAGTGTGAAGGGTGTATTAGTGGAGATGTACAGAGCAGTCGAGGTTGGACATATACCCCCAGGGCTAAAAGGCAGATCAGGTAAGGCACAGGCAGCCGGGAGGGAGAGGAGCGGCAGAGGTGAGAGATGTTTTGGAACTACGATTCCAAGGATAGGGTGGCTGCTGGGGGAAGGGTGGGATAAATGAGTGGGAGGTCTGTGAGGTGACACAATGAGCACTGAGGTACTGATACCATCTGCAGAGGGAGACCGAGGAGGAGGGTCGGGTTTGAGGAGAAAGGTTATGAATTCACTTTTATTCCTATAGCTTGCAGTGTAGTCTGTACAAGAGCTTGGAGCTGAATGCAGACCTCCTAGGTCACCTGGTCCAACTAACATGGGCTCTCCTTTGCAGCATTCCTAACTGGTGACCACACTGCTGGCACTTGACCTTCACTGAAGACAGTGCCCTCACTAGCTCCCTGGAAAAACCATCTCAGTTTGAACAGCTTAAATGTTAAAATATTATTCCTTACTTTAAGACTATGAGATTTCACTAACTAGAAATTCAAAATTAAGAAACAGGCCAAAGCATGAGCAAGATTTGTACACAAAAATGTAAACATGCAAATGTTTGCACTAGTGATGACTAGAATAGTTTAATTGCCCAACATTTGAAGTTTGTCGACTACAGCTATTGAAATTTTTTAGAATTATTTTTTAATTTCACCCAGTGGAGCTGCGTGCGTGCGCGCACAGACACACACACACACACACACACACACACACACACACAAATGAGTGCATGTAAAACTGTGAAACCTGAGTAAGCTACGTGGATTTCGCAGTGTCAATTTCCTGACTTTGATAATATGCTACAGTGATATAAGATGTCACCACTGGGGGAGACATGCAGCTTCATGTAATGACCACCACAATCACCATACAGAATTGCTGCATTGCATCACCACAGAGACCTCCCCCATGTAACAAGCACCTCATTTCCTCACTTTCTTCTTAACCGCTGGCAACCACTAATCTGTTCTCCATCACTAGAATTTGTCATTTCAAGAATATGTATAAACAAATTATATAACATGTAGCCCTCTGAAGTTGGCTTTTTTTCATCAGCATAACACCCTTGGGAACCCTTCAAGTTCTTATGAGTATCAATAGTTCATTCCTTTTCATCTCCGAGTACTATTCCGCAGCCTGAATGTCCTACAGTTTGTTTAATAAGTCACCTGTTGAAGGACATCCAGATCAATTCTAGTTTTGGGCTATTATGAATAAAGCGGCTATGTACAGGTTTTTGTGAAAACTTAAGTTTTTATTTCTCTAGAAAAAATGTCTGTAAGTGCAATTGCTGGGTGTATAGTAGCTAAGTATTTAGTTTTACAAGAAATTGCCAAACTCTTTTCCAGAATGATTGTACCATTTTACATTTCC
>NW_011889242.1:1699992-1702541 GCF_000151845.1 Pteropus vampyrus
CACACACACACACACACACACACACAAATGAGTGCATGTAAAACTGTGAAACCTGAGTAAGCTACGTGGATTTCGCAGTGTCAATTTCCTGACTTTGATAATATGCTACAGTGATATAAGATGTCACCACTGGGGGAGACATGCAGCTTCATGTAATGACCACCACAATCACCATACAGAATTGCTGCATTGCATCACCACAGAGACCTCCCCCATGTAACAAGCACCTCATTTCCTCACTTTCTTCTTAACCGCTGGCAACCACTAATCTGTTCTCCATCACTAGAATTTGTCATTTCAAGAATATGTATAAACAAATTATATAACATGTAGCCCTCTGAAGTTGGCTTTTTTTCATCAGCATAACACCCTTGGGAACCCTTCAAGTTCTTATGAGTATCAATAGTTCATTCCTTTTCATCTCCGAGTACTATTCCGCAGCCTGAATGTCCTACAGTTTGTTTAATAAGTCACCTGTTGAAAGACATCCAGATCAATTCTAGTTTTGGGCTATTATGAATAAAGCGGCTATGTACAGGTTTTTGTGAAAACTTAAGTTTTTATTTCTCTAGAAAAAATGTCTGTAAGTGCAATTGCTGGGTGTATAGTAGCTAAGTATTTAGTTTTACAAGAAATTGCCAAACTCTTTTCCAGAATGATTGTACCATTTTACATTTCCTCCAGCAGTGTATGAGTGATCCAGTTTGTGTGAATCCTCACCAGTTTTCATTTTAGCCATTCTGATAGTTAGATGGTGATACCTCACTGTGGTTTTAATTTTCATTTCCATAGTGGTAATGATATTGGACACCTTTTAATATGCTTAGTTGCCATTTTGATGAAATGTTGTTTCATGTCTTTGGTCCATGTTCCAGCTGGATTGTGTTTTGTTTTTTGCTGGTGAACTTTGAGAGTTCAAAGTTATATATTCTAGATGCAAGGACTTTGTTAGATATATCTCTCCCAGATTTTTATCCTCTTTTTATACTTCTTATCCTTTTGCAGAGCAAAAGTTTTAAATTTTGATGAGGCCTAAATGTATCCATTTTTCTTTTTATGGATCATGCTTTGGGTACTAAGCCTAAAACTCTTTTTTAACTGGGCTTAAGGACCCAAAGATTTTCTCTTGTGTTTTATTCTGTAAATTCTGTAGCTTAAAGCCTGTATTACATTTTGAGTTAATTTTTGTTTAGTATATAAGGTTTAGGTCAAGGTTTATTTTTTTTGCCCATGGATATCCAACTGCTCCAGTACCATTTATAGAAAAGACTATCCTTCCTCTACTGAATTTATTCTGAAACTTTGTCAAAAATCAGTTGGGCATATTTATATGGATCTATTTCTAGGTTCTCTAGTCTATCTCATCGATCTATGTCTATATCTCTCCATTGATACCATATTGCCTTGATTAATATAAGTAAGCCTTAATATCAGGTACAGTGCTTTCTTCCACTTTACTTTTTCAAAATTTATTTACCTATTCTAGTTCCTTTACCTTTTCAAAAAATTTTAGAACTGTTTGTTCATGTCTAGAAAAAACTTTGCTGTGATTTTGATAGTAATTACATTAAGTCTATAGATTATTGGGGAGAATTAACATCTTTATTGAGTATGACAATCCATGAATAAGATAGATCTCTACATTTATGTATTTCTTTGATTAACATTTTATAATTTTCAGCATAGAGATCCTGTATGTGTTTATTAGATTTATACCTATTTAATTTTCTTTGGATTGATTATATGTGGCAATTTTTTTAAAAAAAAATTTTAATTCTGTCTGTTTTTGTTATATACAAGAAGGTGACTGAATTCGTGAGTGTCGTTGGTCTTGTATCTTGTTATCTTGCTAAAATCACTTATCGAGGATATAATTTACATACCATAAAATTCACTCTTATAATGTGTATACTTCATTATTTTTTAGTATATTCACAAAGCGAGCACATATCACCACTATCTGATTCCAGAACACTTTCATCACCTAAAAAGAACTGTCTACATATTAGCAGTCACTCTCCAACTACTCCTCCCCCAGTCCTTGGCAACTACTAATCTACTCTTGCTTCTATGGATTTGCCTATTCTGGACACTTAATATAAATAGATTATAAAATGTGTACCCACTGTATCTGGTTTATTTCACCCAGTATAATATTTTCAAGGTTCACCCATATCGTAGAACGAATCCGTGCTTCCTTCTCTTTTATGATGGAATAACATTCCATTGTACAGATATGCCGCATTTTATTTATCCATTTGTTGGTTGATGAAGATTTGGCTTCTTCCTTCTTTTTAGTTATTATGAATAATGCTGAAATGAAAAATGTACGTGCATATTTTTGTATAGACATACAAAAATGTTTGTTTTTAATTCTATGTATACATAGAAGTAGAATTGCTGAATCCTATGTTTAAGTATTTAAGGAACTTCCGAATTGTTTTCCAAAGTGGCTGTATCATTTTACATTCCCACCTATGGAGTACCAGGGTTCTAATTTCTCCACATCCTCGCCAACACTTGTTGTTTGTTGATTTATCAATGCTAGC
>NW_011889242.1:1702591-1707269 GCF_000151845.1 Pteropus vampyrus
TTGTTATCTTGCTAAAATCACTTATCGAGGATATAATTTACATACCATAAAATTCACTCTTATAATGTGTATACTTCATTATTTTTTAGTATATTCACAAAGCGAGCACATATCACCACTATCTGATTCCAGAACATTTTCATCACCTAAAAAGAACTGTCTACATATTAGCAGTCACTCTCCAACTACTCCTCCCCCAGTCCTTGGCAACTACTAATCTACTCTTGCTTCTATGGATTTGCCTATTCTGGACACTTAATATAAATAGATTATAAAATGTGTACCCACTGTATCTGGTTTATTTCACCCAGTATAATATTTTCAAGGTTCACCCATATCGTAGAACGAATCCGTGCTTCCTTCTCTTTTATGATGGAATAACATTCCATTGTACAGATATGCCGCATTTTATTTATCCATTTGTTGGTTGATGAAGATTTGGCTTCTTCCCTCTTTTTAGTTATTATGAATAATGCTGAAATGAAAAATGTACGTGCATATTTTTGTATAGACATACAAAAATGTTTGTTTTTAATTCTATGTATACATAGAAGTAGAATTGCTGAATCCTATGTTTAAGTATTTAAGGAACTTCCGAATTGTTTTCCAAAGTGGCTGTATCATTTTACATTCCCACCTATGGAGTACCAGGGTTCTAATTTCTCCACATCCTCGCCAACACTTGTTGTTTGTTGATTTATCGATGCTAGCATCCTGACAGATGTGAGGTAAGATCTATTGTGGTTTTGATTTCTATTTCCCTGATGATTCATGATGTTGAGCATCTTTTTATATACCTGTTGGCCATTTGTATGTCTTCTTTGTTTTACAACTTCAAGTGTAATGTAGAAACTTTCCATTTACCCACTTTAGAAATACAAGTCTTTGATATTTCCTCTATGAATAAATCACATCATATAGTGTTACAATTTTTGCTTCAACTATTAAATTTATTTAGGAAACTCATGAGGAATGAGTCTGTTACATATACCCACTCCTCTTTATGAGTTTTTTAAAATTTTATTCTTCTTTCTATTCTATAGTTTTATTCTTCTTTCTATTCTATAGTTCCAAGCCTCCTTCTATTATCGTTTCCTTGGAAAACTATTTTTGGCCTTTTTTAAAAGCTAAATCCATTAGCAAAAAGTTCTTCTAGTTTCCCTTTGTCTGAGGATATATTTATTTCCCCTTCAATCTTGAAAACTAGTTTTGCCAGATGTAGAATTCCTGGTTGACATTTATTTTTCTCAGCACTAAAGAAATACTGTGCCACTTCCGGCTTCCTTTGGTTCCTCATGAGAACCTGCTGTCATTCAGATTGTTTTTCCCATACAGGTAAAGCTTCAACATTTTTTATTTGTCCTTAAGTTTGACTATAATGTTTCCTGGTGTGAATTTCTTTGGGTTTTTCTGTTTGGGATTTACTCAAATTCTTGAATATGTTGTTTTATGCTTTTTGCTAAAACTGGGAAAATTTCAGTCATTATTTTTTCAAATATTTTTTCATTTGCACTTCCTTTTTCCTCTCCTTCTAGGACTCCAAATATAAATGTTAGATTTTTTTTTTTTCATTATAGTCCACAGGTCCTGAGACTCTTGTTCTTTTTCTTCTCAGTGTATTTTCTCTGTGCTATTCAGATTGGGTAATTCCTATTGTTTTATCCTCGATCTCGTTGATTCACTTCTCTGTCATATTTTTTTCCTGGCATTGAGTCTATTCTGTGAGTTTTCTTTTAATTGGGTTATTGTATTTTTAGTTCTAGAATTTAATTTTCCTTTGGTTTTTTTTAAAACTAACTTCTACTTCTTATTGAAAACCACATTAAATCATTTATATGTGGGACATAAACCTAAAAGCAACAAACAAACAAGACAAACAAACAGAGACTCATGGAAATGGACAATAGACTAGTAGTTACCAGAAGATGGAGTGGGGGAGGTAGATGGGGTAAAAGGGGTCAAATATGTTGTGAAAGAAAGAAATCTAACTATGGGAGGTGAACACACATTGCAATATATATATACCTTACTGTTGAATTGTATACCTGAAACTTACTGGATTTCATTAATGTCACATAATAAAAATAAATAAACATTTTGGAAAGGAAAAAAATATCCTCTACTTCTTATTCTGAGGTTTTCTATTTCTTTCCATGTGTTTCAAACATGTTCATAATTGTTTTCTAAAGCATTTTTATGGTGGCTGCTTTAAGGTCCTTGTGAGATAATTCCACCATCAGAGTCACCTCAGTGTCGGCCTCTGTCGATTGTCTCTCATTCAAATTGCGATTTACTTGCTTGTTAGTATGATGAGAGATTTTCAGTTGCATTCTGGACATTTTGATTATTACATTGGGAGACTTGGGATCCTATTTCATCTTCTTTTTTAGCAGACACCCATTTCAGCATACAAGTGTAGCATACAGGTCAAGGTGGTATACAGGTCAAGGTCGGTATACAGCTCCCTGCTGGACCCCACTGACGCCATCCTGACAACGGTCGAGCAGTGACTCACACAGCCTCATTGTCTCCCTACGGGGGTTAAGTTCACCTCCTTGCTAGGCCTAGGTGACACAGGGGTGGGGAAACATGAAGGGTCAACCAGCCCCTCCACACGCTGCCTCCTTCGGAGTCATTGATGCTGGGCCCCACTGACAGTAGCAAAGCAGGAGAATCAGAACACAGCCTGTGTCTGCTGGGAGGTCATAGGAAGATTCGCTCCCTGTTTGGCCCAGCCAACACCTCCCGGTGGATAAATCAGAGCCCTACTCCTGCTTCCTGTGGCTGCCAGGGAAAATGAAGCCTAGCTTCCCATTGGGTCTGGCAGAAACCTTGGGTGGAGATATTTGTCTGTTGATGTCTGGCCAGAATAGGGAAGATATTATCAAAACACAAAAAAACCAAAAAACAAAAAAACTTTTCTGTTCTCTTATGTAACTCTTTTCTTGTTCCTTCGTTCAGAGGTAATAGGCTCTTCTTGGGGCTGTTTTCCCCCTCTTCACCATGCTTGTAGGTGATTTCAGGTTGCAGGCTTCTCCAATGCACCATTTATGTTGCGTGGGAGGCAGGAAACCCACGGAACCTACCATCATATTGTTTCTCAAGTCCTGAAGTCCTTAAGACAGGTTTTCTGCTTCTTTGCCCCTTTCTGAGTTTCCCGTGCTTGTTTGTCCTGTTACATCCAGGACTTTCTAGTTGTAAGAAAGAAATCCTGGGAGGAATGCAGAATGTAGACCAGGCGTGATTAAATTACATTTGCCTCTCAGGACCTATATTTGCTTTAAGAGATGCCCTTTGGCTTTACAAGAGCTCAGGACATGGGGGGATCGAAGTATCCTGGCAGATTTTTCACCAGGTGACCTCTTCCTGTTAGGCTCTGCAGCCACATTTTCTTTTTCATACTCCTGTGCAAACCTGTGTATAACAAGCCTTTCATGTAATGAAGGCTATTTTTGGCTCTGATTGCCATTGTTTCTGTTTAAGAAAGGGAAAATACGTTCCTCCGTTCCTCCGGAGAACAGACATAGCTTAATAGCATTGCCCCAAGGTTTTGTTTTGTTTTTTCTTATTTTTACACATTCTTCCCTTTGTACTTTTGTTGAAATTAGCCTGTCAAAGAAGATGATTGAGCCCAGGAAACTTTAGAGATAAACAGGATAATTTCCTCTGCTGAAATATATGAGTTCTTATTACAAAAAATGAGACCAAAATTAAACATGAATTTAGACCAATATATCTCAAAGTACATTTTGCAGACTGCTAGTTTCGTGTGCTGTTTAATAGTATTGTACTGAATCATCATTTGCAACACTGCATTATAATTATGCGTTTACATGACTCTCCTCCTTGTGACCTCCTTATGGGGACCGTCACCTCCTCCAGAGCAGTGATCACACTGACTCATCTTGACATCCTCGGCATACAACATAAGGCTAGGGATTGGCAGCATCATAGGTATTTGTGGAGTGAGCATAGTCTTACTTCAGAAGATGACAGCCAATGAAAAGCAATGGTCAAAATGACGCATGCCAATTTTTAGCAGCATCAAGGCAATGCACTAGAATCCTCTGAGGTATAGTATTTCTTGGCAATTAAGAACGCAAATTCTAGGGCCAGAGTGCCAGGGTTCAAATCTATACTTTATCACTTGCCGCCTTTATAATCCAGGGCAACTTAATTAACTTCCTTTGCCTTAGATTTCTCATCTGGAAAATGGGGATACTAGCACCCTCTACCCCATCTACTATGTGAGGATTGAATGAGAAAACGCGTGTAACATAGCTAGAACAAAATCTTACACGTAGGAAGAACTCTTGTTTGTCATCTGCCTGCCACCACCTTCCCTCCTAAGCATCAGTCAATTATCGGTGTTCTCCCCTGTAGCTTCCTCACCCACCCAACCACCCGCTGCCTGTGATTACCACCTCTTACCAGTGCCTATCTACACACTAACACCAAAAGGGCCACACAAGCTGTCAACATGTTGCAGCATGCATTTATCCCCACATATCTCTGGAATGTTTAATGCACAGGCCCAACTCAGCCCTCAAGGCCAGATTAGATCTGAGCCTGCCCCTGAAGCTTTCCCAGCTATCGATCTTTCCCTTCCCTTCTGCAGCATTTATCTGGCCCACATAATTTGGCACTTGGCTGTGGGCTCCCATTGCTTCATATGTGC
>NW_011889242.1:1707614-1724130 GCF_000151845.1 Pteropus vampyrus
TGTAGGATATTTGAAGTGCAGTAGGGCATCAGACTAGCTCTGTAGATGTCCTTTGGGGTCACAGTGATTGTATGGCAAGAGTTACATGCTCAACTGCCTACAGAGTCAGATAGCAGGTATGTGTGTGAGACACTCAAGGTTTTAGATTACTGAATATTATAACTCAGTGATGTGATATCTTACCTAAAAAGGTTTAATGGTCTAGGACAAGGGCAAGAGTGCCATGTCCTCTCAGCTGGTGTGATATGTTGTATTCCACCCTTGCACACTGATGGATCATAGAGGCTTTCCCAAGGTCATGCAAAGGAGGAAGCAAGAATGTTTAGCAGTCTAGAAAAGGCATCAGAGGACGAACAGCTGTAAGACGTGAAGATTTGAGAAAACATGTGGCTTAGTGTGATGTCCTTTGGTAAAGATTGTTAGAGTTTTATCTAACCCTGAAAATCTAGTCTTGATAGTGACATAGCCATAACGGCTTAGCAAGAGACTTTTTATCAAGTTACCTTCTGTTAAACCTGTTGACCAAGTGACCTGGAAAGGTGCTCTCTTCTTCCTTTTCTCCATACTACTCTTAATTATAGAAACGCCAGCCTATAGTATTCTTGTCAGATAAAGACTTCAAGATAATGTGAAGTGTCTCATATAAAATGTGAGGTCTGGACACCCATTGCTTCATATGTGCAAATGCTCTTCCCTCAGAAACACTGTGTCCTTCTGGACAGCGACCTCAGCTCATTCCATTTTGTTCTGGGATCACCCCTTAGACTCAAGACTAGGAAAGGGCTACTGTAGGATATTTGAAGTGCAGTAGGGCATCAGACTAGCTCTGTAGATGTCCTTTGGGGTCACAGTGATTGTATGGCAAGAGTTACATGCTCAACTAGTTACCTTCTGTTAAACCTGTTGACCAAGTGACCTGGAAAGGTGCTCTCTTCTTCCTTTTCTCCATACCACTCTTAATTATAGAAACACCAGCCTATAGAATTCTTGTCAGATAAAGACTTCAAAATAATGTGAAGTGTCTCATATAAAATGTGAGGTCTGGACACCAGTGGGAACAATATTCTCTAAACTGACCATTCATTATAAAAGACAGTGGCTCTTTTCTTGCAATGCTGGATTATGTTACTGTAGTAGTGTTGGCTACCACACGTGTTTTCATGAGAACATAAGGAAGAGACTCAGCAGATACAACAATGGTAGAATTTACACTCCAAAAGCTGATGATAATTACGTAGTCTGAGAGATTTAAAAGGTTCAGAAAGATAAAGTAATGAATAGAACCCATAAGGCAGGAAGAGAACATTGGGGAAAATAAGGAAGCAAATAGAAATTTTGAAAATGAAACAGATAGTCATTAACATTTAAAAACTAAATAGGTATGTTAAACTAGAAAGCCAGAGAGAGCTAGTGGTTTGGAAGACGCATCTGGTGACATCTCACCGAAGTACAGAGAGAGAACAGAAACAAGGAAAGTGAAATCAATGTGATATGAAGAGCAGAATGGCAAAGCCATTATAAATCTGATAGGAGTTCCAAAGGAGAGAACAGAGAGAATTAGGGAGAGACTATATTGAAGATGTTATACTCCAAAGCTGAATCTCAGCAGTGAAGAGAATTTACCAGAATTGAAGGAGGGTGAGTGCTCAGATTGAAAGAACACACTGGGTTATGAGCAGGCTAAGTAAAACTAAATTGACCTTTTGTCACATCATAGTGAAACCGAAGGGCATCATTGACAAAATATTAAGGTTTTCTAAAGAAAAGGAAGTAAAGTAGGTTGCCGAGAAGCCAGGACCCATCCGGCCTTTTGGTCTTGTGGTCTTCTTCAGCTTCCAGCCAGAGTCAGGAGCAAGACCAAGAAATAGCCAGTTACTCTCCAGGTGAGGGTAAGAGATCTGACAGAGACACCCAAAAGAAGGTGATGGATTAATCAAGACTACTTTTCAAAGCATCATTGTTAAGGTTTATTAACGATATGGTCTGGGCTTTCACTCATTGTGTGTGTGGGGTGGGGGTAGGGGTGGGGATTGGTGGCAGGAATCATAAATTGTCTACAGTTCATCTCCTGTTTAGGACACATGCATAAAAGGTCCATAGACCTGTCCTCCCGGAGCAAGGGCCTTCCTCCCTGGCTGTACCTGAAAATCATGTGGGGAGAATTTTAAATATACCAACACCCAGGTGGGCCCAACATGCACATGCTTTAAAAGCTTGCCAGGTGAATCTAATGTGCCCCTGTTGTTGAAGTCTATTACCTTAGAATAGTTTCCCAACTTTGGCACTGCTGACATTTGGGGCTGGATAATTCTTCATTGTAGGGGGCTGTCCTTTGTATTGCAAGCTGTTTAGCAGCATACATGGCCTCTGCCCAAATGATGTCAGTGGGAACCCCACCCACAGTGTGACAATGAAAAATGTCCCCAAACCAATCTCTTATTGTTTCTCAGGATCCTTTGACTATGAACCTCGGCTGGACACACTCACGTACCTGAAACACGAGCTTCCATAAACACTTCTTGTCCTTAATAGAAGCGATGTATTCTGCTTTTCTTTTCTTTCTTTAGTGACTTACTAAACCTCTCATCACTCTTCAAGCTAGTCCAGTCTGGCTTCTGCCTCATGGTATTATCGAAACTGTTTTTGGTGAAGACATCAGTGACCTCCTCACCCTTTGCAGCCCTCAGTGTACCTGAGCACTCAGTGGCACTGCACAGAGGTGACGACACTCCTTTTCTGAAATAGTCTCTTTCCTTGGCTACCTTGACATCACACCCCCTGGTTTTTCTCTGCCCCATTTTGGTCTATTTGTCTTCATTTCTGGATCTTCCTTCTTTGTCTAATCTCTATATTGGTAAGTTTCTTAGAGGTCTGTCATGTCACTTCCTCTCTCCCCCTAGGTGATCCTGCACATCCCTATGGCTTTCAGTACCAACCACATGCCAAAGATCCCCAAATTTATGTTCAGCCCAGACCTCTCCTCTGAGTTTGACACCCATAAATCCAACTGCCTTCTTAGCATCTCCCTTTTGATGCTTCACAGACATATAAAACAAGAAACTCTTGTCCTCTTTCCAAGCCTTTTATTCTGCCAGCTTTTTAAACCTCAGTAAATGGCACCACTAATCCATGCAATTGCCTAAGCCAGAAACCTAGAGGTTACACTTGACACCTCCCGGACATCCAACGTTTCTGGTTCTGTCAACCTTCAAAATATATTCTGAGTCTTTCTACTTCCTTCCACCCCGAAGGCCACCATCCTACTCCAAGTCACCATCACCTCTCACCTAGAGCTCTGCCATGGACTTCTAATGGCTATGCTAGTCCAGTCTCCAGCCAACAGACAGCAATACTCTTGAAATGTAAATGTGATCATTTCTCTTCCCTGTGTAAATCCCTTCAATGACCTCCCTTTGCATTTAGAGTCAAGAACAACAATCTCAGCCCGGCCTATGAGACTCTCCATGACCTCACTCCTTCCTGTCTCCCTAAACCCACTCGACACAGCTTACCCACTATGTCCACAGCTCTCAACACACTGGCCCACCTTCTCTCAGTTCTATGAATTGCCTGCCTGTGGTCTGTCTTGCCTTGGGTCCTTTATTCTTGTTCCTCTGCCCGGCATACCCTTTCCTCACTTTTGCAGGCCAACTTCTGCTACTCTTTGAGGTATTAGATGGACTCCCACTTGTTCAAAGAGGCCCTCCTTGATCATCACCTTCCACCCAATCTAAATTGGTCCTCCCAATGCTCACTACTTCCTTTGTTGTACCATGAAGAGTTTATAGCTGATTATTTGTGCTCCCCACCAGAAAGTAAGCTCTATGAGATAAGGACTATGTCTTTTTTGCTCGCCTGGAGCCTCAGTCAGTGCCTGGCACAAGTCCAGCACTTTATAAATATTAACTGAATGAATGAATGAACAGTACTACTTTGCAGAAACTGGGACAAGGACTACCTGGATGACTAATAGATGTTAAAGAGGTTAAGGTGGCAAATTTGCACTACTCTTTTGAGAAAATTGATGGTAACTGCTTGGAAAGGAGCAGAAGGGTCAAGAAAGTTTTTTTGTTTTAAACTATCTGGACAGTGACATCAATGAGGCAGATGAGTCTGTGTCATCAGGCCTGTGGGAACTTAGCCAACATGCCGTGACCAAGCACCAAGTGCCTCTCTGAGTGGCAGGTCCCGTTAGGTTCAACCATCTATGACAGAGTGGCTGGTCCCCTGCTCTCTCAGTCTTCTTCTAACCATGGTGTGTCCATTGCACACCCTGCCCTGTAGAGAACTCAGCCTCACCTCATGCGAGACTGCAAGACCTTCTCTTCTCAGACAACTGACTCTGGCAGAATATAAATATGACCTTTGGGACCAGCCAACCTGAACATTGAGGGGTTGACTCCAATAGGAACTGAGAATTTCTACATTATTTTCACTTATAGAATTACAAAGTAATGATGAAAGTTGAGTTTTATAATGAGTTTAAATATCGTCACCCAGAAAATCTTTACCCCTGGCTGTAGGGTCATAGTCCACTGTAATATAACTGGTGAAACTGACTCTTTGATGTGTGTGAGGTCGGACAAATTACTTTGTTTTTCTGAGCTTCAGTTTCTTCATCAGTGAAATGGATGAGGGAGCTGGATAGGACTTTGGGCTTGCAATAAGGATACACACATGTTCAGACATCAAAATCAACCCTCGGAATCAGGATATTTGAGAGCAGGACCAGGCCTGTGTATTTTAAGAAGCCTCTAGAGATGATTCTGACATACACTACTGGTTATTGGCTTAGATTCTTTTAATTCCTGATTTTATACTAATACCCACAATTTGCTTAAAGTAAAACCTGTCTGATAATAGTGCTAAAATTTCTCTCATGAAATTTAAATTGTTTTTAAGATATTATATTCAGATGAATAATTCATTTATAATAAAAGAAAACCAGGTGCGAATGCCTTATTAATCTATATGGCTCTGATATAACCCCATCATTCAAATGAAACTAAGTACTTGATTTTAGGACCATGCTACTGTAATAAATGAGATGTCTTAATTAGAAAATGTTCTATGACATTTGTGACGAAAAAGGGCAGTGTAGGCGTTTCTAGGCAAAGCTACCTCATTGCATCACCACAAAACCTTTAGTCTTAAGAATCAGAGGAAAAGTCTTACATTGAGGATGAGAATAGAGAACTGAAACTTACCATGGAATTGAGAACAGAAATTACAGGCATGGCTAAAAAGCAGAAAATCACAGTATGGAAGCCACCTTCTTGTAACAGGATTCAGTGGGTGAGTCGGAAAGAGCTGATGAAAGAGAAATCCTGGTGGGGTGGACTCGAAACTCTGCTGTATCCCAGGCTCTTCAGTCTGCGCAGATAGGCAGGAACGTGGTCTCAGCCAGTGGAGGATGAAGTAATGCTCCCCCCACCATGGGGAGCAGGTGCAGAACCCCAGCCCGCACCCCTGGGCTGGGGGTGATGGTGATGGGGAATGGGCAGGACAGTTCTTCTACTGCTGCTCAGTTTCTCCACCACATCCACGTCAAGCCTCAAAATTGGAATTGAGTTAAGTTATAGAAAAATAATATTGTTTCTCTGGCACAGCCAAGTTTGTGGACTGGGATCCATTCTTGCCACAGAGCTGCTGTTGTCATGACCTTTGTCATTTTATCCCTCCATTCTGAGAACCCTCTGCTCTGTGGTTCAGACAGAGATCACTGACATGCTCAGGGTTCTTCCTGCTCAAAGTACCATCTCACCTCACATTTTTCCAGGGACAGAGCCCCACTTCCCCTCTCCATTAACAGTGAGAGAACTCAATCATTCACTCCTTCATTTCATTCACTCAGTCTAAAAGTGTCATTTGTTGGAGACCACATTAGGCAACAGAAATACAGCAGGGAACAGACCAGTTCTTTCTCTCCTGAAGATTGCATTCTAAAGGTGAGAGACACGGTAAACAAATAAATGTATGTATTGTAAATATGTATCAATTGCTCTGAAGATAAATATAGAAAAAAAAAGTAGAGTAAACAAAGGAAGAGAGACGGAAGGCAGATGCTATTTTGGAGGTGGTCCAGGAAGCCTCTCTGTTGAGCTGACATTTGAGCAGAGAGCTCTGTGAATTTATAAAAATGCTCTATATACATGAAAATCACAGATAATCAGCCACGTGGTACCACAAGGGGACTGTCCTCTTGGTAATATACCTAGAGCCGGGTCACAATCTAAGGCTAAATCAAATGACTTCTGAAAGATGGGTAAATGCCACCAAGATGCACATCTTCATTGATGAAAAAGAAACTGGCCAGAAATAAAAACTGGTAGCAGCAGAAATGAGCTTCCATTAAAAACAACTTTCCTTTAAAGATATATAAAATTGCTTACCAAAAGGATACAATTAGGACGAAATCTAAATACTTAAAACTATCAAATCACGTTTCCAAATAGTGTTTTTCCTTACACCGATCTGATTTGAAAATGTTAAGAGAAGGTTTAGAAGTTGGTCCTAGTAATATGAAAAAGGTTCCATAGGGAAACAGAGAAAAAAGCCAACAGAAGGCCTTCTATCAACTGCAAGTGGGAGGAAAGATGGCGAAGTGGAGACAGTGAGGCTTTGGAATCAGGCAGACGTTGGTTTGAATGGAAACTGAGACGGGAGTTAAATAACTTGCCTAAATTCGCACAGCCAGTAAGGCACAAAGCCAGGATTAAAGCTCAGGCAGGTCTCAAAAGAATTGTGCTGAGAGGGGAAAAGAATCAATCTCAAAACCGTTATATACTGTCTGATTCTATTTATATAACATTCTTGAAGTAACAAAATTACAGAGCTAGAGGATAGATTAGTGGTTGCCAAAGGTTAGAGAGGGAGGTGGACTGTAGCTATAAAGGAGTACGTGAGAGAGCCTGTGGTGATGCAACAGCTCTATATCTTGATTGTGATGTAATTACACAAATCTACATGTAATAAATGGATGGAATTAAACACACACACACACACACACACACACACACACACGAACGCATTAAAACTGGTGGAATCTGAGAAAGCTTTGTGCATTGCCCCAGTGTCGATTTCCTAGTTTTGACTGTACTGTATACTGTATTTCTGCAAGATGTTACTATTGGGGGAAACTTGGTGAAGGGTACATAGGATTTCTCATGTTCACAACTGCATGTGAAAACAATTATTTCAAAATTAAAAGTTAAAACAAACATCTTAGAGAGGAAGGCACATTAGCTGGCCATCAGGAGTTAAAGTATTCATCTGCCATTCATGCCTACTCAAAATCTTCTAAACGTGTTAGAAGAATTCCTAGTTCTGATGAGCTCCTAGATTGTGAACTGAACCTTCAACATTACATGCCATCTCCTACCTTTCCAGCACCCCCCTCCCACTGCGGTACAGGTATCTGACTTGGGTTCTGCCGATTGGAGGAAATCAGCATGACACACCGTTTGGAAGGTGACTGCAGAGCTTAGGGCATGTGTGTGGCTGGTGTGGTGGAGGCAGAGGCAGCATGGTTCCGGGGCCAGATCTTCCTTGACAGGTTGGCTCTGTGCAGGAGCTTGGATGATGTCTCCAAAGGTCGAGACTAATATATACCTTCAGCCCCTCTATGGTCACCGTGATCTTTCCAATACCTCCTAATAATCTCCTTCTGGTTTAAACCAACTGGAGCAGTGGATACAGGATCTAGAAGCTCAAGTCTAGTCGTGAGGACAGAGATGAGTGTCATGTCTAAAAATCAGCATGGTTTTCAGGACGGAAGGAAGAGTGAGTGCAGCGGAAGGCCAGAATGATTTTTCAGACAACCAATTTGAGGATTAACTGATTTTTCTCTGCTGTTTGTTTTCTATTTCATTAATTTTTACTCCTATGTTTATTTCCTTCTTTCTATTTAACAGATCTTAATTTTCTACTTTTCTAGCTTCTTAAGATGCAAGCTTACCTTGTTGATTTTAAACTTTTCTTCTTTTCTAGTATAAGCATTCAAAGTGATTCTTTTTTCTCTAAGCAATGCTCAGGCTTCATCCCATAAATTTTGATATGTCAGGTTTTCATTGTCCTCCAGCTAGAAATATATTCTAATTTCTCTTATGATTTCTTCCTTGACAATGTGCATTATTTAAAGAGTTTCATTTCCAAACACGTGGGGGTTTCATTTTCCTCATATCTTTCTAATGTTGATCTCTAGTTTACTTCTGCTGTGGACAAAGAACATACATAGTCTGTATGATTTTAGTCCTGTTAAACTCATCAAGGATTGTTTTATGGCCCAGCAGATGGTGTATCCGGCTGAACACATATGCACTTGAAAAGACCATGCATTCTGATCTTCCTAGGTGAGGTATTCCATAAACATCAATGAGGTCAAGTTGATAGACAGTGTTGTGTAAATCTCTGTTTTCATGATTTCTGCTTACTTTTTCAGTTAAATACTGACAGAGTGGTATTAAAATCAGCGCTATAAGTTTGGAGTAGTCTAGATCTCCTTTCATTTTTTAACAGTTTTTAAGATTTTCTTTTTATTTTGAATATTTATATGCTCTTGTACTAGTTACTTATTGCTGTGTAGCAAATTACTCCCCAGTTTAGCAGCTTAAAACAACAAGCATTTATTATCAGGAATCTGGGTGTGGCTTGGTGGGGGGTTTCTGGCTCAGGATTTCTCAGAAGTTTGTCATCAAAGTGTCAGCTTGGCCTGTAGTCATAGTCATCTTGAGGCTCCCAGTCAGCTTCTAGGCTCACTCACGAGGCTGCTGGCAGGCCTCGGGTCCCTGCTGGCTGTGGGCTAGTACCTCAATTAGTGAGCCATCCACAGGGATGTGAATAACATGGCAGTTTCCTTCTCTAGAGAGGACAGAGATTTTTATAACCTAATCTGGAAGTAAACTCACATCACTGTTGCTATATTCTTTTCATCAGAAGTGTTTTTAGATTCAGCACACCGTCAAGGTTGGGGGTGCAGTTTACAGAAAGAAGTGAACAAGAGAATGTGGAGCTGACTGGAGGCCATCTTCGAGTCTTCCTAGAGGCACTCAACAAAGAAAGGAACCTCAGTTGTGTGTATATATATATTTGGAGATACTGAGTTATTTCATGGCATCCGTGAAAATGATGAGTGACCAGACCTCAGCAGAGTGGGGCTCACGGCAGTCCTGAGGACTCTGCAGTCAGACTTTGTAGACGGTCCTATGTAAGCTCTGCCATTTACATAACTCAGAATTTATCCTCCGCGGCCATATCTCTTAGGAAACATTTCAAGAGAAGCTGATCAGACCAGTCTGAGGCAGACTTCAGCAGTCAACTGCTGCGGCAGGGAGGACAGGTCCTGAGGGTAAGCCCAGCGGCCCACCCCTGGGATGAAGGAGCACTGCTGGCAGGCAAGGATTGTCCAGGCTAGGAGTCACCCTGGCGTCGCCCACAGCCTCCGATATGAATGGGATGGCTGTGATTAGAGCTGAGAGTGGGCTGGCTCAGGGCAAACATCTGTGATGAAGAGCAGGGGGCCTTAGGAGGCGGGGATTGAGGGCAATGGCGTCTGCAGTAGCCTACGTGTCACACCACAGGTCTATCTGTGGTCCCGGATCATGCCCCACACATTTTTGCACACCTCAAGAGTCTCTGCCCATGTTAACCACCAAAAGGACTACAATGTCCTGCCGGGGCCACAGAGTAACCAGAGGAGATGAGTTTTCCAGAAAGTGAATTCTGCTTTCTCTAAACGTTGGTGCTTTAATTTCAAGTGTTTTAACCACTTGAAATTGAGTGTTTTAAATCTGGTAATTTAAAACCATGTAATATGTCTGGTAAAATGTCTTCATGACCACGCATTAACAAGTATTTGAATTATTCTTAAAAAAAAATGTCATCAAAGAACTGGTCTGTGCAAGTTCTCCAGGGGAATATTTGTGTTTCAGAGTTCATCTACTTTATGGTTGGCATCTGTATTCTGTCATAAGGTGGGCTGCTTTGAATCCCCCTTTGATAATACACAGGCCAGGGAACACAAATAGCAGAGTCCTTGATCTTCATATGTGTTCTGTCACACGATAGAAAATATGATTGCAAAAAAAAAGAACAATTCTTGTTGGAGAAAATACTAATACTTTTTGACTACATGTTCGTCTCATTGCGACAACTTCCCACCAGAAATCCATAGGATTTCAACACAAGAAATGGACCTGACTACTGCGTGGAGGCTGGCTCTGGAGGGGTCCCCTCCACTTCCAGTTATTGTCTGGCAAATTACTTAGCCTCTCTAAATCTCAGTTTCCACAGTTTCTTGTCTAACTGATAAAAATGACAACTGATGGCTAGTTATAAGGACTGAAATAACCTAAGTTTCATGGAACTAGCTAGCACTTGGCAGATGCTCAATGTCACTGTTGTAATAGTGATTATCACAACAGAAAAGGAAACAGAGGCCATTCATGAAGCGACTTGTCCAAGATTATGGCAGGTAGAAACCCTAGGCCAGGGTTTCATCTTTGTTTCATCTTTAGGTCCATTTAATTTAATATCTTATATGTCTATAGTGTTTTATTTAGCAGAGTACTCATAATTATTGTATTAATTTTTGCATTGTAATAATGTATTATAATAATGTCAAGTGTGTGACATTACTAAGTGTGTGACAGCTGGAATACCTTCTCTCAGGCTCCATACCAAATGGCCAATTCTTGATTCCTGAGTTAAGGAACTGACACTAGGCTTGATGGAGAGAATTTCATCTCTCTGACCTCATCTTCATCCCTGCACTGGTCTTTATTTCACCATCTTATGTTATTAAAGTTTTCATTGTTTTTCATCATTTCTGGTCTCCATCTGAGCTTCTTGATTATATCAGTCCTCACCTTGACCATTCCTGGCATTTTTATAGCTGCAAACAGTTAAATAATGGGGAGAGGTAGAAACAATGTTCCCCGATGCATTGTTCCATGTCTTTTTTTCCCCTGAATGATTTTCTAAGGTTGCTGATTATGACACATTCAGTATTACTGACACCCAATCATGACATTTTCAGTACAATTGAGTGATGGCTGAAGTAGATTTCTTTAACAATGATGTTTAGGAACATTCAGGAATTCAGGGCAATCTAAGATTCAATTTCAAAATATTTACTGAGTGCTAGAGAGAACAAAGATGGGGGAGGTGGGAGGAACAAGAAAAATACAGAATATTACAGGCATCTTCTGTCCTCAAGAATATTATTTCCCTCCTTTTGATGAAAAAATCACCAAACCACATGAAACATCTAAAAAAATCCCAAGGTTAATAATAAGTCTTCAAGGAGAGAAAAAATTAGAGAGCTACTGGAGCCTGGTGTGGAGAATTTGAAATGGAAGGCTGAAATGCTGATTTATTTCAAACCAGGATGTTTGCCACGAAAACATTTCTTAAGAATGCTGGAAAGATTAATATAGGCTTGTAAACTGTGTCAGTCAGCTCAGAAGGGAACTAGTGAACAGAGCCCAGTTAATCGTAGCATCTAAATGCAATGTGCTTACTAGCAGAGGCATGTATGTGGTAGCAGTTACAGTCATCGATAAGGCCTTAGTTTGTATGAATTTGAAAACTGCAAAGGAATCTAGTTTTCCTGAGGGATATATGAGTAAAGAGCTTCAAATAGGATGGGATCCACATAGGTAGCAAGCTCAGTCCCCACCTCACAAGCCACTGTCCTCACCTTACATCACGAACCTGTCCTCTCTAGCACTCTGGGTTTATTTGTCTCACCGTAGGTGATAGCAATTTACCTAGTAGGTTGAACAGACCTAAACCTGGGACTTGTGAGTTGATTTCTTTTTCTTTTTAAGAATAACACCAAGGGAAACCTACCAAGGAATAAGGCACACAGCAGACAAAATGAGCAGATTGCTCTGTATATTGAAGAAGATTGTCAATATGCTACATTTCTTCTCATTCACTTGGTTGCTAGGGGCCTTATTCATACTCTGAACTAGATAAAAGAGAAACAGAACTAACTACAAAGAAAAATCAGTTGAAGAAGTTGAAAGTCTGAATAAATACAGAAATTGGTAGAACCCGGAGTTGTCTTTCTTTAATACTCCCTCTCCTCTTTTTTCCTTTGGTTCAGTCCCTCCTATCATATTTTGTACATGTCTATCTTATTCACTATATTTTTAAGGTCCTTCGAGGGGAAGGACTATGTCTTGCTGATCTTTATCTTTTGGTTCTATTTACTCATCCATCCACTCATCTATCCATCAATTTAATGCCTAATATATTCTAGAAGCTTGGGATATATCAGTGAACAAAACAGATAGGGGTGAAAGACATATAATAACAATACATAATGAATAAGTAAATTATATCATATTTTAGTATTATATAGTTTTATGGGAAAAAAAAAGAAAAACGAGCACAGGGTAAGGAGGACTGGGCCTGGGAGGGGTGCGTATATTAATCTGAAGTTATCAGCAGTGGTAGTCAGAGCATGCCTCACTGAGAAGATGTTAACTGAGCCAAGACTGAAAGTAGGTGAGAAAGTGGGTGGAGCCGGACTGAAGGAAGAGAAAGCACTTTAGACAGAGGGAAGGGCTAGGGCAGAGGCCCTGGAGCAGAAGCACACCTAGTGTGTTTGAGGAACAAGATGGTGGTAAGTTCAGCTGAAATAGCCTGAGCCAGGAGGAGTACAGCAGAAATGCACATCAAGGCCATGGGGAACCAAACTGTGTAGAGCCACCCGGGGCTATTGTAAGAGCTTTGGCTCTTACTTGAGATGGGAGCCCCAGCAGGAGGGACATAGGATGTCTTATGTTTTAAATGGGTCATTCTGACTACTGCGTTTGACAAGCGACCATTAACATGCAAATTTATGTCAAATATGAAGCAAACACCACCAGAATTCAAAAAATGTTTTTTCAAAGCTGAGTGTATATACTTGCCAGGCAAGGAAACACACCAGTGAAAAAGTTCCTTGAGTAATTCATGAGTTGGGAAAAATCAGGTTTTTAAAAACTAGAAAGAGGGGAGGGGCTTCATGGTGGTTATGCTAATCAGGGATTGAAAACCAGCCCTTTGGCTAGAACAGCGTTGGATAAAACAAGTTCTTTGTTCCCTGGACTGGAATGAGTCTCCACTTAGGTCTAACATGGGTCTGGTCTGGCTTGGAGGGTCACTAGAAGTTCACAGTCCTTCATCAGCTTCGGTTGGTTTGAACCCACTGAGGTGTAACACAGCATTCCATTTTGCTATCTCCTAGGCAAGTGCTGTAAGTGGAAAATTTTCCTTTTACAGTTGGAAACAGGGAAACCTGTTAGGAAGCTCTTGCAGAAACCCAGGCAGAAGACGATGGGGCTCATTCCAGCGCAGCCCACAGAGGTGGTGAGAAACTGTTCGATTCTGGGTATATCTGGAGATGGATAAAGAATAACTCCTAGGTCTTTGGCCTGTGCAGCTGGATGGCTGGAGTTGCCCTGGGAAAACTGGGTGGAGCAGGTTTGGGGAGAAAAATCAGGAGTTCATGGGAGTTTAAGATATCTATTAGATGGGGGGGGGGGAGCAACAGAGACAGGCCTGGCTGGTGACATAAAGTTGGGATTTGAAAGAGTTTGAGATGGTGTTGCATTCCAGGGCCAGTGCATTCGCCCAGGGAGCCAGTGAGATAGGGCTCTGGAGACTCCATAACAGTTTTCTCCTTCTGGCCCCAAGTTTTAATTCATATATATTTTTATTATAGTAAAAGTATTTTTGTAAGCCTCCCCAAATATTCTGTAGAATGAAATGGGAATATAAATCAATTATCTTTGAAACTCTAACTGTGCCTAACATGATGTTTTGAGAAAAGTAGGTACTCAGTAATAGCTACCATTTACGATCTCTTATGTGTGCTAGACACTATCTTATACATTTACCAACAAATCTTGCTTACACTTCCCAAATTTATTAGATTTCATTTTACAGATAGGGAAACCAAGGTCAGAAAAGTCGAGTAATTTTGCTAGCATCTTATATATTGTTAATAAAGGCAGGGCTGGGTTTAAGCCCAAATGCCTCTGAATGCGTTTGAACTCCACTTTCAGTAGTAGTTTACTAATCTGGGTAGAAAGCAAAGCCAGTATGTGAGGAGTCCCAACAACTTGGAATTCCTGGCATTGATCAATTTTTGTGACAGTCTTCAAACTTGACAGTCTATCAGAATCACTCAGGAGGCTTGTTAAAACACAGATTGCTGGACCTCAGCCCAGAGTTTCTGATTCCACAGGCCTGGGATGTGCCCTGCCAATTTGCATCTCTAATAAGCTCCCAGGTGAAGCTGATGTTGCTGGTCTGGGTTGACACGGAGAACCACTGGTTTAACGGGTTTTCCCTGATTCTGCCAGCAAAATAGCCTGCCTCCACCTGCCAAATTCCTGAAAGAGGAGAAAGGAGAGCAGCAGCTAGTCAGAACTTCAGGAGGGCTCTTGGTCATAGTTCCTTTAGTTTTGACCAACAGCGCTCTCCTTCTCAAGGCCCATGAGAGAGGAAATGAAAGGGTGATGGTGGCTCCACTCCAGGTTTTCCCCAACATACCATTCACCAATCTGTCTAGTACAAGTCCTTTTATTGTCATGCTCCCAGCAGTCTCAGTGTCCTTTCCTGGGAACAAACTTCATCATTGTCCCTCCAGTTCCCAGCGTCCATCAGGCACAGGGGAGGTTCAGGTATGGTGGGCCTTAAAAGCCTCCACAACTATTGAGGGCGCCACAAACAAGAATCCAAGCTTATAAATACACAATTAGGTACAGGGCCTTCTAAGGGACTTGTACAAGAGAGGGGCCCTATGGCTGAAGCTCCATTAACTTAATGGGAGAGCAGCCTCTGATCAAACATGTCTGTATATGCCTAAACTCCAATTACACACATATGCAAGTTATTTCCCATGGGGCTCGTGAGTCTGGGGCTAATCAGAGGACATGGTTGATTCTTGTGAAAGAACCTGAGCACTTCATGGCTTCTCTACCCTGAACCTGGTGATGTAGGAGGGCTGCTGACTCCTTAGGGTGCACACTGGTAGGTGAGCTTGGACCCAGCTGAGGCATTCAGTTACCTTGGCAGCTTTTTGGCCTCTGTTGCCTTAGGCATATCGGAAAAGCCAACTTAGAGATAACAATCCTATTTCATTACGTCAATAACGAAATTTGATTAGTCAGTTTTAACGCTAATATTTGGAAAAATAAAACTGCTTTTCAAAGTCATTAGGTAAGGCCATTAAAAAAAAAGACTAGCCAATTATGGTCCATTTCAAACCTGGAAAAAAATATTAATTTATAAAGTGATTGTTTAACGAAGAAGCCTACTACCTACAGTAGCATTTGCAGTTCCTTTTGTAAGTCTTTCTAAAATCTATTTTCCCATGTAGTTTGTTCTAAGACCTATTGTGGGTGTGTTTAGGCTTTAAAATACATTAATTCATTCGACAAATACTTCTAAGGATAAGCAAATGGCTCTGGAGTCACGAGAAGCTACTAAAATAAGTAAAGAAGGACTCCCTCAAGGAGCTGAAACTAAGTTTGGGAGAGGAGAGCCACGTACACCGAGAACCTCCACGTAAGGGGGAAGGGGTATCTGAGGAATCAGTCGTTTTCGTGAAGGAGACTAAAGGAGACAGCCGTTGATTTGGGCCTTGAAGAAAATATGTGAACTAAACGTCTTAAGAACTATTCCGAGAAGGAGAAAGCCAACAGGGCCACTGGACACCTTCCTAGAGAACAATCTGCCTTCTTCTAGGGTCCTTGCTGCTTTATACACACACAACGAACTGGGAACAATGCAAGGGCAAGAGGGTTCCAAGATGCGCTCCTGAGCAGTCCCCACAGGGAACAGAGATGAATAGAGCAAGCAGGTTCCTGTACTCCAGGAAGGCCACCAGGAACTGAATCATGCCCGGGGTATTCTCCAAGCGGCTGAGAGGCGGAGGTGCGACCCAGAAGAGTCACAGGAATGGATTTTCAGCGCCGGGCCTCAGTATCCTGAGGCACACTCAGTCGTCTGGATCTCGCATTGCAGTGCTAGAGTCGAGGGAGCAAGTCCCGGGAGCAGAGCAGGGCCCGAGCCGCCCGCCCCGGCCCCGCCCACACCACGGCGGCTGCGCAGCAAGACTTCCCATCCTCCGCGAAGCGTGAGCCGCCATTATAAGTCCTGGCGGCCGGCCCGGGCCGCTTCCTTCCTCCTACCCGCAGGGAAGCGGTGACGTGTTGGGTTTGTGCTACCGCCTCCTGGCTCCACAGGCTGTGAACCTCCGAGAGCGGACGAAGGGTTCGGGCCCCCAGCGTCCCGGCCGAACAGCTGAGGTGTTGGCCCCCAGGTGACGCACAGCAGGGGCGGTGCCCAGGGTTGCGCCCCGCCCCTCGCAGGCCAGCGCCCGTGGCCTGTGCCCGTTTCCAGTATGGCCGCCTGCCGTGCTTGACCCGCGGCCTCTCCGCTTCGACTCCTCGCAGGCGATGCCGAGGCCGCGGCAGTGACTGACACTCTCGCTGACACGCACACACGGACCCAGACC
>NW_011889242.1:1724777-1764053 GCF_000151845.1 Pteropus vampyrus
CGGCCCGGCCCCGCGCTGTCACCGCGCCCTCGCGGAGGCCGCTGCCGGGCTGCGACCTGGTGGCAGGGCCGCGGCGCGGGGCTCCGTCGGGCCGAAGTTGCTGGGTCGAGCCCTGTCCGGAGCCGCAAACTTGTCATCCGGATGCCAACTCGCGGCGTTGGCCACACGGAGTTGCTCTGTTGTCCGTGATTCCTTCCCCTTGTCCTCCCCCTTGTCTGCTGTCACTGCCATTTCAAAACTTCCTGACTTCTCGGGTATTCTTGCGACTTGGCCCACTCGGTGGGGTGCGGGGAGGGGGACATATTTTTAGACTTGACTTCTGTTAATAGGCAAATTTTAGGACAACTTTTTTTCTCTGTTGTGATTTTAATAACGGCATGCAGACCGAACTCACTTTGAAATGTAAAAATAGTGAGGCCGGTAGAAAGGCTTCAGAGTACAGCTTACAACATTTTACTTTGAATTCGTTCAAACATTTTTTTGGAGAGGGATCTTGTTTCTTCACCTTCCTTCTCCAGTATCTCTTTGCAGTGTTGATGGTTGTTTAGCTAACAATTTTCTCAATGTATGTATATGTAATACAATTTTATTTAGCTTTCCAGTAAGCTGTTGGAAGTCTGTTTACATTTTTTATTTTAAGGTAACGTAATTGGGTGTCATCGTCAATGTGAAAGACTTTAAAAACAAGTGTCAAGTTTCTAGTTTGCAAACTTTATAATTTACAGTCAAGGACTGGACCCTGTTTTAAAAACTCATTAGAATTGTATGACTGTAAAGCGGTCCTTTTACAGGGTTAAGTATTATTTTGTAATCTAAAGGACCCAATCTATAATTTTGTCGATACTACTTGTTTTTGAACCTAGGGAAATGAGTCGCAGAGCCTTTGTGAAGTTTAGCTTTTGTTTCAAACTGAACTGCCACTGCAAGGAAATAATTTCTTGCCACAGTAACTTTATAGTTGATGTTTCACTTTAAAGTCATTTTATCCTGAAAGCACCAGCAAGTACAAACCAAATTAATGTGAAAGGGCAAATGTGCTTCAGTTTACTATTTATTTTTGTTCAAAACATTACATTCCCTTATTTCACTATAAGCAGCCTTAATCTGGATTAACATAGGTGGAAATTATTTAAAGAATTACCATCTATAGAAAGGATTAATTGACAGGCAAGGTTATTTCTAGAATAAAATACTGCTGCTTTAGGACCAGTCAGGCCTGGGGTTGTCGTACTTCATTATGGTTACAAATCTGTAGTTAGTTGATGATTTTTGTGTGTCCTAGGTGCCCAGCACAGTCTGGTATGGAGCTGGTGTCCAGTAAACTTAAAATAGTACATTAATGTAATGGGCACGTCTCCTTGATTAAAGTCGTCCTTGGCAGGTATTGCGTCCTTGTTTTTCTGTTCCTTTGCTTACCTTGCACGGTGCCAGACACAGGGTAGGCATTTAACATTTGTTAGAGTGAATGAGTAGCTTTATGGGCCATTATTAAATACACAGAGAAATAAAAGAATGGTTGAGCGGAGTAAAACATTAAGTTTGTGTTATCCTAATGCATATCTTTCCAAGAGCCATTATGCTAATTATCTAGATATAGTTAAGTAAACAAATCCCCTTTTTGAGAAATGTCAGCCTAAATTATATTTCCTGATTTCCCATTTGGGTAGTTGAAAAGTTTTATCCCACAGCTTTAATACCCTGTAAATGTCAAGGGCAGGTGAGGAGACTACCTGTCAGGGTGTAAAGTATAAAAAGACATGATTGAATCAGCCATGGTCCTGGCAGAGTCAGACATCTTTTGTGGCCCATGTTGTGACTGTATGAACAATCCAAATGTATGAACTAGCTGTTCAAGATATAGTAATTATCCTCATATAGAAAGACGATAGGCCTCTGCTCATCATGAATGGGTCTGGTTCAAACCAAGTATTCCTGAAGCTAGCTTCAAAAAACAGCTTGTGCTTGCAATCTTTCTGCTGATCAAACTCTCCTATTGTTTTCGTTTGAGTAAATAGGAGAAATGAGATTGATTTTCTTACATGATTGTGATACCATGAGTTTGGCATCTGATGGGGCACATGCACATTTGCCCCAAAAGTATGCTGTCGAGTTTTTTTCAGAAAGTCTGGGCAGATTTCTAAAGGTAGCTGAGTTCAATGTGTCCACCAATACTCTAGGGATTTGTTGTGCTTATTTTAGTAATATAAACTAGTTTACTTTTTCAAAGTTAAGATTTACCTGCAATTGTAATGATATTTCTCTGGATATTTTGTATGTTTGTATAGTTTTCCTCCACTGCATTAGAATTTCCTTAGAAAATCTTCAGAACGAAATAAAACATTGTCTTTTGAAGAACACCAACAGAAATAGCTAGATTACCTAATACACTTTTTAATGTTTGGGCTACATGTTAATTTTCGTAAGTCAGAAGCATGAGCCATTCATTGTGTTAACATCCTATATGTCTTAACATTCCTAAATCTTAACATCCATCTTTACTGATCTATGGGGATGTATTATCACTAGTCCAGAGAAAAAAGACCTTTGAGAATGTTTTGGCTATGCTCTGTGGTTTGTAAGGACTTTGAAAGAGTTGGCAGAGGTAAAAGTTACTATAATTACTACACATAACTCACTTATTCTGCATTGGTGTCAAGCTTTTTCTTGAAACAAATCTAGTTGAGAATAGTGAAAGGAATGTATGTGGTGAAAATAGATTTAAAAATATATAGCAAAACTGTATATATTAAATGTATAAATTTTAGTAGTATTTTGATTTATAAATAATTTGTAAATTTTGACCAGCAAATAAGAACTTTTTAAAAAAACATGTCATAGAGTTTCATTGTGAAATGGGTTTGTAGAAGGCTTGGTTGTCTTTCTAAATAAAAAAGTACATTTTATGTGTCTAGTGAATATAAACTTGGATAAATTTTCAGGAATATGATTCTTTTAGTCTGACAATTTATATTTCAATGTCACATTTATTTTCATTAATTGGCTATTATGGCAGAGCCAAGTCTGACAGTTTTTATTAAGACTTTTAAATTCATTTGCCAGATATCTTAGTTTCATGAACAAATTTTTGATTTAAGCTGTATATGTGATGTGACAAGTGCTGAAGGACAGTACAATAATGTTTTATCTACAAAGCATATGAACAAAGTACTCAGGAATAAAGGCCAGAAGAAAGAGCTAGAAACCTAATTTAATTAGGTGATTTGTCTTAGGATGATAGAGTTGATTAGGAGTGCTATTTACTTTTTTTAATCAAACTTATGTAAATGTAAAAGCTTTTTAAAAGTGATTTTCTTAAGAGTGAAATGTTTTAATCCTTTGGGAAGAGAGTAGCTACTGTTTAATTTAGGGTCTGGTAAGTAGAATATTATTTCATTAATATTGCTTTGCCAGTGTTCAGTTGCTTGTTCTAAAAGCTGTTGACTGCTGCCGGGAAGGAGCCTTGGAATCCTGTAGTTGGAAAAAATGTCCTCTTTCTCTTGCTAATGACTGTTTCCTCTTTATAATCCTTGCAGGGGATCCTTGTAGACCTCTGCCAGGAGGATCAGCTTTTGGAAGTAGATGTAAAATCTTATTTGTTATCATTCAGAGTACTAATAAGCCAAACTATTCTTAAGGAAAATTAAATCATTGCTGGGTGCTTGATATTTTAAAAATTCTCCATCTGCCTGTGGCTTCAGCTTTCTGATTGGCCTTGTTGTACTGCTGAGAGAACTTTTTACTGTGGCTGAATTTTCCCTTACTATCTGTTCTAAGCAGTGTTAGGTACGGTTGATAGCTGCTTCTTGGAACTTTTTCTTCCTTGGTTTCTGTGACTTCATACTTGGTTATGATCCTGCCCTAGTTGTCAGTCACTGTTCTCCCAGTGGATGGATATCTTCCTTCCTGTGCATGTCTAGCCACCAGCATACACTGCACATGGCTAGAGCAGAATTCACGTGCCACCTCTGGTTTCTGTTTTGGTTAATGCCATGATTATTCTCTCTGCCACCTTGGTCTCATTTTTGACCCTTTACCAATAGCATCAATGCCTGTTAACTCTCTTGGTCAGCTCTCCTGCAGCCTCCAGCCTGGGGCACTGCAGTGGGCTCTCACCTCTCAACTTTCTCCAGTTTTGTTCATTCCTTCAGTCTCCTCTCTGAATTTGCTTTGTCTCCATTACTCGTCTGTTCTTCATTTTGATGCTTAATCATGTATGCCGTGTTTAACTGCTTAAGTTATTTTATGGGTGTCATTCTTTGCCCAGACTGCAGTTTCTGTAGGGCAGAACCTCTGTCAACATCTGCCAGTGTACATAGCAGGCATTTGGTTTTAAATGAAGATTTGCCTAAAATGACCTTATCCTTCCCTTCTTGAACCCAAGAGCTGGATTGAGTCAAGAGTACAGGTAAAAGTCTGAACTCAGATGCAGGTGTCATTAGGACTTCTGCTATAATAAGACATAGGGTGACACCACCTGTTTCTTCCTTACATGTTGCTTTCTTTTGTAACTAAAGTGAGTAATAAATACTTACCTAAACCATCACTTTTGTAACTTTTGGATTTTAAGATTTTAGATTCTCATAAAACCCCAATTTATAGATCATGAAACAGTCACAGAGAAATCAAGTCACACAGGCGGATGTTGGCAGTAGTGCGGGTTGAGTTCCAGAACACGGCAGTAAAGTGAGTCTTAGTCTTTTTGCTGATGGAGAGTCTTGCCTTCAATTTGTTAAAAAACAAATATCTGAAAAGCACAATGAAGTGAAGCACAGTAAAATGATATCTGCTGTATTCCCAAGGAAACAGAGCTGGTGGGTGGTTGAGCCAGGCTTCCTGATGACACAGACCCATCTGCCCCTAAGCCAAGTTGTATGATCCTGAGTGAGCCCTTAAGGCAGTAGATTTTGTCATGCTGTACACCACCTGGAGGAAAAGCAGAGCTGCCAGTTGGTATAAAACCAGTACATTAAATATTCAAGTGAAGTGCGCCTTTTTTTAAACTGCCGCTAACGTCCACATCACTTTTTGTGGATAACCATTAAAATCACGTGCCATTCTGGATCATGCGGATTCTTATGAGGAGACCAAGAAACCCCCTAATGGCTGAATCAGGGAGCAGGCACTTGATACTGGAAGCTACTGACTCTTAGCTCATGATTTAGGTGTCTGGTCCGTTGCTTAGGTTGTGTTTGGGCTGTACTGTATTCTGTGAACATATCTTAGAACACATCTTAAAGCACATTCTAGATTGGTGTGACAAGCTAGTCCAGACAAGTAGAATAGACTCAGAAATTGACCCTGGATTAAAAGGAACTGGAGGTAATCCAAAAGCTGATAGTGGCAGTGGCTTTTGAAAATCAGAGTGCTGAGAGCTGCAGAAGTCCATTTCTGGTGCTTCGTTCTTTCCTACGAAGATGTTTTGGGGTTAGGTGGTCATGAGCTTCATCTGCGGTACTAGGTCAGTTTTTCTTTCTTTCCTGTGTGATTGTTTTAGAAGGATTTTCAGAAAGCTATACTCTTGGCTTGATGCATTTTGTTGCATATAACCCTTAGAGCAAAGGTCTGAAAAATGCCTAAGGTCTAAGAGAGCACTTGGCATGATCTGTTATGATAGAGTGCCACACCTGCTGTATTCGCTTATTGTGATAGAAAACACATAACATAAAATTTACCATCTTAACCATTTTTAAGTGTTCAGTTCAGTCATGTTAAGTATATTCACACAATTGTGCAACAGGTTTCCAGAACTTTTCAATCTTACGTAACTAAACTCTGTCTTCATTAAACATAAACTCCTCGTTTCTTATCCCTCCACCAACCCACCCTAATCCCTGTCCCACAGCCCCCGCCAACCACCATTCTACTTTCTGTTTTTATTAATTTGGCTACTTTACATAACTCATGTAAGTGGAATCATGTAGGATTTGTCTTTTTATGACTGGTTTATTTCACTTAGCATAATGTCCTCAAGGTTCATCCATGTTCTAGCATGCGACAGTATCTCTTTTCTTTTAAGGCTGAATGATATTCTATTGTATGTATAGACCATTTTTCCATTTTCTTTATCCATTTACCTGTCAATAATACTACTATAGGTGTGCAAGTGTCTCTACAAGATCTTACTTAAATTCTTTTAATTCTTTAATTGTATACCCAGAAGTGGGATTGCTGGATCATGTAGTAGTTCTATTTTTAATATTTTTGAGAAACTGCCATACTGTTTTTCCATTGCAGCTGTACTACTAACAGTGCATAGACGTTCAGTTTACAGTCCAACAGTGCACAAAGGTTCAGTTTCTCCACATTCTTGCCAGCACTTGTTATTTTTTGTTTCTTTTTTATAGTGTTTTCTAATAGTTTTTATAGTGGCCATCCTAATGGATGTCAGGTAATAACTCATTGTGTTTTTGATTTGCATATCTAATAATTAGTGATATTGAGCATCGCTATTTATATATCTTTTTCTTTTTTTGGAGAAATCTCTTCAAGTCCTTGTCCATTTTTTTAATTGGGTTTTTTTTGTTGTTGAGTTGTAGGAGTTCTTTATATATTCTGGATATTAACTCCTTAGCAGATAAATGATTTGCAAATATCTTCTCTCATTCCATAGATTGTCTTTTTATTTTGTTGTTTCTTTTGCTGTGTAGAAGCTTTTTAGTTTGAGGTAGTCCCATTTGTCTATTTTTGCTTTTATTGCCTGTGCTTTTGATGTCGTATCCAAGAAAACATTGCCAAATGCAAGGTCATGAAGCTTTTTCCCCATACTAGCTTCTAGGATTTTTACAGTTCGGGGTCTTGTATTTTGTTCTTTAATCTGTTTTGAGTTAATTTTTGTATATGATAGAAGATCAGGGTCCAAAGTCATTTTTTTGCATGTAGATGTCCTGTCTTCCGAGCATCATTTGTTGAAGAGACCATCCATTCCTCCATTGAGTGGGCTTGGAACCCTTGTATGAAGATCACATGGCCATATAGATGAGAGTTTATTTCTAGGCTCTCTATTCCATTGATCTGTTTGTCTTTATGCCAGTATACACTATTTTGATTACTGTAGCTTTGTTATATGTTTTGAATTCAGGATGAATGCAACCTCAAACTTTGTTCTCTTTTAAGATCATTTTGTTTATTTGGGGTCTCTTGAGATTCTACATGAATTTTAGCATGGATTTTTCTGTTTCTGCAAAAAATGCTGTTGTGGTTTTGATAGAGAGTGCATTGAACCTGTAGATTGCTTTGGGTAGTGTAGCCATCTTAACAATGAGAAGTCTTCCAGTCCATGAACACAGGAATGTCATCCCATTTATTCATGTCTTTAATTTCTTTCAGCAGCATTTTGTAGTTTTTAGTGTACAGGCCTTTCGCCTCGTTGATTATTAAATTTTTCATAGATGTTTTATTCTTTTTGGTGCTATTGTAAATCACACCTGCATTTTTGAACAAATAATTTCAATCATTGTATGACTAAGAGTTGTGAACATGTAGTTTTTGATAAAAGAAGCATACTCTATTTGAAACAAAAAATTCTACATAAAGTATTTCCTTAGATTATCTACCTATAAAATGAAATGTATTTTAGGCCCTTTTAAATTCTAACAATTTGTGACTATTTTCTAAATCAGTTGTGACTTGCAATCTACCTTTGTTTCTTAACTAATTTTTTCTATATATAGTATTAGATTTGGATCAAAGCATGCACTAGTAAAAAACTGTCTTAGAAGTAAAGGTTGAGAAGTAGTCTGAGCCGTATCTACCCATACCAAGTGTACTTGTACAAATTAATTAGCGGTTGCATTCATAATATGACAAAGGCGACCCTACTTGGAGTTTCGATTAGAGGACATTTGGTGTGGACCACAGGTCTCTGGACGTTTTGGACAGGACCAAGTGTCATAGAAGGGGTTTTCTGTTTTGGAACTGATTAAATTGGATGCAGAAGGGAATTATTTATGAAGAGAAGGGCTCTCTAAAACTTACCTGCATTTTTAAAGACCTTTGAGATGTGGCTTAAGTTAGTCATTCAAAAAGTTATTCGGTAGAGCAGTATTTAAGAAAGTAAGAGAGTAGCTTTTCAAACTGTGCCACTTTAAAAAATGCTTCTCTGAGTTGGAGATGTAGGTTATCAAAGTATTGCTTCCTCATTGGCGAATGGGGCATGAAGCATAGTGGTCAGCACCACCAAGAGCTAACTTCTCTTTCCAAGGCCAGTGCAGTGGGGATATTTCCCATGTCAGGGAGTTATTTGTATTGTTTACCTCACTTACTGGGGGCTTCTCTTTGGTTACTGAGAATTGTGTTGAAGAGAGAAAGATGTAAGAAGAAGCAGTTTCGATCTTGTAACGGAAAATAATTTCTGGATATTTTCAGTTCCTTCCCAGGTGTACCTGGGTTTATTTATACTTGCATGGAACCATGAGCTTCTGGAGGTCATGTTCTTCCTGGACCTAGCATTTTAAGGGGTTCAACACATTGAGTTCTGTCTTGGTAGGAGAAGCTATGAACCATAATCAATTAAAGATGAACCAGAATAAGAAAAAGTTTCTGAAGTGGTAATATTTATCCAAGTTTGATTTTTACCATTCAGGAATATATTATGTAATCAGTTACTGCCTGTAATTGGTATTATTATCAATTGCTTGATGATGGTGGCTCGTGCTTATCCAATAGTCTTTGTATCAAGCTGCCTTAGAGACAACCCTGGAGACCTACAGAGGGTCTCCATCAAGTACTCAGCAAAGTACTGACGTTTATGTAGGTTAACTACTAAGGTGGGAAAGAACAATCCAGAAGGATTAGAAGAACAGTGCCTGGTGCTCACACAGAGCCAGTTACACTGCCTGTTCCACCAATTGGGCTGGGAAAACCCATAATTTGTGGGATTTTGGATAGAGTACTCAGAGGTACTCAGTTGTGGGGAATAAGTAGTCCTAGACTGAGCACCTAACAAGTCTTAAAAGCAAGACCCAAAAAAGATCGAACTGTTTCCAAGTTAGTGTTGCGGAGAGGACAACAGGAAAAATATTTAAAGAAATAATAGCTGAGAATTTCCCAAACCTTATAAAAACTGTAAATGCATAGATCCAAGAAACTCAACAAACCCTAAATACAAGAAACATGAGAAAAACTATGCCAAGAGACATCAAATCAAATTGCTCAAAACAAGTAACAAAGAAAATCTTAAAAGCATCAAGAGAAAAAAGGATACGTGACATACAGAGGAAGAGAGGTAAAGATGACGTCAAATTTCTGATGGGAAACAATGCAAGGGAGAAGACAGTGATGACAGCATCTCTAAAATACTAAAAAGATTTAAAAGCATGTCAACCTATATTTCTATACCCAGCAAAAATATCTTTTAAATACCAAAGGCAAAATAACATTTTCAGACATATAAAAGCTGAAAGAAATGCTTGTCGGATACTCACAAGAAATGTTAAAGGAAATCCTCCAAGCAGAAGGAAATGATAACAGGTGGAAGTATGGATATACACAAGAGTGAAAATCACTGGAAATGGTAACTACATGTTAGTTACATACACTAAATGTAAACATACATATATATATATATATACACACACACACATATTATGTAAATCTCTTTAAAATCTTTTTAAAAATCATGGACAGCTTAAACAAAAATCATAACATTGTAATGTGGGCATACAAACCATGTGATCATAGTGGTCCTTATGAGACAGAGCAGATCTTAGGGACAGAAGGTGACATGACAATGAGAGAAAAGCTGGGATAAAGCCAGACAGTGGAGTGAGGGGAGGAAAGGGCCACAAGGCAAGGAGTGCAGGCGGCCTCTAGAAGCTGGAAAAGGCAAGGAACAGGCTCTCGCCTGAAGCCTCTAGAAGGAAATAGACCTGCTAACACCTTGATTTTAGAATTCAGCCTTCAAAACTATAAGAGAATAAATTTGTGTTTTAAGCCACTAGTCATAGTAATTTGCTACAGCAGCAACAGGAAACTACTAGAGGGTACAAGGTTTTAATTGGGGGCTGATCACATAGGCACCCTCTGCTGAGCACATTCCAGACTCCCAGAAGCAAAGCAGGTGTCCAGCATAAATCACATGAACTTAAGTCCGTTTATGGAATTTCTATTCTATTCCACTTATATGTCTATTTTTATACCAATGTAATGGTTTAAAGAGTATGTTTTAATAACTGCTTAGTCACACCTCATAACTTTTTTTTCACTATTTTCCCAGCTTTGCTACATGTTTATTTTTCCATACGAACGTTCATGTCAACTTTTCTGACTCTATAAAAAGTTGCTGATATTTTTAAGTTGCATTTGTGTTAAATTAATGTTAACTTAAAACCGACATCTTTATGATAATGAGTTCTATCCGAGCACAAGGAATGTGTTTTCACCATTCAACTCTACTTCTCTGCCGTCATGTTTCTTGTACTTGTATATTTAAGAGTTTTAGTTTTAAGAGATTTTAGGGATACAAATGAAATATCTTATGCCTTTTTACTTTATTGATTTCTGCTGTTTGTATTACAGAAATGATCTATTAAGGATTTTCTTAACACCTTAAAAATATTTTAAACAAACTGTAACCTATACTTTAAAAAATGTGTTATGTAGCTTGTTTATCATACGTAATATTTAGAGGTAGTTTATTTTAATTTCAGATACAATTCAAATGTTAATTTTAATAGATTACTTCACAGAATTGATGATTTGAGAATTTTCAGCCCATTGCATCTGATGAGCTTTAGAAACTTCTCAAGTTTGTGAAGTCGGTTTATTGCTATAGATGTAATTTTAGGCAGGTGTCAACCTACCTTATATTTCAATATTTTTTTCCCTTTTAAAATCATATAATATCTCTCCCCTCCTCTTATCACATTTACTTTCTTGTGTGCTTTGTCACTTTTTATCAACGGGAGCAGCTGGTTGGTTACTCCTTGTGTGTATGCTTTTCCTATCAGGCCTTCAGCAGTGTCATCTCCCACATGTCACCAATTTCAGTGCTCTTTGACAAGTGTCAGTGTCATAGATGCACGATTTCCTCCATGACCTTTTACCCATGGGAAGGGTTGTGTGTACTTAATATTGTTAAAATAATTTATGTAAAAAGCTCTGAGTGATTTCACTTTCCCTTTCACAGCTGTCTCTCTGTATTTGACTCCCATCTTCCTCATAAGTCTAAATAAGTATTTTTGGAATTCTAAAATAGTTGTTTAATACAGAATTTCTTCATACTTTTTAAGCCAAAAGTCAATGTGCAAAATGAGTAGTAATGCAGAATGGTAATGTAGAATTTAATCACCCCTGCCCACATTAAACACAAAACAAACCAAATTTTTATAAGTGCAAGCACAGTTGAAGGTCAGTAGGGCCAGTTTTTAGGCCACAGGGTCAAGCCAGTGACATTTGTTTTTGAAGCCTCCTACTTTGCTGCCCCTGGCACACCCCCAGGTAAAAGTGCGTCAAATATGCCCAGCATGGCAGACCACTAAGAAGTTGGCCAGAGCACTTAGCACTTTGTCCCTTTTGCAGGAGGCCTGGGGTTGTCACCTTTCTCCAGCCACAGTTCTGGGATCTAGACCTTGATTGGCTGAGCACATGTTTTTCTACCTGGCTGGTCTCTGCCTGGGGTCTAGTGCCTGGTAAATAGATAAGGTCAAAGCTTTGCAGATGGATGACTTCTCTTCACATATTAGTTTATAATTTACTAGTCATGTGTGTCCTTGGGACAAATTATTTAATTGTGGACTTTCTTAGCTGTAAAATGGTCATACACATGCTTAATAGCATTCTTCACCACTTTACACAGGTGCCAAATGTTAGTTTTTGATATATTCAGGGTAGACTTCCTTTAAAAATGTTTTTCCTTTCTGTGCTATTTCCTTTGGCCTGTGCCTGTTTAAATCTTCCCACCTCTTTCACCCAGGAAAAGAAACTCTGGAGCTTTGATCTGTTGGAGCAGCCCTAAAAACCTCCTATTCCCTCCTGAGCAGTAGCTTGGGGGCAGGGGAAGCTTAGGGACATACCCCAAAGAGGTGTCATTCCTTTAAGGGGTTGCATTTTGTTTTAATAATGTATGCACATTTTGCATCCCATTTCATGCTGATTTCAATAGAAAGCCAAGCACAGTGGTTCCTCCTAGTTCACAGCGCACATTCCTAGAAATCTTTCTCCATTGGCTACAGCAGCCCTGTTTGAGTACTTTTAAGCAGGGAGGGTGGAGTGGAATGATGTTAGATCTTGGTTGGCAGAGGTAGACTAACATGCACCCTGTGCAGCAGCTTTGCATCAAATGCAGGCACAGAGGAAAAGTCGGAGACGTGGACCGTTTTGCATTACTTACAATGGTACCTCTTACTCTACCCCGACATGAGCCCTCCTGAAGACTTCCCCATTGTAAGCTTTTGAATCAATGAGTAAACAGTTTTTAATTATAGGTAATTTGTTAATTACCTATTAAAATTCCTTATTTTCATGTGGTCTTTATACTCTGTTTTTTTCTTTTCTTTTCTGCCAATTGTCTGTAGCCAGGGAATTTAAATAAATGGAACCCTCTTTAACCATCCATTCTGTAATCACACATGAATAAATTTACACTCTGTTAAGTGCTTTAAGTTACACTTCCTGTTCTCTATCAGCGTGCATCTCTCATGCAATCAGTATTTATAGAGCACACTGCTGGGCTCGGAACAAGTTTATGAGCAAGACATGGTCATTAGCTTCCAAGAATGTCTTGTTAGAGAGACAGGCATAAACAAATAATTACAACGTTAAAGGTTACAGATGCAGATCAAGGTTGCATGTGGCTGTTTAGGTTGTGTGTGCCACAGGAGGGGCTGGGGTTGACTGCATCAGTGAACTCGTTTGGGTCAGCTTCTGTAAGGGAGAGACCAGCACTGTGAGGATGCCAACTCTGCATCCATAGCACCTGGGTCCACAGCAAGTCAGAACACTGCTCTGTATCCCACCCACCCCTGCCAGTGTCCCATGAGCATACCCCTTTCTTTTGCTTCAAATGAGGGATGGCTGTGGCTGTATTCAGACCTATGAGCACTCTTAGAAAAAGTTTACAGATATGTAAAAACATTAGGAAAGGGTTCTCTCTTTTAAAAGTAAAATATCAGGTAGTTTAAGTAAAATTGCCCTGTCCAGACCGTATTCACACCCCCAGAAAGACTCGTCAGCTGGATGCCAGACACCGCACAAGGTCACACAGTCTGATGTGTTGCAGTGAGCAGAGAACAGATCAGTTCTTGAGACCAACATGTCGAGGGTGTGCACTGTCAGCCCTGGTAATCAGATAGTTTGACATAGGTACCTGTGACGAATTTTATGACAAAGGAAAAACGCCCTTGTCAAGTTAATGACAGTTTAAATTAAAAATTAAATTTGATAATCTCACATGTAAAGTATTTTTATAATTTGTAATTTTCCTTTTGATTAATTTTTTTCTTTGGGTTCTGCACACCCTTCTTTTACTGACTTATCTTGGTATTACTGTTCTCTCTCTTCCAAGTGTTGAGATGTAGGTGGGAGTGCCACCCTGGGAAACTGTGCCAATGCCATCCACTTCTGCCTTTATGTGAGTTTTAGGATCGTGTTTGCACCTTTTCTCCACAGGCAGACTGAAGAAAGGTAGAAGCTAGCTTTAGAAGTTAGGCTGTCAAGGAGTAGGCTGAATTCACTGGAGAAGTTCTTCAGATTTCTAGAAGCAGTAATTTCCATTATACTAGGGAATTTTTAAACAGTCCATGCAATTTGTGAGATCAGATGAATTGGTGCCCAGTCATAGGGCTTGTCACACCATCCAGATTGATCATTCCTGGTGTCCGCTAGCTGCTGAGCTAAGTGGCCCCATAAGTGGCACTGACAGTAGGTCCTTAGTGATTGGTGGCTTTTAGGTGCCAGCAGTGCCTGGTTTATCCTGAAATGTATGCATGTTTTATATGCTGGAGTTTGGAGACCATGAGTTGCTGTTTTCTCAGACTTTCCACATAGTAGTTAATGGTCTATATTTAACAATTTTACTCTTTGATAATGTCTTCCTATTTTAGAGATGTACTTCCTTTCCCATGATTTGTTGGGATCAAATACGAGTAGCGCATGCAGGTTGCCTTTGACATGCTGAACACAGGGCTGCACGTTCAGTAGATGATGTTAGATGTTTTACTCTGGTTAGTCTGTTGTGATGTGTGTTTCTGCCGGGAAGTGAATCAAATAAGGAGAACAATTCGATTGCAGCAGGACTTAGGGATATTGTGTCTTCAGTATGCACATGACAAGCTCCAGTCCTAGTTACATGTGATTTTCTCTTCCCTCAGCAGCATTTATTTGACTATTTTAAGGAAATTATGGAAAATACTGATTTCTTCCCTAACTGTATTCCTCTGTGATTTTACAATAGGATTGAATTTACTCTAAAGGGGAGGTGTGTGACTTGTATACCAATTTCAGTAATAGGAAATGAGCAAAATTGCAAGGAAATAGAGGTCAGAGATCAGCCTTGAATATATATCCAGAATAAAAGTAGACTGTCATAACAGTTCTTCTAATTTCCTAAGTTAATTTAACAGCAGTAGGTGGTAGTCTGGTTTATTTTCTTTTGTCTGGGGACTAGGGTTTCTAATTAAGAAAGAAAAAGAGACCTTTGACTGCAGCTGTGTGTGGTGATGGGTATGGCCAGATTGCTGCCATCCTTTTGGCAGAACATTCAAGAAAGTTTGCCAGTTTTCTTGGAAGTAGATTGGAGTATTGTAGAACATGCTATACCTATGTCACTTTCATGTAAGCCTGTGAGTCAGAAAACTGGATTGAGGAAAATCTTTATATTTGAGAAGATAACATTCTATCAAACATTCATTCCATGTCCAAATATTTTGAACTTTTAACAGAAATTTACCACTATACATTTGCATAGAGGAAAAACTTTTAATGCGTGATGTAGTATGGACATCTGGTTTTAAAGTGAAAATCAAATTGTACTAGTGATCTTTAAAATTTTTCAAGCTGATGACTTCCTTGGACCTTAAAATAAAAACCATTGAGAAGCAGCATAACTCCTTTTTCTCCCCTTAACACAAAGAAAAAAAATGACAGACACAAACTAGGTGACAACTGCATGCCTTAGTGATATTTAGAGCACATATGGATGGCTACAGTTATATGCACCTAAAACAACCTTTTAAGGTGAGCGAACTTCATTGAACTTGTGTCAGTATTTTTGTTGTTTATTTGTTTTAACCAGTTTTATTAAAGTATAATTTGCATACAATAAAATTGACCAGTTTTAAGTGTGCACTTAGAATCATTTCACAAACATACCCAGCTCTGAAAGTGCCACTGTCATAATATAGGACATTTTTATCGTCTCAGGAAGTTCCCTTGTGCAGCGGATGCCTTCCCCTCACACTGGCCCCAGGCAACCACCTAACTGCTTTCTGTCACTATGATTTTGCCTTATCTAGAATTTAAAATAAATGGAGCCAACTGTGTGCAGTCTTTTGTGCCTGCTTGTTTCACTTTGAATTATACCTTTGAGGTTCATCCATGTTGCATGTATAGAAGTTACTATCGCTGGGTAGTGACCCTTTGTATGGATGTACTACAATTTATGTATTTACCTGTTGGACATTTGGGTGGTTTCCATTTCTCGTCTGTTGTTAATGATTAAAGATTTTATGAACATTCAAGTAAAAGTCTTTTTCATTTCTTGTAAGTGAATACCTAGGAGTGGGACTGAGGAGTGTTTGCTAAGACTACCTTTCTGAGAAACTGCCAACCTATCACCAGCGGTGTGAGTGTTCCATTTTTCTTGCTGGTGCTGTCAGTTGTTACTGTGCTTGCATACAGATATTTAGCTCTTAAAGCACCATTTATGAAAAGACTTCCCTCCCCACCCTGCACTGAAATTCTCTGTATCTTACTGAAAATCAATTAACCATATAGTATGTGTATTTTTGTTTTTTGGATTCTCAGTTCTATGCTATTGATTTATGTATCTGTCATTTTGTCAGTACCACACTGTCTTGATAATTATAAGTTTTTAGTAAGTCTTTAAAAGAGGTAGTGTTAAGTGTTCCAACTTTGTTCTTTTAAAAAATTGCTTTAGCTGTTTTAGTTTATTTGCCTTTCCATATAAATTTTAGATGTAAGTTGTCAATTTTCTTAAAAAAATAAGGCTGCTGGGATTTTGAATCTTTGACTCTATAGATCAGTTTGGAGAGAATTGACATAGCAACATCTTTATATAAGTATTGCACATATTTTGTTAAGTTCATCTCTTGTATTTTTCTGAATGCTATTGTAAGTGGAATTATATTTTTATTTCATTTTTCAGTTGTTCATTACTAGTACATAGAAACGTAATGGATTTTTACATATCGACATTATATCTTGTAGCTTTAATTAATCTACTTATTAATTTTAATAATGCCTTTTGGGGGAGTAGATTCATTAGGATTTTCTATACACATGACTATGTCTATTTTAAAAAAAAAAACAGTTTTGGACCTTCCTTTCCAATCTGTATGCCTTTTGCCACTTTTTCTTGCCTCAGTTGCAGTGGCTAAGACTTCCAGAACAATGTCGAATTAGAGCGGCAAGAATGGACATCCTTGCCTTGCTCTCAGTTTTAGGGGGAAAGTGTTCATTCAGCCCCTGACCATTAAGTATGATATTAGTTGTGGGTTTTTCAGAGATGACCATAATCAAGTTCCTTCCTATTCTTGGTTCACTGGTAGTTTTCATCATGAATTGTTCAAATGCTTTTTCTTTTTCTCTTGAGATATATATAGTTTTTCTTAGTATGGTTAACATCTTTTTTTAGTATGTATAGGGCAAATACATTTTTAAAAAATGTTAAATCCACCTTGCATTGTTGGTATTATCCTCATTTGGTCACTGTTATTCATTTTTTATATATTGCCGTACTCAATTTGCTAAGGCATTGTTAAGTATTTTTGTGTCTCTGTTAATGAGGGAATATTGGTTTTATTTCTTAAATATTTTTAGTCTGTTTCTGGAGCCCAGATAACGTTGGCTTGAGAAAATGAGTTGGGAGGTGTTTTCTCCTATATTGTTGAGATATTTTAATAGAATTTACCTTGTGCCTTTTAAGCTGTTTCAGGAAATCTAGAGCTCAGACAGGAAAACTACAGGTGATCCTGGAACATTTTATTGTGCCAGAAAGCAAAGAAGTGCTCAAGTACTAACAGAAACAGGTCAGAAGGAGTAAAAGCTGGCTCGAAGGGACTCCATTTGGCAAAACATGGGACACTTTGAGCATCTAAAAGAATAATAGCAGTAATCAGTTAGATTGGGAGAAAAATCCATGAGTTCATAGTGATATTCAAAAATGAAAAAGATGAAAGGAAATGAAAATGACATTACCAAAAAATGTCATGTAGAAATATACAAGGACTGAATTAGAAAATCACCATTTACAGCCACTAGTGTAATAATTGATTCTTTCACTTGCAAGAATCATCGGTGGATGCTATTATTGCAGGTGAAAGGTTGTTGGGTAGGTGCATACTGTCTCAGTGTTCTCCCTATGATTACTTATTCATTACAAGGAGAAAGAGGCATCTTTATGATGGGAAGGTCTGCTGGTTACCACATTAACCAAATGATCCAGTTTAGCATCACCAGCGAGGTCAGACAGTGACACATCTGCTTAGTGATAGATGGGATGCACACTGTCATCCATGTGTTATTCTTGCCAAAAATGTTTAATCTGAATCTGATCATAAGGACACAGTAAAGCAAATCAGGATTGTGAGACATTCTGTAAAACACTACATCTTGATTCTTCAAAAATATGTCATGAAGGACCAAAAAATTGGAGGAGACTGTTCTAACTTAAAAGAGACGAATGCATTGTATAAGTGGAGAGAATTCTGTTCTTATTTGCTGAGAATTTATATTGAGTGGATGTTTGATTTTGCCAAAAGCTTTTTCTGCATCAGCTATTTTGATCATATGATTTTCTTATTTAACTATTGGAATGGTGGATTCTGTTGATTAATTTTCAAATGTTGAGTCAGTCTTGCACATGCCAAATCCCAATCATCCATGGTATATAGTCATCTTCAAGCATTGCTAGATTCAATTTGCCAATTAGTTATTGAGGGTTTTCGTATCTGAGATAATGAGGGTTGTTGGCCTGTAGCTTTAAAAAAAATTTTGGCATGTTTTTGTCTGACTTTGGTATCAGGGTAATACTAGCCTCGGAAAGTGAGTTGGAGAGTATTCCATCTTCTATTTTCTGGAATGGATTATGTAAATTTGATGCTAATTCTTTTTGAAATATTTGGTAAAATTCTCCAGTAAAGCTATTTGTGCCTGCGGATTTCTCTTTTGAGGGAATCTTTCATTGACAAATTCACATAGTTTTTAGTGGTTATACGTGTATGTTGACCATCTATTTCTTCTGGGTTGAGCTTTGGTATTTTGGGTTTTTTGATGACTTGGTCCATTTTTTTTCCTCCATTGTTGAATTTATAATCACATAGTTTTTCATAGTATTCTCTTATCAATCTTTTAATGGCTGTAGTGTTAGCCCCTGCTTTATTCCTGGTTTTGGTGATTTTTGGCTTCTTTCTTTTGCGTGTGTGTCATTCTTGCTAGAGGTTTGTCAATTTTGTTGACTTTTTTCAAAGAATCAGCTTGTGGTTTCATTTTTCTGTTATTTTCCTGTTTTCAATTTCATTGATTTCTGCCTCTGTTTTTATTATTTCCTTCTTTCTATTTGCTTTGGGCTTATTTTGATTATCTTTTTTAAAGGAATCATTCTCTGAAGAATTCCATCTTATTTATGTCTTGTGAGTATATTGCTTTTGTATATTTTTCTTAGTGATTGCTCTACATATCACAGTATACATATGTGCATATGTAACTGCTCACAGCCTACTAATATCAGTCTTTTACCACTTTAACTTCAGTATCACAATCTTTTATTAAGATTTCATTGTCCTCTTCCCAACTTTTTAAAATATAATCTCCCAAAGTATTTTCTCCTTATACATTGAAAACAGGTGTCATAATTTTGTTTCAACCATCAAGTATGATTTAAGAAACTCATGAGGAGGGAAGATAGTTTATTATGTTTACCCTTATGTTTATTCCCTTTCTTTATTCTTGTTTCCTTTATGAAATTCCACGTTTTCTGTTATTGTTTCCTTTCTTTAGGGGAGCCCCCTTTAGCCATTCATTAGGGATGGGCACTGTAGTGACACAGTTTTTAGTTTTGTTTCATCTGGTAATGTCTATTTATCCTCCTTTCCTGAAGGATGGTTTTGCTGGATATAGAATTCACAATTGAGAATTCTTATATTTCAACACTTAAAAAAAAATGGTGTGCCACTTCCTGTAGGCCTACAGGATTTCAGATGAGAAATCCACTGCCATTGGAATTGGTGTTCTGCCATAGCTAATGTTGATAGTGTCAATTCTCTTCGGTTGCCTTTAAGAGTGTTTCTTTTTAGTTTTTGGAAATTTAATTGTGTTGTGTCTTGGCTTGGATTTCTTTGAGTTTATCCTGTCTGAGATTTGCTCTGTAGGTTTATATCTTTCACCAAATTTGGGAAATTTTCATTCGTATAGAATTTCATTTTCAGTTCTATAATTTCCATTTCTTAAATTTTATTTTTAGTTGCAAGTATATAGTATGTTGGTTAGACATTTATGTAGTTTATGAAATGATCTCCCTGATTGCTCTTTCTCTCCTCTGGCTCCTATAATGTCCATTCGGTTTTTCTTTATGACTTCTGTTTCTTTGATGAGGTTTTGTGTTTCATTTTTATCATTCGTAACTACTTATTGAAACAATATGATGGTGACAGCTTTAAGATCTCTGTCAGTTCTCAATTAAATTCATCTCGAGCTTGGCTTAGTTGATCTTTTTTTATTCATGGTGTGTGTTTTGGTATAATGAGTGATTTTTTTGTTATACTTGAACATGTTGTCTATTATGTTAGGAAACTCTGGGTCCATTTAAATCTTTTATTATAGCAAGCGTTTACTTTTTAGGTTTATTGTGACAGGATGGCTTAGGCTCACTTTCCCCTGCCCATCTACTCTAAATACAGCTAAATGCCTTAGGAGCAATTTAATGATCACTGCAAGTTTCTGAAAGGTGGAAAAAAGGCAGACTAGCTCAGGACTTCAAGATATGAAGAAAGACACTGGTGGATTCTGTGTTTTCTTTTTATTTCCCATGTTTCCCAGGCTAGAGGGACCTATAACTTAGAATCACCACTAGGCATAGACACAGACAAGCCTGCTTTCTCTGGCCAAAGGACCAGGAAAGGAGATGCCAACAGGGACTTAGCAGTGACACATCTACCCAGTGGTGTCGAAGGACTTGGTCTGCCCACAGCAGCGGCCCTAGCAGAGCTAGAGCAGGAAGTTCACTAGTGGGGGTCGGGGAGTGAGACTTTGACCAGAGAACTGTCCAGGGTCCTGACCACGCTCAGGCCTGGCATTCCTCCACCCAGTCACCTACTCACAGCATGTGGCCTAAAGAGGTACCAGAAGGCATCCAGTGGGAGCTCAGGTGGAGCTAGAAGAATGAAGCAGACAAGATAGCATCGCCTTGTTAGCTGCAGCAAGGCTCGTTACAAACCACAGATCAGAAGGTACGCTAGAACCTGCGTGCTGAACCTAAATGAGGCAATGTTTCTAACTACTTTAGATCATTGATTTCTCCTAACCAAAGGGAATCTTGCCATTGAAAATACTTCTGGTGGCACTTAACATCAGTCTCCACCATCAGTTGAGTTATTGGTTTGTTCAGATGTCTTTGGTACTGCTCTTATTGGTCAGTCTTTTTAAATTTAAAGTGTGCGACTGTGGTAAAGTCTAAAACTGCGGTGCATAGGTGCTCTCGGCGGTATGTTCATCTCATCAGTTTGCTGGCCATGTCCAGCCTCACTGTACTCCCTCTATTGCAAATTTGGGCTGTTGTGGGAACATTCGTGCCTTTAAAAAATAAAAAATAAATAAAAAACACTAAGCTTAGTTCCCCTCTCTGCATCTTTATTGGCTAAAATTTTAGTCATCTTAGGTTATATAAGTTGACAACTGAGCAGTTTTTAATTCCATGCTGTAAAAAACTAGGTTGGAGTCCTGGGCCTGTAAATCAGGATGTAGGTTTATACTGGGCTCTAAAATAAAAGGGTTATATCCCAGTTCTAGCTCCGAACTCATTCAGCTTCTCTGTGTTTTCTGAGGTACCGTTAACCTTTTAAAAAAAAAAATGGTCAAAACAGTATTCCTCCCAGTTTGTGGAGGTTAACTACTTCCCTGGTCTGTTACCACTTGGTGGAGAATACCCTGTAAAGAGACCCTTTCCTGATACTCTTGCTGGAGTATGTGTTTGAGTGGGAGGGTCATAGTGAGGAAAGGAAGTTTAGGGACCCGAAGATCATAGCATACTGGGGGGAAGATGGATGGGGTCACAAAGCCACAGAGACACGTCTGAGAAGTCCATGAACTATGATACCAGGACATTAAAGCTTGTTGTGTTTTGTTGTTGAAGCATAACTTATGTTCAGTGCACACATCTTAAGTGGCTTTTTTAGATATTTAGTTATGTATGTACAGTTGGCTCTTGAACAACATGGGTTTGAACTGCACAGGTCCACTTTTACCCAGGTTTTTTTCAATAAATATTGTAAATGTTTTTTCCTTATCTTAATATTTTTTCTCTAGCTTTATTGTAAGAATACAGTATATAATACACATAACAGATAAAATATGTGTTAATTCACTGTTATGTTACCAGTAAAGCTTCCTGTTTACAGAAAGCTATTAGTAGTTAGATTTTTTTGAGAGTCAGAAGTTATACTTGGATTTTTGCTGGTGCCAGGGATTGGCTTCCCTGGCCCCTTGTTGGTCAAGGGTCACTGTACTTGTATGACTATCTCCCAGATGAAAACGCGGATATAAAGTTGTGCCAATGTTTTTCATTGGGAAACCCTTTTTTCCATTCACTATTTAATGCAGTGGTTAAATACTGGCTTGATAGGTATTTATTTGCCTCTCTATCTTAACTGAAATTTTAAGTATTCTATAAGAAAGACACTTTATCTTAATGAGTCAGGGAGCCATCATCATTACATGACATAATGTATTTCTGAGGGGGCATTTTTAAGTTTAATAGGCACTTGGCATATAGGCATGAGAATAAGATGAGGAGGACGGGTGCAGTTTGGAAGACAAGACTTCGTGTAGTTAATGTGAGTGGTGATTTCAAATCCCTCAAAAACTGTTGTATAAAAATAAGCAAAGAAACAAGCCATGTTTAGAGTATGGAAGGGAATATTAACTTTCTAAAACAGAGTTTATCGCATACTTGACATATGATAAACTTACACATTTAACGTGTACAATTTGAGTTTTGGCCCATGTGTACACCTGTGGGACTATCATCACAATGACAGGGGGCATATGCCCCCCACCCCCAAATTTCTTTGTGCTCTTCTGTAACCTGCTCCCTCCCCCAGCCCTAGGTAACCACACTTCTACTTTCTGTCACTGTGGATCAGTTTGCGTATTCCCATGCTTTATATAAACAGAGTCATATACTATGTACTCTTTTGTTATCTGCCTTCTTTCGCTCAGCATAATTTGAAATTCATCCATGACGTAGCACGATTCCACAGTTTGTTTCTTTTTAGTGCTGAGTAGTACTCCCCTGTGTGGCTGTACCACAGTTTATCTATTCACTCATCCATGGGGATTTGGGACATCTCCTCTTTTGAGCTATCACAAATAAAACTGCTTATAGCATTCCTGTGCAGATATTTGCACATGTTTCATTTTCTCTTGGGAGATACCTAGGAGTGGAATTTGGGGTCTAATGGCAGGTATGGGGATAAGATGTTCAGTAACTGCTAACCTGTTTTCTAAAGTAGTTGCACAATTTTATATTCCCATCAGCAGTGTGTTAGAGTTCCTGTCCTTCCACATCCTTGCCAGCACTTGCTGTGGTAAGAATTTTAAATTTCAGTCATTTCGGTGGGTATGTGTTGTATCTTTTGTTTCTCAATTGCATTTCCCTAATGACTGAAGGCCTTGAGCATCTTTTCATGTGCTTTTAAAATTCACGTGTCATTCATATTGAGTGTTCAGATCTTTCATGAATTTAAAAAATTTCATTATTTAATTGTAAGAGTTCTTTACATTTTGGATACACATCCTTCATCAGATAAATGTTTTCAAATACTTATTTCTGGTCTGTGGCTTCTGTTTTCTACTTCTATAACAGTGTCTTTTGAAGAGTAAAAGTTTAAAAATGTTTTAATCAAGTCCAATTTATCTTTTTAAAAAAATATATATACACATATATACACACATGAAGTTTACAAAGACCTTAGTATGGAAAGACATCCAGTGTTCATAGGCTGGAATACTTATTAATGTTAAAACTGCACCACTCCCCAAATTGATCTTAGATTCAATTCAGTCTTTATCAAAATCCCACCTTGCTTTTTTCCAAATTGATGAATCGATCCTAAAATTCTTAAGAAACTGCACAGGACCTGTAATAGCCAAAACAATCTTGAAAAAGAACAGTGGAGGACTCATACAATGGACTACTTCTCAGCCACAAAAAAGAATGAAGTACTGACTCATGCTACAAAATGGATGCACTTCGATAATGCTGAGTGAAAGACATCAGATATAAAAGGTTTTATTATTCCATTTTCATGAAATGTCCAGAATCAGGAAATCCATAGAAATAAAAGTAGATTAACAGCTGCTGTTGGCTGGGAAGAAATGGAGTGTGACTGCTAATGTATATAAGGCTTCTTTTGGGGGTGAAGGAAATGTTTTTAAATTAGAAAGTGCTAATGGGTGCACATTTCTGTGACTATACTAAAAAACACTCAATTATATACTTTCAAAAGACAAATATATAATTTGAGAAGAATGTGTATTATTGTTGGAATGTTTTGTGAGTGTTGTTGGGTCTGCTGGGTGTCCAGTGTTGTTTAGGTTTCACTGTTATTTCCTTGTTGACCTTTTGTGTAGTTTTTCTACCCATTTTTGAAAGTGGGATATTCTCCAAGCATTTCTGTTGAATTTCTTATTTCTGTCAGTCTCTGCTCCTTGTATTTTAGAGCTCTTTTGCTAGGTGTTCATATGTTTATAATTGTTATATATTCCTGATATATTGATCACTTTATCATTATAAATTGTCTTTTTTCTCCAGTAACAATTCGTGTCTTAAAGTCTATCTTTTCTTTTAAATGACTGCCCTGGGGATTACAATTAATATCTTAATTTAGAACAGTCTGATTCAGCTCAATACCACCTATTCTTCAAATATTTTTCCTACCCCTTTTTTTCCTCCTTTCTTCTGGGACACCAGTTGTGCAAATGTTGGTACTCTTGGTGGCATCTCACAAGTCACTGAGGATTTGTTCATTTTTCTTTTCATTTGTTGTTAAGACCAGATAATCTCAACCTATTTTAAAGTTTGCGTATTCTTTCTTCCACTGTTGAAATATGCTATTGAGTCCCTTTGGCGAAATTTTAATTTCAGCCATTTTACTTTTTATATCCAGATTTCTATTTGTTTCCTTTTTCTGATTGTTCTCTTTATTGATATTTTCTATTTAGTAAGACATCACTCTTGTACTTTCCTGTATTTTTTCTTTTATTTTTCCTTTCTAAAACAAAGTGGCTTATTTAACATTTTTGACTAGTTAAGTCCTATTTCTGGACTTCCTCAGGGACAGTTTCTATTCACTACATTTTTTCCTATGGGCCATATTTTTTATTTCTTTGCATTTCTTATACTACTTCATTAAAAACTGGGGAATTTCGATCATTGTACTGTTTACTTGGTTCTTTTCATTTCTTTGTACCTTTAATGTGGGGAGAAGATAAATTATGTGTATATTACATCTTTCAGATAAGAAAATTCGTAAGGGAAGCAACAAGATTTCAGTCATTAAGTATCTTTACGGATAGAAGAAGCCATATAAACCTAGTTCAGATGTTTAAAAATGTTTGTTACTGAGCCTTTTGCTGAAACTAAATCCTGAGCAAGTATAACTATAAAAGAAATATTAATATCATTATCAGTGCCATTACTCTAACCAGTATTTCTTATCTTTCATTTTTCGACTTTGTGCTAGCATAGATGACAAACAGGCAAACCAGATTCTGTTACAGATTATGATAAGTTAAAAACAGGGCCTAGGGTGGAGTGGAACTGGGAGCTGCTTGCACCAGTCACAGAATGCCTCTCTGGGCTGTATTTAGGCAGACACTTGAAGGAGAAGACACCATCCATGAGACTAGCCTTCCAGGGAGAGTGGCTTTTTGACACAGACTTTGGGGCCCTTCCCAGTTTTGCTTGTGTGGCCCCTTTTGTGTTTTTTTTTAAAAATCACTGGTTTAACTAGTTCATCCTCCTCCCCTTATAGGTGAGGAGACAAGGCTAGGAAGTAAAGATTTGATGGTAACGGCCTGGGACCTTAATGCACCCCTCACTCCCCCCCCACACACACATATTATGACATATTGCTAATGAGTTATTTACAACATTCATTATTTTCATGAATTATTTTTAAACATGTGTGAAAACAGGTTGTATCAATTGCAGTATTCAGGGGGGAAAATCTCTAGAAAAAAGCTGATTTAGTAGAGAAAGATTTGCCTTTAAAGTGAAGGTATTTTTATCTTGTTAATGTCATTCTTTACTAAATGAAGTGGGGAAGTGGGAAGTAAATAAACTCAATTTCTGAACTTCTGTTTTGAAAGTGAGTCATTAAACAACTGACACATTGAGATTTTCACACGGAGGATAAGTGGCTGTGTTACTCAGACATCACAGCAATGTGGTTGGTCTGAGGAGCCTACAGCAGATCTTGGAGAGCCCAGCCTCACAGAGTAAATGCCCTTCGACTCAACAAGGCCCACAGAAATCTCTTTTGTGTACATACACTCTTTGCCTTGTTTGTTATTGAAAATAACATGTGCCTAATTTTTAAAATTAGGTTGTTTGATGGCACTGCTATTTGGAAGCATCAATGTCACATTTACTTTGAAAGTAAATAGTGAGGGGTTTAGAAGCATACATTTTGGGGCCCCACTGGTGAAATTTGTGTCCATCTGTGGCCGCTCTCTTTGCTGAGTGACCTGGAGCGTGACCTCACTGTGCCTGTTTACCTTTAAATAAGACCCATTGTCTCCATCACAGGATTAGTTTGTTTGAAGCCTAATAACAGTGACCAATAATTATTAGATGTTATTTTTATTTCTATTCCATCTGGTTGCTTCTTGAACCAGGGAGCATTAGAACTGTTTGAGATTTGTCTGGAGTATAAAACTGGGGGGAGGGAATTCTCGGGAGAGAAAGTAGCTGTCATTTGTGGTTTCAAATCCAAAGATGTGGGGATGTGGGAACTTGACTTGCTTTGGTTACTTTTCATATTTTATAGCTTAATAACTGTCTAACACATTAAATGATTAAGTATATATCTAGTGTCAGTGCCTTTTTTTCTAGGCATCTAATTTAAAGTTATTATAATTGATCATTTAAAGCAATATGTCCTGTATTGTTTCATGTCAGAGAGTTGAATCCTATTCGTTTCTACATCTTTCAAGGAAAGCTCACGATGTGTAACAATATTTTCCTTTTAGGACTTTATATGTCAGCTGCTGCTATTATTTTTTTTTTCAGCTAAGTTAATTCATGTTTTTTAAAAAGCTCCTAATTAAAAATACTGTACATCTAAATTATGCTACTGCCTTTATTTTTATTTAATTAAGTTCTCACCAGTGAGATAAAGATCTGATCTAGCTCGATGATGAGAACTTATGCAGTGGTTGCATATCGTATCTGTAATAGCAGCCACCAGATGCATTGTGTTTCCAGTACTTTCTCATTGGTTTCCTCTGTTACTAAACAGAAAGCTTCTAACCAGGAGTTTCTACTACTACTCTCTTACATTAAGAGAATCAGGCTATTTAATTGATTCTTGTTAGTTCATTGTGTTTTTACATCAATAAATCTGTCTTCAGCAGGTGTATAACAAAGATTTTCTGGATAATTTGAAATTTCATTTTATGTTAAAAGATGAGGAAAGGGATGAGAACTGGGATGCAGGAGCTGGGCAGAGCCTTTTACCCTCCTGGTCCTTTCTTCTGAATAGCTTTTCACTTTTTTCATATACATTCTTGCGCACGCCACATTCACTTTATCCGTGATCTTGTTACTGCTGTCATCTCTGGCCTCAATTTTGAAATTCAGCTACAAGCCAGGACTAGAGACAGCAACCAGGAAGAGGTCACATGGATCAATGAGTGCAAATACCAATAGTTACACCTGAGCACAGAGGTGAATTTCATTCATGCACACACATTCATCCATTGCGTGTTCTCTATATAGTAACTGGTGGGGAATGAGCAAGAGTAGAACAGATTGTGTGGAGAAGGGACTGTCCCATGAGGGGAGTGCTGCTGGATGCACAAGCCAGATCCAGGACAGAACAGAGATTGCACCCTGTAAACCCCCTCAGAGACAGTGACTGACCCATCCCTGGGCCCAGGCCCTCGCCCCACCCGGGCCTGGCCTGTGCAGTGTTCTGTATTGGGGGGCAGTCACGCCCAGCACCCCTTCCATCCTGCCCTGCTCTGTAGAACTCTTCAGCACCTGCCACAGGCCATGGAGGATATCTATGTCCTTGATGGTGACGCTCCTTGTCTATAAGTTCCCTTAATGAACTCTAGATGTAATGATGGAGTTGTCAGCCCCTCTTGGTCTCTCGGCCCCAGGAAATTTTATGCACGGGTTGGCTCTGGATGAAGAGAAGCCTGAGAAATGGAGGATGCGGGTTTCCCAGAATAAAACCAGGATGTGGTTACGAGAATAAGGGAAGAGCATGCTCCATCCACTTCTGTAAACTAGCTGCTTTCTCACCCTGCTGCTTGGCTCTCAGCCTCAGCCCTACTGGAAAAGGCAAGTACCTGGGACTGGACAGTGAGCCTGTCCCTGGCCACCCAAAGGCTAATGAAAAGGAGTCAGTAAATGCCTTGTTTGGCCAGATGAAGTATTATTGTTTTATGCTTTTTAAAAATAACTTTATTTTCGAACAATCTCAATTTTATGTAAGAATTTCAAAGATAGTACCGAGTTCTTATACCCCCTCCACTTTTCCCTAATATGGTACTTTGTTTTATAATTAATGAACATATTATTATAAAGTATTGTTGTTATTAACTAAAGTTCATGTTTTATTCAGATTTCCTTAGCTTTTACCTAATTTTCTTTTTCTTTTATGGAGTCCCATCCAAGATACCCCATTACATTTGGTAGTTGTGGCTCCTGAGACTCCTCTGGTCTATGACAGTTTCTCAGACTTTTCTTGTTTTTGATGACCTTGGCAGTTTTCGGGAGTACTAGCCAGGCACTTTGTAGAATGCTCCTCTGTTGAGATTTGTCTGATATTTTTCTCTTGATGAGACTGGGGTTAAGTGATTTGAGGAGGAAGACCAGAGAGATAAAGTGCCATTTTTAAGAAATGTCATATCAAAGGCACATACTGTCAGCATGACTTTGCCCTGTGGATATTGACCTTGATCACCTTACTGGGGTAATGTTTGTCAGGTGTCTCCACTGTGAAGTTACCTTTTATTTCTCTCCATACTATTTTCTTTGGAAGAAAGTCACTATGTGCAAACCAGGGTTAAGGAGTTGGGGCGTTACACTCCACCATCTAGATAGAAGAGTTTCTTTCTACGTAAATTATTTTTAATTCTTCTGCCTAGGAGTTTGTCTCTTCCCCTACTTATGTATATATTCAGTCATTTATTTTTATCAGTATGGACTCGTGGACATTTATTCTTCAGATTATAATCCAATACCATGATTTATTGTTCAAGTTGTTTCAGCTTTGGCCATTTGGGAATTCTTTCTGGTGTTAACTGTTATGTCCCTTTGACATATTCCCATCAGTGTAGGTTTTTTTGCTTTTAATTAGCACTTTCTGGCACCACAAGAGCTCCAGTTTCATCTTGTGTGTTTCCTGCCCCAGCCCTAGATTCAGCCACTTATCCAAGAAGCTCTGGTTCCTTTTCAGCGAGAGTAGTATTAGAAACCAAGACCTAAGTGCTAGGTGTGCTCTTTGCTACTGGAGTGTCATCACTTCCAGGTCCTGTCAGCTGACAGCTAGATGTGTGTGTGTACTGACCTGTGTGTACACACACCCACACATTCCTGCATCTGTGTTGGGCTAAACATGAGTTCATGCTGAGGTTGCCGACACTGATCCATGACCACATGGGTCAGTGCAGCTCCTTCTCTCACTTTTGTTTACGTGCTCCTCCTCCTGACTCCCACTGTCCACCACCACGTATGTAATCATTTGGTCCCTGTGTACCTATATCAGCATCCAGGTTTTTAAGCCCTATGGGAAATGGCTTTGTCAGCTAGATTTCAGTGCTTATGTGATTTCTTTCACCTGCAGCCTTACAGATTCCACTCATTTCCAAATTTCTTAGATCAGCATCTTTTCCTTCCCCACCCCCTTCAGTGAGTTGGTTTCATGCATTTGTAATATAGTTAAGTTGTTTTGTCACATTCTGCATTCCATCCTGGGATCCCCTGATCTCCCAAATGATTTTAATCGTATAAGGTTCACTCTTTGTGTTGTAGAATTCTGTTTTGACATGCGCATGGTGTCATGTTATCCATTACTGCGTCTTGCAGAATAGTTTCACTGCCCTGAGAAGTTTCCTGTGCTTCACTTTTTCAGCCCGCCCTTTCTCTTCCCAAACCCCTAGCAACCACTAACCTTTTTACCATCTGTATAGTATTACCTTTCCAAAATGTCATACACTTGGAACATACAGTATGTACCCTTTTCTTACTTTTTATCAGTGAATAATAGTCCATTGTGTGGATCTCTACAGTTTGTCCTCACCTATTGAAGGACATCTTGATTATGTTCAGTTTTTGATGATTATGAATAAAGCCGCCATAAAAAATTACATGCAGATCATTATGTGGACATAAGTTTTCAAGTCAGTTGGGTAAATAAATACCTAGGAACATAGTTGCTGGATTGTATGGTAAAAATGTGTAAGCTCTTTAAATATCTTGGCTTTGCCTTGTGCTCATTTTCTTGGAACAGAATAGACTTTTGCCATTTTCCTTGCCCCTCTCCCCCCAAGTCTCTTTTGAATATTGATCCCAGGTCATATCAGCCCTACAAATAAAATGTCAATTTATCATTTTTGAGGGAAATATAACACTCTAATGATCTTTCTGTGTGCTTATGGTATTGCCAATAATCTATCGGTGACAATAATCACCTGCGTCTAGTCGAATTTGAGTAAGGTAAATATGTGACCTAAACTGGCAGTATAGTAGGAATAGGTATTTTGCAGGTGGTTTACATAGCCTGTAGGTTGTTGAAACTAGTTTCTAATTGGGTTGTATTGTTTTATTTTAAGACATTTCATTGTTGCTAAAACCCTGATGTATTAGTCACATTTCTCTCTTTATCACCATCAAGCAGTGTATTTTTAAAATATAAAATTTATGTTTCTGTCAAGTAATAGTATGTATTTTTTAAATATAAAATTTATTTAAATAAAATTTATGTTTCTGTCAAGTAATAGTATGTTTCATTGCCTTCACAGCATTTATCCAGTCAGAGAGCATAATAGAAGTACTGCGTTTTGATGATGGAGGGCTACTACAGGTAATTTTATTTTAAGTTGAAGAATTATCTTTGTCAAGCCTTAAATAATATCTGATTTTTATTTCTTTTAAATATGAATGGCTTCTGTGAAATATATTTTATGAGCTTTACATGCAGGTCAGTAAGCAGAGTTGTTGGTAATATAAAAACCTCCTTAGCTATATGAATGATCTTTTGAATGAGATATGGGTGAAGAGGGTCAAATATATGGTGACAGAAGGAGATTTAACTTTGATGCGCATGCAGTGCAATAAATATATGACATTATTGAGTTGTACACTTGAAACCTATGTAATTTTATTAGCTGGTGTCACCCCAATAAATTGAAAAAAAAATTTTTTTAAGGAATTTTTCTGGATGGTGTCGGGAGGCTGGGGGGAGTCAGACCAGGAGCTCTAGAGTCGGTAGTGAGCTCTGCGTGTGTGGAGCCAGTGAGTGAAACACTGAATTCGGATGTCGGCCTTCAAAATATCTATCTAGATGAGAGCTTCTCTAGAGAGTGTAAGTTCTGTAGGTTTATGTCTATGTCACCCTTCCGCTTGCCATCCTAAGCCCATTTTTAAATGTATTTTACATAAACTTAGCAGTGTAACCTGATAAAACCCTGTCCTTCCCTTTCCGACCCCACTTAGATGTCACCAAAAAGCCTGTTTAGTCTTCCCAGCTAAAAATCTGTTCTGGACTTTCAGAGCTGAAAGGGACAGTAAAAGCCATCTTAACCAATCTTCTGATGTTTATAGCTGAGATGTTTCGTCCTTTCTTCCAAACTGTTGTCATAGTCTATGCTTATCTTACAGTACTTACCACTTTGTAGTGATAGCATTTGTTTCCAGGTACCGTGTTAGTTGGTAGCATGACTGATCATTTTTTCTTCACGTTATATTCAAGGGACACCAGGCTTTAGATTAAGAAAGTCGCCCAAGACCCCATGACTGTGGTGGACTGGCACTGTAGTTCTGATCTTCTCACTCTAGGTGTGACTGTTGGTTTCGCTGTTCATGATGCTGCCTATGATGTATTTGTTTACTTGTTTATAACTAAATATGTGACTTAAACAGTGCTGCAGAAATATTTCCTGTAGTTTATAATAAAGACAGGAGGGTAAAAATTAAAGTTACATTAAGGCTATAGAGAAATAATTCTGCTAGGGACCTGGAATAAGATTTCTATTTGCATTTTAGCATAAATTTAGATTTCAGACATTAGCCAAACAGAACAAGATAAAAAGTGATGTGTTTTAAGGTTCTTTTTCTCAGACAATGAAGCAAATAAGTGTTCTGGATAACAACGTTTTTTCAATGCTTTTAACAATGTTTTAACAATGCTTTTACATTTTTAAATAAATGTATCATTCATACCTTTATATGAGATGTTGAAAGACACAACAGGCAGTGTCTGCATGGTACTTGCAGAAAGTCTTTGCAAGGCTTTTGTATTTTGAGACTGTATAAAAACTAAAGATAATATAAAGATCTCTAATTTTGTAATGCCTTCTTAGTAGAAAATGATCTGTCCTTTTTCCCCCCTAGTTCTTTTAATCTCTTACATGGTGAGAATTCAGAGAACCTATAGGAATGACTGTTTTAAATATCTCCCTTCGGATGGGTGGTTGCGGGATCTGGCTGGCAGGGAAATCAAGGCTGATTTCTGGGGCATTCTCCAAGTGTCGTTGTTCTTTGTTGATTGAGAAAGGGTCCGTAACCTTTAGGGACTAGACATCTAGACTTCAGGTTGTTCATTCATTTAGAAAGTTATGAATCCTGACTTGTATTTTTGCTATGGGAGGTTGTCCATATCTAAATATCTAAGTGGATTTGACTGTGGTTTGTTCATACTCTTGGGTCCCCTGAAACACTCAGACAGGAGCTTGGCTGAGACCTCAGAGTTCTGTGGCAGAGGTGATTTTGGACTGGAAAAGTGCCGGGGGCAGGTGGTTACCTCAGTCACCATAAAACCTCACTGAGACTCCTGCAGAATGTCCAGTGTTAAAGTGCCATGTTATATGTCCCCAAGTACCGGGACATAAGACCCTTTGGAATAGATGCATAAAAATTGTTTAATGTTGAAGGATGGTTCCTAGGAACAGCTTTGATTTTGACATAATGTCATTCTTTCCGATGATAATTTCCTAATAGGTTTAGCTAATTCTTAAACAACACCTGGTTTCTTATGGTACAATTAGAACAGAAGTATGTACCTGTAGCAGAGTTTATATCAGATTTCTCCAAATTAAATCAAAGCTAAAGCAGGTAAAGAGTCAAGGCAAAGGTATTTAAAATGAGAATTTTGCCTGAGATCATTCCTTCCCAGATCCTAGAACTTACTTTATGCTCATGTGGCCTGGGATCATAGCAGTTGTTTTAAACTCAACAATTAGGTGATGACAAGTCAGCAAAAATAGCCAAAACTCATGTAAAAATTGCTACAGAGATTGGATTTGCTTTGATTTTTTTTTTTAAGATAAGGAAACAGACTCATAGAAGTTAAATAATTTGCTCAATATTCTGTTGCTAGAGCAGGAACCCAACCCCCGGGAAGTAGCCTGTTTTGTTTCAGTACTCTTTCCACAGCACAGCACACGTGCCGCTCTGCAGCATATTCCATGGGTCACCACTGATAGCCTTAGGTTGTGATTCAACACAGTAGGAGTCCTCTTAGCCCACATTTTCTACAGTTGGTGCTTTGGCCGTTGTCCTTCCTGCTCGGCAAGACTACTAAGATTGGGTGTATAGCATGTATAAAGGTTCTAAGATGAACACAGAGCAAGCACTTCCCCATCTCAACAGAAGAAATGTGCATGAAGACTCCTCACCATACGAGGTCCTGGCTGTATTTCAAACCATTCCGAAAGTCCTGGCTGATCAGAGTGGTTGGCTCTTCCTGACTTATCCCTTTGAAAGATTGTAAAATTGAATTTTAAAACATATTCTTTTATCTAAAAGCACTAATCTATTTCCTAATCTAACTTTCTTATAAACAGATGAAGACAAAGCCCAAGGAAAAGTCTAGCTTTGTATTTCCTTCACTGTTCTGCCGGAATAATTAACAGAATTTTAAGATTTCGGAAGGCAGGCTCCATAGTGTTCATGAGTTGAGAGCACATGCAGAGTTTGGTGTGCTCTTTTAAAGCCTGTAACTATAGGAATCCATAATTTTGTGTTCTAACTTTGGCCAGGAAACAGTGGTCATAAATATTATTTGAGTGCTCATTGTGCATTCACTGGTTGTTCTCATATCTTACATGCATTTTATATCTCTACTCACTCGACTTTGCAGAGCCCAGGGTAGGAAACTCTGGCTGGAAGGCAGCGACAGCTGCAAGTAGCATTTTTTGAGCACTTGTTGGAGTCTCAGCTAGCTCATTAATTTGCTCCAAATCTCAGTACTAATAAGGGGTACGGGAGGAATAAGAAGCAAGCTTGATTCCAAAGCTCTTACATTTGTTACCCTGTTGCCTGAGGGTTGACAGGGTTGCCTTAGTGGAAAGAGATAAATTCCTAATTGGTGAGCACAGAAGGTAGGCTGGTCTGAGAGGTCTTTTTTGTACACGCACAACAGATAACGCCTGAAAGACAGAGAGAATCTTGAAAGCAAGAGGGAAGTGACTCATCACACACAAGGGATCCCCAGTAAGGTTGCCAGCAGATGTCTCATCACAAACTCTGCAGGCCAGAAGGCAGTGGGCCAGTACATTCAAAACTTTAAACCAAGGATTTGCAAAACTGTTCTTCACAAGTGAGAGAGGAATTAGGACATTCCCAGACAGACAAAAGCCAAGGGCTTCACTACCAATAGCCCTGCCTTGCAGAAAACACTAAATTGAGTCCTGCAAGCTAAAATGAAAGCACAGCATCTCGAGCCATATGAAAAAGCAAAGATGTCAGTGAAAGTAAGTACATGGGCAGTTATAAAAGCTAGTGTTACTGTAACAATGGTTTGAAACTCCACTTTTTGTTTTCTACATGATTTAAGAGACTGATATATTAAAAAGTGGGATTTATCCCTGGAATGATTCAACATACAAAAATCAATTAGTGTAACATATCACATTATTTCTACATGATTTAAGAGACTGATATATTAAAAAGTGGGATTTATCCCTGGAATGATTCAACATACAAAAATCAATTAGTGTAACATATCACATTAACAGAATGAAGGGCAAAACCCACATGATCATCTCAATTGATGCAGAAAAAAATTTGACAAAATTCAGCATTCTTCCGTGGTAAAAACACCCAACAAACCAGGAACAGAAGGAAACTACCTCAACATAATAAAAGCCATATAGGAAAATCCCAAAGTGAATATCATACTCTGTAGTGAAAAAAATTAAAGCTTTTCCATTAAGTCAACAAGGCTAGGATGCCCACTCTATTCAACATTGTACTGGAGGGTCTAGCCAGACTGCTTAGGCAAGAAAAAGAAAGGCTTACAAATTGTCCATTTGCAAATGATATGGTCTTACATGTAGAAAATCTAAAGTTGCTACAAAAATTGTTAGAACTAGCAAAGTAGCAGGATATAAAATCAACACACAAAAATCAGTATATATTTTTTACTTAAAAGAGATAATGTAAAGTGCTGAAGAAGTACATTTTAGGCAGGGGAGATAATTCAAATGAATATTTTCTCATACATGCACACAAAGAAAACAGTTCAAATTGTAGAAAAAGACTAGTAAGAGGATAAAGAGATTTTCTGTCTTAAAATTTCTATCTATTAAAATGGTCATCGAAGATTACAAACCTTTTTAAAAAGTTTTGCTCTTTAAGTGTCAACTTACTTTAACCCAGAGTATTAAAATCAAAGCTAACAGTTTCAGAACCAAATGTAGTTTTGTTTCCCTGGGAGAAGTGAATTTTCTGTTACTGGAAGTGTTCAAGCATCCAGGTGACTTGACAGGGCTTCAACATTTCTGCTGAAGGAGGCTGAACTAGGGGAGGTGTGTTCAGCCTCCCATGTACTACACCACAGGTGTACTACAGGCGCACCTCAGGCAGTGCAGGTTCGGTTCCAGACCACCGCAGTAAAGTGAGTCACATGAAGTTTTTGGTTTCCTAGTGCACATAAAAATTACATTACACTGTACTGTAGTCTATTAAGTGTGTAATAGCATTTGTCTAAAAAAAAACCAACAATATACATACCTGAATTTAAAAATACTTTATTGCTAGAAATGCCAACCATTCTCTAAGCCTGTAGTGAGTTGTAATTTTTTGCAGGTGGAGGAAGGTCTTGCCTTGATGTTGATGAAAACATCGTATCTGTGAAGTACAATAAAGCAAAGCACAATAAAATGAGGTTTGCCTATATACTAACAACAATGCAAAAAAGAATTAGAAAAACAAGTTCATTTACAGTAGCATCATAAAGAATAAAATATTTAGGAAGTAACCAAAGAGGTGAAAGACTTGTACAATGAAGTCTATAAACACTGCTGAAAGAAATTAAAGAAGACATAAATAAGTTAAAACACAGCCCATGTTCATGGATTGTAAGACTTAATATTAAGGTGTAAATACTACCCAAAGCAATTTACAGACTTAGTGCAATCTCTATCAAAATTTCAATGATATATTTTGCAGACACAAACAAACCCATTGTAAAATTCATATAGAAACTCGGGGTACCTCGAATAGCCAAAATATCCTTGAAGAGGAAGATCAAAGCCAAAGGATTCACACATCCTGATTTCAAAACTTACTACAAGCTACAATAATCAAAACAGTGCTCCTCGCATGAAGACAGACATCCAGATTGGAGGAGTAGAGCCAAGAGCCCAGAAATGAGCCTTTGCATGTTCAGTTAGATGATTTTCGAATACTGTGATTGAAATGATTACTTTAGAAATAGAATAGTTCCTGTCGTGGTTTCTCTTCTCTCAGTACTTAGGGTGCGTTGTTGACATGTCCTGAGATTTCTGTTTTTATTATAGTTCAATGATTATTTTTCTGTTTTGTGGTTTATTCTTCAAAAACATTTAGTTTTGCTATTCTAACTTTATTTCCACAGTTCCTTTACCTTGAGTATCTGCTTATCTTTCATAAGATAGTCTCCTCATTTGCAGTTCTTCATGAGTAATCTTTTGGCCTGATTGTCTTCATGAGGATTTTTTTTCTCTCAAAGTGCACATGGATGACACACGTCTTGAGCCCTTTTGTCAACCTCAAATAGGAGCCAGTTCTGCCATTCTAGGAAGGTTGGATTATGTTCTTTATTTGAAGTATAGTGACATACAATGAACTGTATGTGTTTGAAGGGTACAGTTTGAAAAGTTTGACGTATTTATACACCTGTGAAACCATCACTACAATCGAGATAATGAACATACCCATCACCCACAAAAAGTTTACTTATGACACTTGGTGATCCCTCACTCTCCATCTCTGAGCAACCACTGACCTGCTTTCTTTCTCTATCAGTTTATTTTTTAAACTACTTTATAAAAATGGAATCATACAGAGTATACTTTTGGGGGGGTCTGATTCAGCATAATTATTTTGAGATTTATCCATGTTGTATATTATTAATAGTTTATTCTTTTTTTTCACTCAAATGTTATTTTCTGTTCTTTTAAAAATAATACATATTGTAAAAAAATAAATAAATATTTAATGGAAAAAACAAGGTTCCCAGTCTTGTTTATTCTTTTTATGGCTGAGTACCATTTCATTGAGTAGATATAACACATTTCATGTATCCACTCACCTGTTGAGTGGAAATTTGGGTTGTTTCACTGTTAACTTATTACAGCTAAAGCTACTATAAACATTCATGTACGAGTCTTTGGATGGACATATGCTTTCTGCTTTCAATTCTTTTGAGTCTATACCCAGAAGTGGGATTCCTGGATCATATGTTAATTGTTTAATTTTTTGAGGAACTTACATACTGTTCTCCAAACCAGCAGCACATTTTACATTCCCACTAGCAGGGCACAAGGGTTCCAACTTCTCCACATCCCTACCAACACTTATTATTTTCTGTTTTTTCTTTTTGTTGTTTTTTTGTTTGTTTGTTTTATAATAGCCATCCTGATAGAAGTGAAGTCATACCTCATTGTGGTTTTAATTTCTGTTTCCCTGATAATTAGTAATGTTGAGCATCTTTTCATGTGCCTACTGGCCAAGTGTATATTTTCTTTGGAGAAATGTTTATTCAAGTCCTCTCCATTTTTAAATCAGGTTTGTTGTTGTTGTCATTTGTATTAAGGACATTTCCTAAGATGTGTCATATTCCCCATATACATTCTCCAGAACACCATCTTAACATTAATGGGAAAAAATAATACCATAACTTTGCTACTTTTTCCAATTGTAATGTAGAGGCTAACCTTTTAGGATAAGTTCACTGATGGTATTCCTTAGAGTTTTAGTGTTTCTCACACATCATTCATTATTAAGCATTTAATTTCCTTCATCATTCGACTCTCAACTTCTTGCTTTCTCTGTCCTCCTCTAATCCTCACTCTACACTAAATCCAGAACAATGTCTTCAGAACCACGTCTGTCTTTGTCTCTCTCACTCCTCCAGACCCATGTGTTGCCTTTAGAAGAAGCAGTCCAGGCCTCTGCCCAGAGTGCGAGGGCATCTGGCCTGGCCTCCCTCGGCCTGTTTTTTCTTCTCCCCCCTTCCCTTGAGGCTCCAGCCAAGCAGATCTGCTCTTGTTTCTTGGGCGTCCAGCCCTTCCCCGTGTGGGGACCCTGTGCCCATGGGCCCTTCTTCTCATCAGGCTTAGTGTGGACAGTGTCTGCACATAGGCCTGCCCTTGGCATATCTATCTGGCTGTCATCTGTGTGTTCTCTGACACAGCGCCTGTCCATTGTTTCCACAGCCCCTTACTCAGCGTGTGAACACATATTTACTTTAGGACTACTCCCCCGCCTCCCACGCCTTGAGCTTCACGACAAAGGATCTGTCTGTCCTACTCCAGCAGTGCCCGGTGGCGAGCACTGAAGGCGAGAGGCCCCGCAGCTTCACGAAGCAGTTATGGGGAGGGCTCCTCTCATCAGAGATGGTGGTCTGGTGAACTTTGACAAACCAGCCATGTGACTTTGTACCATTTCCATGAGTGTTTACAATGTAATCCAGTTACTCTCGCACTTGAATTACAGGTCCCCGCGCTCTCTGAAAGTAGAGGTTCCTGTAAAACCTTCCATAAGCCGAAATGACATAAAGCAAAGAAGCACTTACCAGTAATTTCTATGGGAAATTTTTTGAGTGTTCCTAGACTCAAAATTCAGTGCAGACACAACATCTTTGTTTTGTTCATCATGATTGCAACACTTAATCATGTCCAGTTTTATGCTGAGCAAAACACCCTTACAAGCTCTGAAACTTTTCTGAGACCTGCACAGAATCAGTGGCGATGAGCCTCTGAGGCTCCTAGACACACTCAGAGCCCTGGGGCCGGGTGCCGAGGGGCCCAGTGTGGCCCTGGGAATGAGCTGATGGCGGCGGGGTGGGGGCAGTACTCTATAAAAGCTGCTATGGAACAGGTGCCGAATACCGTTTTCACTTTCTCCTTTTCTTGTAAATGTGAAAATTCTCTGGGTTTTTTTTGTTT
>NW_011889242.1:1764849-1773104 GCF_000151845.1 Pteropus vampyrus
TGTTGCTTTACCTTCAGGTATTATGAGAACATTTGCATGCATGGGAACTTGAAGGTGCCTGCCCATCTCCAGATTCTTTGGTCTTCTGGTAGCTTCTCAAATTTGTTATGGAGACACCATAAAGAATGATCCTACCCAATTTCCCTTTGTGTCCAGTGAGGGCCCGCAGCTGGTGTCTGAAGGAGAGGACAGCTCTCTGTAAGTTCCAGGTCCTCAATGCTAAAGCCCATCCTCCATCTGGGAGTGTCCTCAGATTAGTGAAATTCAGGCCGCATCGACAGAGAATTTTTTTTTGAGACAAAAGTAGCAAATATTCAGATGAAGAATAGGACAGCTAAAACTTCACAAATATAATGAAACTCTTTCAGTAGTCACTTTTTGCTCTTTTATATCCAGTTATATGGCCCTGCTTCCTCATTGCTCTGTCCTTCTCCCCAGTATTATGTGCCTATTGGGACGTGCTCTGCCCAAGGACATGGCCACTGCCAACAGGAAGGCACAGACTCTCTGTGTGGATTATAAAGCACGATACTCTGATCTCGCATTCCACCTACCTGTTTCTTGGATCTGTTTGACAAAGTACCCCTGAGCTTAGTGGCATAAAGGTGTCATCTTCCTGTGCTGTCAGACTCTGCGGGTAGGGAGTTAGGTGGAGCACAGCACAGCTTCCTCTGCTCCCCATTGGTCGGGGCCTCAGCTGGGAATGACTCGATGGCTGGGAGCTGGAGGCACGAGCACTCACATGTTGATGTTTACTTGTTGCCCAGGACCTCAGCTGGGCTGTTACCTAGAATGCCTACACATGGGCCCTCGGTGCTGTCATTTCACAGAGGTTTGTTTGGGCTTCCTCACAGTGTGATGGCTGGATTCCAAGAGCGAGCACCCCAGAGAAAGCCAGTGAAAGCCGGACAACTTTTTATGACCTACCCTCTGAAGTCCTGGAGTGTGACTCCTGTCATTTACTCTTGGTTAGCCAATCACTTACATTGACATGGATTCAAGGCATTGGGGGCATGGGGAAGTGGCCCCCACTTTATTGACTGCAGGGATATCGGAGGATTTGCAGATACAATTTAAAATAATCACAGTTCACTATTTTTTTCTGACCAAGACCATGAATTGGATAAATATTAAGTTCGTATTGGTATGCAGCACCCTATGGGTATGGAACTAGATCAGGCACTAAATGTGTTTTAGAGCCAGCTGCTGTAACAAAATTCAACACACACTGGGTGGCTGAACAGCAAATGCTGTTTCTCAGTTTTAGAGTCTGAGGAGTCCAGAGTCAAGGTACCAGCAGATTTGGTTCCCAGTGGGAGCTCTTTTCTTGGCTTGCAGAGGGCTGCCATCTTCCATATGTCCACACATGGCAAGGGAGAGAGGAAGCAAGCTTTCTAGTGTCTCTTTTTTTAAGGGCACTAATTCCATCACAGGGGCCTCACCCTCATGACCTCATCTAACCCTCATCACCTCCCCAAGACCCCACCCCCAAATGCGATCACACTGGGGGTTAGGGCTTCACATGAATTTGGGGAGGATATAATTCAGTTCATAACAAACAAGTTGAAATTTAGATTTTAGCCTCATATCAACCAACTAAAAAACCGAAGAACTGTATTTATGAATTACCTTTAATAAGTCATCTATTTAAAACATGTGACATGGAGTAAATATAATCTTTGTATGTACCTAGCATGTGATGATCAGAACTGTAAGAATTTAGCCAGTTCTTTTCCTATGTGGCTCAGTGCTGCACTGTCGAGTTAAACAGTGCCAGAGCTCTTGTTTAAACATGCATAACTTCAATGAAAATGTATATGTGAAATAAAATGTGAAATGAAAATGTAAAACGTGCAATTGTATAACAACAGAAATCGTAATCTTGTTTTTGTTTTAGTTCAAATACATCGTTCTATAAAAGTGTCAGGGTTTGGGTTTGGTTCGAAAATTTCAGTAAGACAAAAGTTACCATTTAATCAGAGATGATTCTAAACCTGAGACCCCGATTCATTGCCTCGTTGAGCCCCTTTGTTTGACATGTAGGAAGCTAAGACTCATAACCGAGGATGTGCCCAAGTTAGAGGGGCCGCATTGCAGCTCAAGTTCATTGTCTTCTGACCGCCCACCCAGGGTTGCATTCTCTTGGACTCTTCTCACATCAGATACGAATCCTTCGGTCTCCACTGTGTGTTCACTCTTACTTAGCCAGTATTCCTGGAAGAAGACTATGGGGACTTAGTGGGAATTAGAAGAGGAAGGCTGTGTGGGAGGGGTAGAGATGCCAGTGGGGTGTGGGAGGAGGGACTGTCATTACTGAGAAGACATGGCAGGGGAGAATGTGGAAGATGTGTCTTGGCTCTCAGTTTCCTGCGGTATCTGCCCTATGCTGCGGTTCTAGACACACTCCCCACCTTCAGGGGTCTTGAAGGGTAGTGGAGACGACTACTGGTGATGTCATAAAGAATATGTGTTGATGAAGTGACAGGATGCTAGCCACTTTGTGAAAGAAAGCAGCTTGTTTGGAGAGGATGTTAGTTCATGAAAACCTCAGGTTTTAGTTGTCAGGGTCAAGGTGCCTAAGACACATATGTGCTTCACGTGATGTCTCAAGCTCATCATCAAAACAGTCCGTAAAGCCCAATTCATGGCCGAGGTGAAGGTTGGCTTCTGAATGCAGAGTCTGGTCTGCACCTCTGGACCCTGTTCTTGGGCGCCCCAGTGTCACTGAGCATTAGATTGCTGACATGGACCCTTTCTGTCTTTTGACCTTCTATGGTCTTTCTGCATCACTTCCTCACTTCTCACAGCCTCCGGGGGTGCAGTCCTCATGCTGCCCTCCGGCTTTTCTAGTGAGTCAAGAGATTGAGCCACATCCTTTCTCATCATCCACCCCCATTCTGCCTGTACTCCATCTCCCAAGTGATGGAACCGGCTCAGGATCATCAGTGCCCAGACTCTCTGGTCAGTCTTCCTTGTTGGACAGGACTGGGTACAATTCTTAGCAGTTGGGTGGGGCTGTATTAGGCTTCTTGCCTACGTGGGACCATAGAACAGGCTTCACAGCCCTTACAGCCTGATTGTTGGGGACCCAAATCCAGCAGAGCTGCTCATCAAGCTCCATGGCCAGATGGGGCAACCACCTCAGCTCTGCAGGTGGACTAAGCCACTGTCTGGGCTCTCTGTTCAGGTGCCATTGTAAGCAGAGCTATAGAATGGGCTGCACAGTTTCCCAAGTCCTTTGCATTAGTCTCCTGGTCGGGCAGGGTCAGAGACTATATTCAACCCTATGTGGGCCTTAGAATTGCTTCCCAGTCCAGATGGGACCATAGAACAGAGTCTGGCTGGTATGGCTTGTCGGTTGGGGACCCGAGTCATGTAGATCTGCCCGCTGAGTTCCCTGGCCAGACAGGGCCACTGGCTTGGTTCTGCAGATCAGCAGAGCCACTGGCTAGGATCCCTACTTGGGATCGTTGTAAGGAGCAATGCAGTCTGCCAGGAACCCAGCACTGGTTGCTATGAGCCCCACCCCCTTCTCCATCCCAATCTTATCTCCAGGAGTCAAGCCCCAGAGATTCCCCTGCAGATTTGCCCCTACATACTCTCCCGAAGTCCCAAAGTGGGCCTTCCAGAAAGTGACCCACAACAGTGGGGAGGCTGGATGTCTACCTTAGGCTCTCTCTTTCCCACCAGAGAAACTGCAGGCCTCTGGGGGCCCTCTCAATGCGTGCTGTGCTGGCCCTGTGGAGGGGCAGTATGGTCAGAGTGTAGCCCTTCCTCTTCTCTTTCTAATGTTGTCCTTTTCTGTCTCTGCGACCCGGGGTGGGGGTAGGGTCTTCAGCCTCACTCCTGTGTTTTTGTGGATCATTGCTAGTTGGTCTCATGAGAGGGACTGAAGTTGAAATGGCATATGTTGTCATCTTGATTGTGCCCCTCCCTAAAAGACACCATTAATAGGAGAAGGAAGGACAGGGAGAAAATATTCACAGTAGGTCTCTTTGACAAAGGACGTGTATCTAGAATACATAAAGAAATCTTGCATCTACAATTCAATCATAAAACAAACATCCCAGTTAAAAAAAAAACTGAACAGATGCTTTACAAAAGAAGACATTTAATTGGACAATAAATGAAAAGATGTTCAACATCTTTAGTCCTTAGGGAAATGCAAATTTAAGCTAAAATGTATTTACAGCAGAATATATTATGTAAGAGTAATCTATATCATTTCTCTTGTCACTTTTTTTAGCTTTCTCTAATAAAAATCATATTTGGAACTATTTTAAATTGTTGGTGAGTTTGAAAATTTTACTTGTTAAGGTATTTTTCCCTCCTCTTAATTTTGCTTGCCATGCTTATTGTGGATCAGGATGCAAAAGAGTAGTTCCCAAACATGAGAGCACACGTGAAAACACAGGTGTCTGGGTTCTGCAGTGTGTGTAAGGAACCAGATTCTGGAAGTGGGGCCCGGGAAACTGCGCTTGTACAAGCATTTTAGATGACGAAGGTATAGGTAGACCACAAACTATTCTATAAGAAATATTGGGCCATAGAGTACCTTTTATTCAGGTAGTAACTACGCTGAGGAAAACATCTTGAATTTCCTAGTTTAAACAAACTCCCAAAGCCCAAGAAGGCCTGTGTGCTTCATGGGGGGAGCTGGTGGCCTGACTTTGACCTGGTGGTTCTCCCAGGGGCCTAGACCTCGTCCTGCAAGGCTTCCTACAGCTCCGCTTCTGGTCAGAAAGTAGTCTTTATTCATTTCCTTATCTCCCAATAAATATTCATTTTTTTAGTGCAAATGGAAACATTGTATCGAGACTTTCGAAACAAATACCATCGCTGCAGAAAGTGTAAAATTGTAAAATCATGCAATTTATTATTATTATGTTTCAGATTCTATTTCTTTGAAATTGCCAAAGGATACCAGTTTTCACATTGCTTCTCCAGTTTATTTTTCAATATTATGGGTTTGCAGACATTTGCTTTCTGTTAATAAAGCACTAAACAATGTCATGCCTTTTCTAAATAAACAGTTGTGGATACATGACAGTTACATTATTGCATTTTCGATTTTATTAATATAAATTATATCTGTGCCAACTTGTGTTGTACCCACTCAGATATGAAGATGTTCCTTAGGTGTAGATCTGCCATTGCTTTGAAAACATGCATTTATTTTTGAGGGAACTTTTTCTATATGTGTTTTCCTCTATCTCATTCTGTGAGCATCATGTAAATATCACAATGGTAATTGCTGGACACCATTTCTGTGGAGCATTTAATGGGCTATCAGAGCCCACACAATGCATAAAAAAAAGAGAATAAGGTCTCAGGATTTGAAAGGAAGAAATAGAATTGTTACTTGCAGATGATTTGTCTGCAGAGATCATTCAAGATAGCAATAATTTTGGCAGCACATACAGCGACGGGAAATCTAAGAGAATCTGTATGTAAACTATTACAATTAACTCACCAAAGTGACTGAGTATAAAATCAGTGCATAAAGTCAATAACTTTTTCATATAAAGCAATAACCATGTATAACCAGCTGCCTGCTCAACATCTCCATCTACTTAAGACATCTCAAATTTAAATGTCAGAAACAATACTCTTGAACATCTATCCACCTTTCCTCCCCCACTTCCAACCCCTCTTCCCATGTGATGACCTTGCATCCAGCTTCTCAGGCCAAAGTCTTAGAATCGAGTCATCCTTGCTTCCTCTCTTCTTTCTCTCACACTCCGGTCAACATGTCCACACAACCTGTCATCTCTAGCTTCCAAATATATTCATAAAAGAGTGACTTGTCACCTTTCTGCCTTTGCAGTCACCCTAGACCACAGCTACCCACCCCCTCTTGTCTGGGTGACTTCCCTGCTTCCACTGTAGGGCTCCTTTAGTCTGTTCTTCACACAGCAGCCAGAATAACCTTTTTATGTGTCAGATCATGTTACTTCCTTGTTCAAAACACTGTAGAAGCTTTTTGTCATGCTTGGAATAAAATCCAGACCTGGCCTTCGCACCTCTCTGCTCTCAGCCCCTACCTACTTCCCTTCCCGCACTCAGGCCATGTAACCTCCTGTCCTCAACATTCCAAGTCACCCCACTTCCTCTCCCCAGATCTCCACCATTAGGTCAGCTCCAGTGTCCCTCCTCAGAGAGGCCTTCTTTGTTCCTGCTGTGTGTGGTTTGTCTTTATATGTCACACATGGTCACCTGCTATGTTCCATTTTTGTCTCCCCCACTGGGATGTTAGTGCCATGAGAGCAGACTCTTGGCTTTGTCCTTGTCCTGTGGCCCCATCACTAGACAGCCCCTGGCATTCAGTATATTTGTGTTGAATGAACAGGGTGCACTTTTTCTACCTTGTATGGCCACTTGAGACATTTTCATTTGCACCTTGAGGAGTAGATGCTCAGTTCTGTAAGAAAAAACTATCTTAACCTCCTTTGCAGCTTCTAACAACCAGTGTTTATGTATGAATTTGACACACATTTACTTTATGCATTATACTTTTTTCACCCTGATTGGATTAAGATTTCCTAGAGGTTTGAGTTTCACACCGTGAAAACTGATGAGCTGATCAATATCTCTTGTTTTAAAGGAGCCAGAGTCCTGTTATGACATGTCTAAGGGCAGAAATCGGGGTGGATTTTGTACCTCTTGGTTTCACGTGGCAACTGTCTTGTGAGGACTTATGCCTTTTTTGTCCCAGTGTCTTTAGTTTTGTGTCTTAGTAAAGCAGAATCTTATGTTTGGTGTCTTCCTTCTTGTGTGTCTGTCATCTTTTGCTCCCTGTATGTGGCGGGCAGCACGGAGAACTAGTCTTAATTGGTAGGGCTAAAACACCTTTGGATTTTATGACTCTTAGCTCAGTTATTTCCCGACTCAGACTATTTAATCTCTGTAGAAGTGAGTTAACGTTAAACTTCGTGAACACTTTTGTCTGTTTCTAATGCATGCCCTCTGTTTCCTGAATAAAATGACTGTATCATTTGAAGCTTGTGTTCTTGTGAATGGTGGCAGTGATGGAAATAGCCATCTCACAAAGTGAGTTTTGTTCTTAGAGCATTTCTTAAAATGTAACAGAAAGATAAACATCGACCATTTAGAAACTTCAGTGGCTGGCTGAACTTATGTAAACAGATGACTGTAGGTGTGCTGGTTCCCCTTCCACCCGGGGCCCCGGTCAGTCGTACTTTGCACCACCATCAGGTCGTGGTGATGTTGAGGTTTGCTGTCCCAGACTGTCTTAGTGGGAAGTTCTGATACAAATGGGACAGTGAGAAATGATCCTCAAATATGTAGGCCAAGATTGTTGTAGATCAATGTGTTCTAGGCTCTCACATTACAAAGGTATTTTGATTCTTAGAAATTTCTGTCCCTGAGTTCATTTTTGATTAGTTCCTTTACCACTCCAGTTACAATGTAATCATGGTTTTTCTCTATGTATATTATCTTCCAAGTATGTGTAGTTGTATATTAACTAGTTATTGTTCATTGTACCTGTATCACAAAATTCATGTGAGCATATTAAGGTATATCGTTATCAACTATATCAACCAAAATAAATTTCAACATTCAGTCTATCTGAGCATTTTCTGGTTTTTTTGTGTGTGTGTAACAGAAACAGAAAAATATTCCTGTTTCTTCTTTGCATTTTAAAAAAACCACAACATTAATTGATTTTCTCTAATAAAAAAGAGTAATGCACACACTGAATAGAGAATTAGACTTCACTTTTCATAGAGATACTTTCTCATGACAACATTTAAGTGTCTGGCTTTGGTTTGGGAAAATATTTTGAAAACTTGCCCTTTACACTGCTTTCTTCTCACTTGCAGTGTGTCCCGGTACCGCGGCCACTGCAGGCCCATACGGTTCGAGCCACCAATGCTGGACTTCCACGAGCAGTAAGTCTACAACGTTCACACCAGCCTTTCCTGTTGGCCTGTTGTCTGTGTTTTACTCATGCATTTGTCTTGCCTTTTGCCTGTGTTACTTGTGTGAGAAAGTTAGTGTTGAAGTCATCAGGGACACAGTGGTGTTGAATGCACTTTGCAAATGGGAAGTGGTGTTATGAATTTGACATATAATATTAACTTTTGAAGTTTGGAAACTACCCGCATATTAGTGTCTCTGGTTCAGAGGCTCTTATCTTCAGAGGCAGCATAAAATTTATAAGTTACCTTTTCTGATTAGCACTTCATTTCCACTTTTATTATCTATATTTTTCCTCGTGGATATAGAGGATA
>NW_011889242.1:1773157-1788864 GCF_000151845.1 Pteropus vampyrus
ACACACACACACACACACACACACACACACACATATAAAATTAATAGTATCACCAACTCAGAAGGGCAGACAAAAGCAGCTCCTACAGAAAGACATGGTTCAGCTACAGCCTTGCTTCCCCAAACCACCCTTGAGGCTCACCTCCTACCTCTGGGTCTCGGGCTTGCGCATCACAGTTACACTGTGGGGAGAACAGGTCTTCACCCATGTTTTGTTCCAACCCAATCCAGCAGGCAGGTGAAGAGGTATCGTATCTTAAATGATATTCCTACTAGAGCCCCTCTGGTAAGTTCATGGAGAAAAGAATTCGAAAGGGTAGTGGTGGCAGGAGGCCAAAGCTGTATGTAGATCTACTCTGATTCAATAGATGAAAACTGTAATTTTCTTTAATGTCGTCAAGGTTGTTTGTCACATTTTTTACTATAGTAAACACATTAACTTAAACTGTTTATAATCTCAAACCCAGAATAATCACATACATCCATCATACTTGTACAAAACCATGGTGGAGTAGCTAGCGTTAGACATAAGAGATATCTGATAGCAATCCTATCTCTTCAGGAGGTTGTTTTCTCACAGAGGTGGATTTTCAGACGGGGAATGTGGAAAGAAGTTTGCATGTGCTTTTTGCACTTCTCAATGGAGTTGGGATTGGGGAATAGTCGTTATGTAAGTAAAATCGACATGCGGGCATGAGGTTTATTTAAAGACCATGATGTTCAGGTAGGAAATATATCCTGTGAAAACAGTTTAGTGTTGAGACTGCAGGAACATAGCGTTCTTATCCAGTCACACAATAACATGTCATACATCATCTCCTCCTATCAAATGAAGGATATTTAATGAAACGTGGCATGTATTTGGATCTCAGCAAGAGCGTTCATTATTTTAAAAATAACAATGACTTCTCTCTCCAGTAAAATTCTCTTTGAGTCTTTTCTCTCATTCTAGAGTGGCTCAGAATAAAAGTTGATGAACTCCATTCTAAGACTGTGGCATGAACAATATGAGGGTACATGAGTGTGTATGAGGGTGGGGACCGAAGAGCTCGGTATTTAGTACCAAAATTTTTAGTCAAAAAGAGTATTTTTACTTTGAAAAGCTTAGAAGTAACCATTCTAGAGAAATTGTTTCAAAAGTTACGGCCTACTGTTGTTAAGTTCGTTATTTGTATTTTGAGGGAGTTTTGCAAATTTCATGCATCCCTTGAGATAAAGAAGGATCAGGTATACAAAATACCTGACTTGGAATTGGGAATTCCTGTTGCAAATTGTCTGTCCTTCAACTCTTTAGATAATGACACCCCCCCCACACACACACCCATGCACATCACCCCTAATAAGAGAGATTGAGATAAGGTCAGCAAGATTCTGGACATGGTGGCTTTAACCTTTTTGGGACCATGGATCTCTTTAGGAATAGATGAAAACTATGGAACTTGTTCCCTCCTCTCCCCAGACGTGTACGCACACACACGCTCATGCATACGAACAGCGCCTTGCCTGTGGGTTCAAGGGTTTTATAGCTATCCTCCTCAAAGTCCGTGTCTGGAGCTTTAAAGCTAGTGAAGAATTCCGATTTAAGGCCACAGGTTATTAAATTACCACTGCAGAGTGTGTTGGGGCTTTGCTTATCATACTAGCAGTATGTGTCCACTACAATAAACTTAGAAGTACTTATCAGGAGAAAGAAGAAAGTGAAAAATCACCTACAGTCCAGCCACTCAAAAACACTCACACTAGCTTTTATCCTTCAGGTTCTTTTTCTATGGATCTATGCTAATTTATTGAGTTACAAAAACATAATTATATTTTCTGAATATAAACTATTATAACTTGCTTTATTAACAGTATATTGTACATTCTTTTTATTCCATTGAATTTGCTGTTATATTATTTTTTGGTATCAAAAAGCATCAGATTTTATGGATATATTTGTTAAATGTATTTATTGTTTTAAATTTTTTAAAATCAGTGCTGAAACTAATGATTTAAATACAACCCTGTCTCCTCAGGAGAGAGTCCTAATAGTGGAATTGTGGTATGAAAAGACATGCAGAATACAGTGGTTTTTACTTAATATTCAGGCTAGAGAAGAATTTGGTGAACTGATAAACAAGAACTAATAGGAAAAAATGAATTAATCTATGACTAGAGAGGAAATGGGATTTCTTAGGAGACTGGTGCTGGTCTTAGAAAAATCTCCTAAGCTGAGAGAATCTAGAAGATCTGTTGACGTTTGACTGGGCAGGTGAAGTCCAGTACAAACATGGTCGGGTGACATGCTGATGCGAGTCACTGAGGCCTAGCATGAGTCCCTGGTTACAGTACAGGGAAGGATAGTGGTTACACTGGACTGTCCCCTGAAGCAGCAGATGTACATGCTGCTTCAAGGTAGTGGAAACAAAAGAAAAAGAAAACCATTCTGCCATTATTTGAACTTTTCTGGGAGTACTGATGGAGTTTGTTTTATCTCCCACGGGTAGAAGTGGGTCTTGTGAAAGTTGGACCTGGGAGCAGATGAGGATGTGTGTAGAGGATCCTGTGTCAGAGACACAGGAGCAGCCTGAGGGTTGTGTGCATGTGTACACGTATGCACATGTGGATATTTTATGCAGAAGTGACTTACATAGCTGTGGAGCTGGAGCAGGCAGAGGAGGGGAGATTGTGAGCAGGCTGGCACCCTGATACAGCTGAAGCCGATGTCCACAGGCAGGTGGTCAGGAGTGTCCTGAGGGAGCAGAGCAATTGCAGATCCAGCTGCTGTTTGCAGTCTGGGAGCTAAGGCAAGGCCAAACTCTCTTCGAAAGGGCTTCCTGCTGATTAAGACGCCAGCCTAGAACAATCTCCCTTTTCATTAATTTAATGTCAGCTGATTAGGGGCTTTGATTATGTGTGCACAGCCCCTTCCCAGCAGCACCTGGGTCAGTGGGGGAAAGTATGCGTGTGCTACAAATGGCTGCTGCCCCACCCCCATCTTCTAGCTCTCCGGAGAGACCCCCAAGCCAACAGATACATGAAGGGAATTCTGGGGACTGTAGCTGAGCCCAGCCAAGTTGTGCTGTCCCAGCCACCACATAGATGTAAACAGAGAGGTTCCCAAGTTCCGAACTTTTGACTCTAGGGAAACGGAGGGGATGTGAATAAAAGAGCTTGCCCAGCATTTTTAGAGCTAAAGTTCTTTTTATGAAACCTGAAAGTAGTTTTAGAGCAAACAAAATGAAGTTGTGCATTTTCACTGCAGAAAGTAAATTACCAATGAATCCAGAAGTAACTGATTGCTAAAGGAGATCAGAGAAGTTTTAGGACATATCCTCTTTTAAAGTTGTTGTGTGTTTATTTATTTTTTTCACTATCAGAAGCATAAAACTTACTTGATTGAAATTTTTTCCTGCATTGACTGCTTTTTCTTTCTGCCTCCAGAAGTCCCTGCTCTTTCTTAAATGAATATTGTTTTGTGGATTAAGAATCACATTGTAATACTTAGTACAGAATGGCCCCCCTTCATGCCTGTTAGTTACTAGGCAGCATCCACTCTGACCCCCTTTTTGTTACCACAACCCCAGTCTTTTCAGTTATCCAGTCCTTGGGGAAGTAAATCCTGATTAAAAAACATCATTTGTAGTAATCCCATTCTTCTTGTATGTGATCAATTCAGGGTAGATGTGACTTAGTTCTACCCAGTCATGTGAGGTCAGGTCAACTAAAGGATTTCTGAGGAAGGATTTTTTTTCCCCCCACTCTAAAAAAAGATACAAGAAAGAGATACCCCTCTTACATCCTGGATATTGCCTGCATGTGATGCCTCGGTTGGGCACTGTGGCAGTCATCTTGCAATCAGTCACAGGTGCTAGTCTGAGAACAAAGCCAGCAAAGTTTATCTAGCAGAAAAAATTAAAAGAACTCATGCCCTTGACCATTTTGTCCAACTGCTCATTAACCAGCCTGGAATTGCCCAAGTTCAGGTCTTTGTCAGGTGACCCTTACCAACAAGCAAGTCTTGCCTGCTTGATCTTCTTTGGAGCTCATGGACTGCTGACCTCTCCCTTCTTCTCAGCTCTTCCCCTGCCACTACCTTGTGAACCACTGTCTCTCTCACCTGAGGCTGTTTTTTCTTCATCTCTTTCAGGGTTCTGCTCCTCCGTCATCTAACTGTGGCTGTGTCTCTTTCCTCAGCCCTTTCAGCCAATTCCATAGGTTCCTATGAGTTGATCTCCCATGCCTTTGGCATGTGCCTATGGTTTCCCAAGCTGCGTTGCTCTTCCCACCGCCACTCACTCACCAGGAGTCCCCAGCAACACCTTAACCTCAATGTGCCTCGCTTCTGTATGTCCAGTCTCGGTGGATGGTGTCAGCCAGTCACCAAAGCCTGAATCCTGACAGTCCCAGGATTCTTTCCTTCCCTCAAGGCACCCCATCCTCTCCGCCACCAAGTCCATTGTCAGGATCCTATCAGTTCTTCCCTTCGCTCTCCTCTAACCTTCTTGCTCACCCTTCTCTTCTTAATTCAGGCCCTCATCGTTTCTTGCCTAGACTGTCGCCACGTGCCTGCCATATTCTAGTTCATGGTCTGTGATATCAACAGCGAAATCGCTTTACTATCAATCCTAACATGTCACCCACACACCCGTACTTCTCCCCACAAAAAAATCCTTTAATAGTTTCCTCATGTCTTTAGGAAAAATGCTAAATTTTTTAACATTAAAACCATCCTTTACCTTTCTCAGGTGCCACTCCACCCTGAACTACACCTGTGGAGGACCGATTACCGTCTTCTCAACACCTGATCTTTCCAAGCTCTAGGCATGTTATACATACTTTAAGAGTCTTCCCTATAAAAAGAATTTTTTGTGGAAGCTTTTATAGTCAAAAAAGTAGAAAGAATAGATAATGAATGCACTGTTAATCTATGTTCAATAATTAACATTTTTGCCATGTTAATATTTCGTTGATTTTGAATCATTTGAAAGTGGCAGTCATAATGACATTTCATTACTATACTCGTCAGCATACATTTCCTTATATAAAGACAGTCTTCAAATACTGATGTAGAAAGTTAACAGCTACAGAGTGCCTTCAACTCCTTCATTTTGGTCTGCGCTATAGTTGTTTGGTTCTGAGTGATAGAAATTTCACTAAAACTAGTTGAAGCAAAGATGAGTGTATTGGAAGGACTACTGAGAAGTGTGATCCCAGCTTGCCCAGCAGGGTGGACGCTCCCTTCTCTCTGCCTCCATGGTGCTGAGTTCACCGCAGGGTGGGATGGGGCCCCACCTAAACCTTGTTTCAGGTGTTAAGACTGATGACATCACATGCACACACACCAAGAGGGTTGAAAAGATTTGTGATGCTCACATAACGGAGCTTTCTGGGAGAGGGGGGCTGGCTCCCAGCAGGGAGAAAAATGGCCTGAGAGAGCGTAGAGGAGACTGGCTTGCTTGGATGGTGCTTGGAGAGGCTGGGTGGCCTGCAGGTTTGAATGTCTCACTCGATCCAGGAGGAAGAATGTGCAGGCTTTCTTTTAGGTTGCGGCTATGTGGGTGTAAGGTGAAGGGACACTCTGGGCCTTGAAAGCTGTCAGCAGTCAGACATCAGACATGGAGTCAGACCCTTCGTTACACTTGGCATCTACTGACTCCTGCCAGTGCACTGGTGACCACTCTGATTGGTTTGATATCTGCTGCCCCACTAGGCCAGGCGAGATAAATACACACTGTATATCTCTGCATTTCTGACCCTTATTTCACACTTAACACTAGTGCGCAGTACATTAAGGCCAGCACAACAGCCTGCTGATTTCCTCTGCTTCAGTTAAATTCATTTTACATCTTCAAGTGATTTTGCTGGACTACATTAAACATTTGCTGTGCCTTTTTTTGATCCAGCATTTACTGATTTGATGCCCATGCTGTAAATGCGTTGTTGGCTTGCTATGGATGGCAGTGAGTTTAGGACCTGAGAAGTATCCTTAACACTTTCTAATGTTCTTCCCAGAAATTTTAAGTCGAGTTGTCATTGCTTACTACCTTGGCTGATGCACTGGAGTTCTGCTTTGTTTTCTCTGACCCTTCTCCACTGCTTGTGATCATTTTTACTAAACCGGAGTCATTCTAAATTTTAAAACACTCTTTGCAGTATCTGGAAGACGTTAAATTGGATGAGGTTGCATCCAGCTGCCATCCAGGGCCTCCACGAGAGTTTCAGGCTCTGCAGCAAGGACACAGCTCTAATGTCTGGCTGCTTGCTAGACGCCCGGTTGCTGGTGCCTCCCACTACCTGATCCTCCTTCTAGGACTTCTTTCCCAGTAATTAATCAAACTTTCGTCAAAAATAGGCTTTGTTTTCACCTGTTTTGTTTAAATTTATTCTTTAATTCTACCTCTTGTCCCCTTTTCACTTCCTCTCTCTCCTCCCCTTTTTTTCTCCCCCCCCCCCCCCCCCCGCCCGCCATCGCCCCCTTTAACAATTCTCTGGAGCAGTCTGGGCAAGACCATCTCCCCTAACCCCCTCAGTTATTTATGCCAATGCAGTAAATATTTTCTTTTTCCATAACAACTCCTTTTTTCAAACATATATTGCAGACTGTAGAAGATGTTTTGGGTAGAAACTTGGTTTACTGAGTTGTTTGGTTTATCAGGGGTCTCCACCCCTATCATCCCCTGCTGCACAGCAGGAGGTGAGCAGTAGGTGAGCCAAAGCTTCATCTGTAATTGCAACCCGCTCCCAGAGCTAGCATCACTGCCTCAGCTCCACCTCAGATGATCAGGAATTAGATTCTCATAGGAGCACCAGTCCCTGGTGCCAAAAAGGTTGGGGACCACTGGTTTGCATAATTATTAAATGCAGAAAATCTGATATCAAATCTAAAGCTTAAAATGGACACCTAATGGCTTAAAGAAAATAGAAATTGAATAGACTCACTAAAAATGGAGGTCTTTGTTGTCAAGTTAGATTCAGTTTGTGAAAGGCATTTCTCCCTTAACACTTTTTAGTATTCCAAGAAAATGAAGAAGGCCCTCTTTTCTAGAGGGATGCCTTTTAGCTTTTCAGTTTCTAACTGTTCCACCAGCACAGCACTCAGCCTTCAATCTAAAATGTTTGAAAACATGGTCTGGTTTTGTGGTGATTAAGTGACACAAGGTAGTGCATTTTGATTTGGTGCAACTTCCTGCCAAAAGTTGTGTTATTCAGAATGTTTTGTCCAATCAGAAAGAGACTCATAGATACTCATAGAGAGCAAACTGATGGTTGCTAGATTGAAAGGGGTTGGTATGGGTGAAAAAAGGGAAGAGATTAAGAAGTACAGGTTGGCAGTTACAAAATAGTCACGGGGATGTAAAGTACCGCTTAGGGAATATAGTCAGTAATATTGTAATAACTATACATACATAGTGTCAAGTGCCTGCTAGGCTAATAGGTAGGATCACTTTATAAATTATATAAATGCCTCACCACTGTGCTGTATACCTGTTATAAAATAATATTGAATGTAAACTCTAATTGAAAAGCAAAATTAAAAAGTGCTGTGTCACTGTTATTAATAAAGTCTGTTTCAAGGCAGTGCTCAGCCATTTCCATCTGTTTCCTGGCATTGAACGTCATCCTTCTGTGGAATAGGACACCTGCCATTGACAGCAGACTTGCAGCTTACTTTCCAAGCTGATTTCTAATTCGTAGCTGCTTCTTACTCTTGTGAACCTCAGACTCTTCTCTGACAGTAGATAACAGCTGTATACTTGACACAGCTTGGTTTGTCCATAAGTAATTTACACTGTCCCCTTTGGCTTTACTTCTGTCTTTGAGCAGCTCGTAATGGAAACAAACAGAACTAGCATGGCAGGTGCTTGGAAATTGTCATTTTATTTTTAAATCTACCTGTCTAGCCAAGCAGTCACACACTCCACTTACAACAGACAAAATTCTAAGACGATCCGCAGACTCCAGGTCTTAGAACTGCATACACACCTCTTTCCAATTGTATTCAAACACTAATCTGGGTGTTGCTATAAAGGATTTGCAAATGTAATTAAAATCCCAAATCAATTGACCTTTAAGATGGGGAGGTGATGAGGGCCTGACCTGATCACCTGAGCCCTCTCAAATCTGGCAGAAACTGTCAGAAATGTCACATGGGAAGTGTGAGAGGCATTTGATGCAAGGGAGTTTCTTCGTGCTGGCTTTGGAAATGGGCCAGGGGGTGGGGGGCCACGTGGTAGGAGGCTGAGAGCAACCTGAACTTTGCCAGTGACCTGAATGAGCTTAGAAGGGGACTTTGAGCTTTGGTGAGTGAGACTCTGAGCAGACAGAGCAGTCCTCCTGTTTTATTCGTGCTAGACTTTTGACTATCAAAATTGTAAGCTAATAACTGGTGGCACTGTAAGCCTCTATGTGGTGATATGTTATGTAGCAGGAAATGTAGGCACCGCTTACTCCCTTCCAGGTGAGCACATGTCAGTTAGCACCCAGCCAAAGTTCCTCTCTCTTCAGCCTCCTGGTTCTGTACACATCTCCACAGGAGGCTGTCCCGTGGGCTCTGTCAGCAGGGCCATCAGGGAGAGCCCCGTCCGCTGCCATGGACCGCCCAGAACTTCAGGGGCCTGCTGTTGGAGCACGCAGGGCTAGACTGGCCTGCTGACACCTTCCTGAGACCTTCCCTCAGATTCTTGTTCCTCCAGACTTCTTTGAGCAACTTAACTAGATGACCCTTCTCTTCTGAGCAAGGGTTTATTTCTGTAAGGTATGGCCCAAGACCTTTCCTACCTTGATCCTGTAAGAAAGGGCTGCAAGGCAAAGGCAAGCGATCCACCCCTGATCCTGGGCTCCTAGGACTGGGAGGCTTGTCTCCTTAGCCCAGTCTTCTCCTGCAGGGAGCCATCTCCTAACTTGTCTTCTTAAAGTTTCCCCAGGTTACCCAGCCAATTTACACCCTGTCTTTTTTATCTTAACTGAGATTGATTGCACAGATGTCACAGGAGGAAAACGTTAAGAATGAATTCACAGAGAGGCAAATGACTTGTTGTCACTTAATCTTCTACAGGACATTTGAATTATAAGAGCATATTTGTTGAAGAAAGCACATAATTGGTGAACTTTGCGGATTTAAGGGGAACATTGTTATTACTGTGCACCATTATTCTCCTTATGCGTCTGTGTAAAGCTTGAGGAATAAGAATCTATCTTCCATACTGTCTGTCTGCAGCTTCTCCCTGTGGCATCATGGCTGTAGTTTGAGGCCTCAGCTGGATCACCCACTTCCCTAATTGTGTTGTGGTCCTGTGACCCCACTTTGAATTCATGAGCCTGTTAGGTGAGGGGCCAGCTCCAGGGTTTGAGGAGTTTCTAAGGGTACTCAGCTCCCTGCTTCCAGACCCTAAGTATGTTGTCACAGACCACCCTCTGGATGCCCCTCCGTCCTTCCTCAGGACCCAAGCCCTAGTTCCACCTTTGGGTTTTTCCTCATGGCTGGACTATTAAGCCACAGACAGATGTTGGCCCTGGAGATGGCCGGGCTGTAAGCCAGGGGATGACTTGGCACAGGTTTTGCTTCTCTGGAGAAGCGGAGCACATTTCCTGTGGGACCCCGCCCGGCCTGGCCTTCCCAGGATGAGAGTGCAGCAAATTGCCAGCTCTCAGCGGGGAAACATGGGTGTCCCCGTCCACACCCTCCCGCTTTGGCAAAAGATGGCGGCGTACCCAGCGATGAGCTCTCACAGGGAATAGGACTTGGCCTAGGACTTAAAGGCACCAGAAAACATTTAATCTTAACAACAACAAAACTTCACATCAGCATTATAAAAAAATCCTCAAACTGGTACATGAAATGAACAGCAGCACAAACTGTTAGGAAAGCCTGAAAAGTATGTTATAAAAGACAGTAGAGAGTCTTTATTTACATAATTTGGGGACCTCACACATATAAACCTGACTTTTTTGGATAATATGGAGAAAAGATATTGTTAGTCCATTCTAGAAAAGATGAAATATTTAAAATAATCCAAGATTCAACAGTCGATGAAGCTTAAGAAGAAAATGAGTAAAGTGTTGGTAAATTAAATTTTGATGTTGTAGCTTATGTCATAAACCCTTTCGATCAAGAATTATTTTGTCTTTTTAAATTTGGGGTTTTGCTTATTATTTTTGCCCATATTCTTCAAATGTTTCTATGTCCCATTTTCCAAATAGTAACACTTCCAGCTGTGCCATGCATCTCCTTTTCTTTTGGTTTATAGCTGTATCTTTAAAAACATTCTAAATATACTTTTGCTGAATTCTGAACTAAATTGTCCATCCGATCTTGCAACTCATTAATAGATTTTTATCTGCCTATTCCATCTATTATTTTTATATATTATATTTCTACACATGTTTTATAATGTTTTCTCTTGTTTTCTTGTTTCATTTTCCTAATATCTCACCACATCTCCTTAACATGTTACATTATACTTACTTTTAATTCTTGGTTCAACTTTTCCAGCTTCAGGTCTGCATTATTTGGCCTTTACATGGTTATGCCATGACCACACCAACCCCAAATCTCAGTGGGATTTAGACTGAAAGGGTGCTCCTATCTGGGAAATGCCATTTTCTTGGCAGAGGAAGAAGAGTACGAGAAGGCTCTTAAAACTTAATAATAGAGGCGACTTTGGCTCACATTTCTTTGGCCAAGCAAATCGCGCGGCCAAACCTAATGCTGCAGAGGGTGAAGTGTCATCCTCTCACAGGCCCCACCAGCAAACGGCACAGCGATGTAGTCTGTCCAGCATGGCATGTGTTTTCTAACACATTGTTCTCCGCACAGATTCTGTTACTTGAGGTGAACTTAGGAGCTCCTGTCTTGTAATGTGTGCTGAGGCGGGCGAAGAAGGGGATGACTCTGGGGGGTGGGGCATTTCCACACCCAGACCAGCAAGTCTGTGTCATAGTGACCCTTTGAGAGGAGGTGGTTAATATAGTGGGTTAGATGTGGACTGGAGCCAGATGACCTAGATTCAAATTTAGGCTCCACTTTGGGCAAGCCGATTAAAATTCCTATGCCTCAGTATCCTCATCTGTAAAACAAGGTTAGTGATAGCCCCCAACTCAAGGCAGATCCACTCACAGAATTTTGCCAGTTTTTCCTCCTAAATTGAAGAGCATATACCAGTGGAGTTTGGGGAGAAGAGGACATGATTCAGAATTAGCAGGAAGGCGGGGTGATGTCACAGAAAGAAAGAAAAGGACCTGACTATTTTGTCCCCTGCCAGCTTTCTCTCTAGATTGTAAGCTTCATCTGGGCGGAGACTTGCTTCTTACACTCCCAGCACCTGGCTTGGTGTATGCCATGCCATTGGCACTCAATAAATATTTGTTGAATGGCTAAATGCATTTTTATGCGTAACTTTAAACCAATTTGCTAAGTAGTTTTACATATTTGGATATGTATTTTCTAACTTCTAAGAGTTTGTGTTTAACAAAGTTAACTAAATTAACATCAATTTCTTTAACAACTAGAAACTATCTTTGAAGTATTTGTGACAATTTTCTTTTTGTTTATACAGGCCAGTTGGAATGCCAAAAATGGAAAAAGTTTACTTACATAATCCTAGCTCTGAAGAAACTATTACTTTAGTATCAATATCTGCTACAACATCACATTTTCATGCATCATTTTTTCAAAATAGGGTAAGTCTCTGATTTATAGCAGATTTCTCTAGAGTTTGAAATTTAAATGTCTAGATTTTTTTAATGTAAAATTTTATTTTGCTGTAATTGAAATCTCATTTGAATATCTCAGATTTGTTCTTGATTTCAGGTTGCCTCATTTCCTAAGAATTATCAGTTCTACTCTTAAACACATTTTTCTCAACACGAAACAGCTTAACAAATCAACTGTGATCCTTAAGCACTGAAAATATGGCATTCATATATTTAGTTGATTTTCTTTTCTTTCCTGATAATAGGTAATTCCTCACCATTGTGTTAGTTTTCTGTTGCTGTATAATAAATTCCCACAAACATGTCGGCTTAAAATGACACCCATTTATTAGCACATCGTTCTATAAGTCATAAGTCCTTTGGGTTCTTTGCTCAGGGTATCACAAGGCTGTGTAATTAAGATGTTGGCTGGGCTGAGTTTTGGACTGGAGACTCGGAAAATCCACTTCCATACTCATTCAGGTTGTTGGCAGAGCCTCAGTTACATCTGCAAAACCTATTTATTGTGTAATGTAGACAAGCCCAGGGGTGGTATCACCTCATATTGACAATCTCAGAGATTAGGGCAGGAAGTTTGAGGGGCTATTTTAGAGTTCTGCCTAACCACAGCTGTCTTCTAAAATTTTACTTATAATTATTTTGTAGGTAGTCTGCAAACTCGTTATTCTCAACACGTTTTTCTCAACACGTTATTTTAATAAAAAGTAAAACTTATCTGACAAAGAACCCTAATAAATTTTGAATTTGAGAGAATATATTAAGCTGTATAATATACAGGTTTCCAAAATAATTGGCTAAATATCAGAGTGGAGTAAATGAATGGAACCTAATTTCATCTTTCTTGGGTGTTCGTTCACTGACTCCTTTGAAGCAATATGACTAAAGAACTAAGGAGAAGCTTTTTTTAAGCACATAAAATTATGCCAGTTATTTAGATTTTTACATTTCTCCTTTCTAGAATCCTGTTTCACCATATGTTGTCATAAGCTAGCAGCTTCTAGAATATAAAAAAAAAGTGACATTATTGGCTTTTTTGAATTTAAAGTATTTTGTATACAAGGAATTGGTAAATTAGCATAATTTTGATAATAAACATTTTAATATTTTGTGGTGCTCATAGAAAACATCCCTTTTTCTTAAATTTGTTTTTAATTATAGGTGACATACAATAGTATATTAGTTTCAGGTGTACAAAATAGTGATTAGACATTTATATACTTTACAAAATGTTCAGCACAATAACCAGCACCCACCTGACACCATACATAATTGTTACAATATTACTATGTTCCCTGTACTGTGCTTCACATCCCTGTGGCTGTTATTATAACTGTCAATTTGTATTTCTTAATTCTTCACCTTTTTCAACTCATCCCCTCAGCCCCACTTTCATCGATAACCATCAGTTTGTTCTCTGTATCTGTGAGTTTGTTTCTGTTTTGTTGTTTTCGGATTCCACATATGAGTGTAATCATATGGTATTTGTCTTTCTCTGTCTGACTTATTTCACTTTGAATACCCTCTAGGTCCGTCAATGCCAAAGGTGGCAAGATTTCATTCTTTTTTATGGCCAAGTAATATCTCATTGTTTGTGTATGTAAGAATGTGTGTGTGTGTGTACATACACACATATACACACCACATCTTCTTTATTCATTCATCTATCGATGGACACCTACGTTGCTTCCATATATTGACTATTACAGATGATGCTGCAGTGAACATAGGGGAGCATATATCTTTTTGAATTAATGCTTTTGATTTCTTCAAAAATTACCCTGAAGTGGGAATGCTGGGTCCTACCGTTGTTCAGTTTTTAATTTTTTGAGTAACCTCCATAATGTGTTCCATAGTGGCTACACCTATTTACAATCCCACCAGCAGTGCTCGAGGGTTCCCTTTTCTCCACATCCTCACCACCATTTGTTCTGTTGTTTGTTGATTTATTGATAATAGCCATTTTGAAAAGTGTGAGGTGATACCATGGTTTTGATTTGCGTTTCCCTGTTGATTAGTGAAGTTGAATGTCATTTCATGTGTCTGCTAGCCATGTGTGTGTGTCCTCTTTGGAGAAATATCTATTCAGGTCCTCTGTCCATTTGTTAATTGGATTGTTTGGGGGCGTTTTTTTGATGTTGAGTTGTATGAGTTCTTCGTACATTTTGGATATTAACTCCTTATTGGATATGTCATTTGCAAATATCTTCTTCCATTAAGTAGGTTGCCTATTTGTTTTGTTGAAAGTTTCCTTTGCTGTGCAAAATCTTCTTAGTTTGATGTATGCCCATTTGCTTATTTTTGCTTTTGTTGTCTTTGCCCTAGGAGACATATCCAAAAAAAAAAACCATCATTAAGACTGATGTGAAAGAGTTTGCTGCCTGTATTTTATTCTAGTTCTTTGGTTTCAGGTCTTATATTTAAGTCTTTAATCCATTTTTAGTTTATTTTTGTATATGGTGTAAGAAAGTTGTCTAGTTTCATTTTTTGCATATATCTGTCTAGTTTTCCCAACACCATTTATTGAAGAGACTGTCTTTACCCCACTGTATATTCTTGCCTCCTTTGTCATAGGTTAAATGACCATATAAGCATGGGTTTATTTCTGGACTCTTTATTTTGTTCCATTGATCTTTGTGTCTGTTTTTGTCCCAGTACCATGCTATTTTGATTATAATAGCCTTGTAGTATAGTTTGATATCTGAGCATGATACCGACTTTGTTCCTCTTAAGATTGCTTTGGCTCCTTGGGGTCTTTTGTGTTTCCATATAAATTTTAAGATTATTTGTTTTAGGTCTATGAAAAATGCCATTGGTATTTTGATAGATATTGCCTTGATTCTGTAGATCACTTTGGGTAGTATGGACATTTTAACAGTATATATTCTTCCAATCCATGAACATGATATGTCCTTCTGTTTATTTGTATCTTTGGTTTCTATCATCAATGTCTTATAGTTTTCCAAATACAGGTCTTTTTCTTCATTGGTTAAATTTATTCCTAGGTTTTTTGTTCTTTTTTTTTTGTACAATTGTAAATGGAATCTTTTTCTTAATTTCTCTTTTCAATGATTTATTACTAATGTATAGAAATACAATGGATTTCTGTATATTTTGTATCCTGCAACTTTACTGAATTAATTTGTTCTAATAGCTTTTTGGTGGAGTCTTTATACAGAGTATCATGTCATCTTCAAATAATGAGAATTTTGCTTTTTCATTTCCAATTTGGATGCCTTTTATTTCTTGTCTGACTGCTGTGGCAAGGACTTCAATAATATGTTGAATAAAAGTGGTGAAAGTGGACATTCTTGTTCCTGGTCTTCAAAAAAAAATGCTTTTAGCTTTTTACCATTGAATATGATGTTCGCTGTGGATCTGTCATGTGTGGCCTATATTATGTTGAGGTATGTTTCCTCTATACCCACTTCGTTGAGAGTTTTTATCATAAATGGATGTGGAATTTTTTCATGTTTTTTTTCTGCATCTCTTGATATAATCATGATTTTTATCCTTTTTGTTTATGAGGTATATTACATTGATTTGTGGATATTGAACCAACTTTACATTCCTAGAATAAATCCCACTTGATCTTGTTGTATGATCTTTTTAATGTATTGCTGAATGTGGTTTGCTAATATCTTGTTGAGGATTTTTATATCTGTGTTCATCCAGGGACATTGGGCCTGTAATTTACCTTTTCTTTGTAGTGTCTTTGTCTTGTTTCAATATCAGGATCAAGCTGGCCTCGTAGAATGAGTTTCGAAGCTTTCCCTCTTTGATTTTTTGGAATAGTTTGAGAAGGACAGGTATTAATTCTTTAAATGTTTGGTAGAATCACCTATGAAGCCATCTGGTTCTGAAAACGTCTCTTGTCTAAAATATTGTTTTAAATTTCTCTTGTTCTTCATTGTTACATAAAAGATGTTTTCACAATTTTTATAATTATATAAAATATTTATTAAAGTGAGAGTTCCCTCAAGCCATTTTTCACATTGTTACTTAAAAGATGTTTTA
>NW_011889242.1:1788914-1888668 GCF_000151845.1 Pteropus vampyrus
CATCATTAAGACTGATGTGAAAGAGTTTGCTGCCTGTATTTTATTCTAGTTCTTTGGTTTCAGGTCTTATATTTAAGTCTTTAATCCATTTTTAGTTTATTTTTGTATATGGTGTAAGAAAGTTGTCTAGTTTCATTTTTTGCATATATCTGTCTAGTTTTCCCAACACCATTTATTGAAGAGACTGTCTTTACCCCACTGTATATTCTTGCCTCCTTTGTCATAGGTTAAATGACCATATAAGCATGGGTTTATTTCTGGACTCTTTATTTTGTTCCATTGATCTTTGTGTCTGTTTTTGTCCCAGTACCATGCTATTTTGATTATAATAGCCTTGTAGTATAGTTTGATATCTGAGCATGATACCGACTTTGTTCCTCTTAAGATTGCTTTGGCTCCTTGGGGTCTTTTGTGTTTCCATATAAATTTTAAGATTATTTGTTTTAGGTCTATGAAAAATGCCATTGGTATTTTGATAGATATTGCCTTGATTCTGTAGATCACTTTGGGTAGTATGGACATTTTAACAGTATATATTCTTCCAATCCATGAACATGATATGTCCTTCTGTTTATTTGTATCTTTGGTTTCTATCATCAATGTCTTATAGTTTTCCAAATACAGGTCTTTTTCTTCATTGGTTAAATTTATTCCTAGGTTTTTTGTTCTTTTTTTTTTGTACAATTGTAAATGGAATCTTTTTCTTAATTTCTCTTTTCAATGATTTATTACTAATGTATAGAAATACAATGGATTTCTGTATATTTTGTATCCTGCAACTTTACTGAATTAATTTGTTCTAATAGCTTTTTGGTGGAGTCTTTATACAGAGTATCATGTCATCTTCAAATAATGAGAATTTTGCTTTTTCATTTCCAATTTGGATGCCTTTTATTTCTTGTCTGACTGCTGTGGCAAGGACTTCAATAATATGTTGAATAAAAGTGGTGAAAGTGGACATTCTTGTTCCTGGTCTTCAAAAAAAAATGCTTTTAGCTTTTTACCATTGAATATGATGTTCGCTGTGGATCTGTCATGTGTGGCCTATATTATGTTGAGGTATGTTTCCTCTATACCCACTTCGTTGAGAGTTTTTATCATAAATGGATGTGGAATTTTTTCATGTTTTTTTTCTGCATCTCTTGATATAATCATGATTTTTATCCTTTTTGTTTATGAGGTATATTACATTGATTTGTGGATATTGAACCAACTTTACATTCCTAGAATAAATCCCACTTGATCTTGTTGTATGATCTTTTTAATGTATTGCTGAATGTGGTTTGCTAATATCTTGTTGAGGATTTTTATATCTGTGTTCATCCAGGGACATTGGGCCTGTAATTTACCTTTTCTTTGTAGTGTCTTTGTCTTGTTTCAATATCAGGATCAAGCTGGCCTCGTAGAATGAGTTTCGAAGCTTTCCCTCTTTGATTTTTTGGAATAGTTTGAGAAGGACAGGTATTAATTCTTTAAATGTTTGGTAGAATCACCTATGAAGCCATCTGGTTCTGAAAACGTCTCTTGTCTAAAATATTGTTTTAAATTTCTCTTGTTCTTCATTGTTACATAAAAGATGTTTTCACAATTTTTATAATTATATAAAATATTTATTAAAGTGAGAGTTCCCTCAAGCCATTTTTCACATTGTTACTTAAAAGATGTTTTATCAACTTTTATAAATTAGCTAATAGTCTTAAATAATAGAATCTCAATATTGGGAGAGTCCTGTGTATTCATCCAGTCCAGTAACCTCATTATATAAATCAAGAGCTAAAGCCCAGAGGGGTTTGCCCCTGGTCATGCAGTTAGGGTCTGGGTGTTCTGTTGGCCTAACCCAGTGATTTGTATCGTATTAAACCACAGTTTGCAGCATATACATAACAGACTTTTTATAGAGATGCACTTGTATGAATGGAAGCACTCAGCTTTCAGGCATTGCCAGTGTACAGAGACATGTTAGGTTAAAGGGCAAATAGTGAAGTGAAAATGGAAACAGTTTAAAAATAGTTCACAACCACACTACAGATTTTATTTTTAACTCGTTAACTGTCTTTGCTAATTCAAGCAGCATTTTGTTTTTTCTAAACATCCAGCTACACCTTGTTAAAGGCCAGGTTTTTACATTTTTCATGGAGCTATTACAATACAGAGACTAGCCCAAGAGTTACAAACACAGATTGTTAGAGGCCAGGTAAACAATGTAAGCAATAAAAACATGCCAAGTGACATGAGGGGACCTGGAGAGCACATGGCCCATCCGAAGGTATCAGCCCTCAGTTGGCTCCAGCCAGCGGTTGCCATGTGGGGGTATAAGCCTATGCACAGTTTTTTTGATTTGCCAAGAAGAATAAGAAATAGGAATTTTTATATGATATCCCAATTTTTACACATTGAAAATGAATTTAGCTTTAGAAAGACAGATGGTGTGGACCAAACAAAACAAGCCCAAGGCCACCAGTTTGACATTTCCAAACTGGACTCTCCCAGGGATGTAATTCTACACATGAACCTTACATAGAGAGAATCATTTCTCTGAAAATTCTTCAAAAGATAATAAACTAAATATGTATGTAGTCAGAGAACTAGTTAAAAACCATCCCGTGTTTTCCACTCTCAGGAGATGGAATTAAACAGTAAAAAGAATCTATTCCTGTCAGAATCTACCTTTAGGTAATCTAGGCTTAGTTCCTAAGGAGATAGCTAAAGTCTGTGCTATCTTCTCTTTTCTTTCTTTCTTCTTGTTGCTTTCCTTTTTATTCCCTCAGTAAGGTATTGACCCCAGAAGCTCAGGAAGTAGAGATGGAATGAACTCTTGAGGGGAAGAAATCATGTTATTTCCCCTCCAATTTTATGCCTGTGATAAGAGCCTTTAGGAGAAATGTAGAGTTTCTCATGTCCAGGAGAGCAAAACCTTTCTGTGTTTATTCTAACACTGTTTGCCTTTGTTACCTTCAGAATTCCTGATCAGATCTTATTTCTTTGAAAACAAAACATTTTCTGAAATTCACTGAAGTTTTTGATTATTAAGCGTATCATCTCGACATTAACTAACCAACAGAAAATACAGAAAAGAGTACTTATTGTTTAAAAGGCCAAGTTTTACATAACCATATTCTCTCTCTCTCTCTCTCTCTCTCTCTCTCTCTCTCTCTCTCTCTCACACTCTCTCACACACACACACACACACACACGTCCCCCACTAAAGTTTAGATTTTAAGGCCACCTGGAAATCAAGAAGAACAAAGGTAATGACCACTGTGATCGTGTGACAATTTTCTGTATATAATTTCTGATAATTATGTTATTTATAATTACCTGTTAATTAACTCTTAATTGTCATATTAATCATAATTAAAAATTACATAATATTAAGACTGCAAATTAGACCTATTCATCTTTCATGGCTCTAGTTGTATATCAGCCATAAAATATGTGATACATGTTTTGTGTCAAAGAATAGAGGTTACTTACTCTATAATACTTAAATTTTGATTACCTAAAAATTGTAAAAATAGGGTGCCTTTCATACTTTGGTAAGCAAACAAAAATCGTTTTTTCCTTGATTTTCTAGAACCTTTTGGTTAATTAAATTTTTAGATAAACCGGAGATTTAGATAAACCTTTTTTTAATCTTTGACTAAAAATAAAATATTTTGGCCCACTTATTTTAGTATGTTTAATATAATAAATAATCTCTTGTGGGTTGAACGTTATTAATGAATATTATTATTTTTCATTTAATGTAGAAGCCTGGACATTATTTTATTTCAGGTTAAAGTCTGACATCCATACATGTTACTGGGAATCGAACAAAATGTGATATTACCAGTAGTGTGGACTATTATGTAGATAATAAAAAGAATGAATTAGATCTGTATTAATTGACATGGAAAATGTATTATATATGTTAATATATAATAAAGCACATTGTAGAGTGAATATGATACCATTTTTATAAAAAGCAGAAAGTCTGTATGTATTCTGCTACATTAAGAAGAACCAGCACAAGGTACAGATAAGTATGCCAGTTAACTGTATATCCAGAATGGGAGGAGTGGGGACAGCTCGGTGCTGTGAACTTCTTCATACATCTTTACAGTGTATCACTAAGTGAAATAAGCACTTGACAACTTTCGCAATTTAAAACGTAAGAAAACTTAAACAGTAGTTTGCCACGTGTGTGTGGAAATAGGAATTGATTTAACAGATATTTGTTGAGTGCCTACTAGATGCCAGGCATTTTGGATTTATCAGTGAACACTAGAGATTCTTATGACAGTGTCAGGTCTTATGTTTAAGTCTTAATCCATTTCAGTTTTGGTGAAGATAGATAGTATAAGATAGGGCTCCAGTTTTATTTTTCTACATGCGATTATCCAGGTTTTTCAGCACCATTTGTTGGAGGCTATCCTCTTCCTATTGAGTGTTCTTGGCTCCTTTGTCAAATGTTAGTTAACCATATATGCAGGGCTTCAGTTTTAAGTTCTGTATTCTATTCCATTGGTCTGTGTGTCTGTTTCTACACCAGCATCATGCTGTTTTAATTACTACAGCTTTGTTTCTTCTCGTGATTGCTTTGGCTTTTCGGGGTCTTCTGTGTTCCATACAAACTCAATGATGTCCATTTTGTTTAATGATTAAATTCGAGTTTATTGTTGTCTACCAGGAGTTAAACCCAGACATTCAATTACTTGTCCTTGTTCCAGGGAACATACAAGCTGAGACTCATTAGAAAAGGGGGGTGGGGGGAGCAAGGTACAGGCTAAAATACTATTTTGAGTGAATCCACAAATATATACCTTTTTATTACAATATACTTTCAGTAAAATTCAACCATTGTAGTATACAGTCATACACTCCATAATGACATTTCTTTTGTTCAGTGATGGACCACAGATACCAGAGTGGTTCCATAAGATTATAATGAGGCTAAACAGCTCCCGTCATCCATGTTGTGGCCCTCCAAGAGTCACAGCGCATGACTGTTCTCTGTCTGCTCCTTCTTTCGATAGCAGTGCTATTGGCTAGAAACGCCTTGGGGCTCTCACATGGAAGCAGGCAAGCCTCCCAGATGGCTCCCCTCTCTGCACCAGTAGTACGACTGTGCTGACCCCTGGGGTTCTTACTATGATTGCAGGATGCCCTTTGGCTATAACCATTAGGAAACTGAAGAAAAATGAGTTTATTACTGACAGGCCCTGGAGCATACAGTGGGGTCATGGGTAGAAAGAGAGTGTCAGGGGCTTGGGGGGTCTGCTTTTATTGGAGTCGAAGGTGGGGGCCCACAGTTTTGCAGGCTCACTCTTTATTGATGAATTTAAAACATCGTAAGAGCTGGAATTTAAAGCACAGGAAGAGAAAAAATAAGGAGTCCATATGGTCAGTTATCTAAATGAACCAGGATTGCTAAAACAAAGGAGCTTCATTGGGGATGGCATGGCTCTTTATCTAGTTGTGTGTCTGGTGATGCCCTTGTTTGAGATGCTAGCCCTGAAGTGGGTGCCTCTGCAATCACAGCGTAAGGCGGGCACTCACATCACAAAAAGAAAAGCAAGTTATTGGGGTGCACACTACAGTTACTTGTTTGTGGTGATGCTGGTGTAAACAAAGCTGCTGCTCCCCTAGTCCTGTAAGGCACAGCAAACATCTACAGTTGTAGGCCGTACCATCTAGGCTTGTGTAAGTCATTCTGATGGCTACACAGCAATGAAGTCGCCTCCTGGCACACTTCTCAGAATGCATCCCTGTCAAAGTGGTGCGTGACCGTATAGTTCTGAGTTATGAGAAACTCACAGGCATGTCATCACCTGCTCCATCAACTCCAGCCTCCGAGGATGGCCTGTTCCAGGTTATGTCAGTAGAACTGTGTGTGCGCAGCTTTTTGAATTGGCTGCTTCTTTTAGCATAATGCCTTTTACATTGTTCTCGGAGGTAGGTGTAACAGTTCTTTGTACCGCTTTATTGCCAAGTGATACCTCATCGAATGGCAATATTGCAGTTTGTCCATTCACCACTTTGGATTATCTCCGCTTTAGATAAAGTCACCATAAACATTTATGTAGAGATCTTTGTATGAACATAAATTTTCATTTCCCTTACATAAATATTTAGGAGTGCAATTGCCGGGTCATATGCCAGGTGTGTGTTGAACAGTTTTCACAGTGGCTGTCTCATTTTGCATTCCTGACAGAAATGACAGCATCATTTTAGTACTGGGTACTGTTAAGTTTAGGGTGGTTTGTGTTCTAGTCACTCAAATAGGTGTACAGTGTTTGTTCTCTTTATATTAATTTACATTTCCCAGTGACCAGTGATGTTGAGCATCTTTTCCTTTGTCATATGCATGATTCACAGATCTCTTCTTCTAGTCTCTGTCATATTCTTACAGTCTCTGTATAGAATTTTTCAAAGAATAGAAGTTTTTAATGTCCATTTTATGGATTTTGCTTTTGGAGTTGTAGCTAAGAACTCTTTGCCTAAACTAAGGTTACAAAAATTTCTTTCCAGTTTTTCTTCCAGAAGTTTAATAGTTTGAGATTTTACATTTAGGTCTATGATCCATTTTCAGTTAATGCTTGTTTATGGTATAAGATATGCATCAAGAATTATTTTATTTTGTTTTGCAAATGGATATATAGCTGTTCCTGCACCATTGATTAAAAAGACTATTCTTGTTCATTAAAATCCCTCTGTGTTTTTTCAAAAATCAATTGACCTTGTATGTGTGGGTCTGTTTCTTAGACTCTCCATGGTTTTCTGATATGTCTACCCATTCATAAGTACCACACTGTCTTTATTATTGTAGCTTTTTAGTCATTACTAGAATCAGGTAATGTGAGTCCTCTCATTTTGTTTTTCTTTTTCAAAATCATATTGCTCATCCCCTTTTCTTGTCATCTAAATTTTAAAATCAACTTATTGATTTCTTTTTCAAAATCTTGCTCAGATTTTTTGGTTTTTTTAATTAAATGTGCAGAAAAGTACAAACGGTGCATCCTTCACTCAACTTCTCCTAATGCTAACATCTTATGTAATCATAGTGCAGTTATCAAAACCAGGAACTTAACATTGGCACAGCACTGCCAACTAAAAACTTACACAAATTTCATCAGTTTTTCTTTTTCTATTCTTTTTCTGTTGTACGATCTTATTTCACATTGCATTTAGTTATTTGTCCTTAGACTGAAATTTTTTTTGCAATTGCATTGGATATGTAAACTAATTTGGGAGAATTAATATCTTAACAATATTGAATCTTCTGATCCATGAACATAGTATTTTCCCTCCATTTTTTAAAGTCTTCTTTGATTACTTTCAGCAAAGTGTTAATAGTTTTCAGCTTTTAGAATTTTCATCTCATTAGATTTATACCTCAGTATTTCTTTGTGTGTGTGCATGTTATTATAAATGATACTTTTTTAAGAATTAGAATTCCAACATTAATTGCTAGGATAGAGAAGTACACTTAATTGATTGTAATATATAGACCTTGATTCCTGCGACTTTGTCTGTGAATAACAACAGATTTTTCTTTCTTTCTAATGTGTATGCCTTTTATTTCTTTTTCTTGCCTTGTTGCACCGGCTAGAACTTGCGGTATAATGTTGAATAGCTGTCATGAGAGATGACAGTCTTGCCTTGTTCTAGATTTTGGGGGGCAGCATTCAGTCATTCACTATAAAATATGGTAGCTCTAAGTCTTTTATAGATGCTCTTTATCAAGGTGAGGAAGTTCTCTTCTATTCACCTAGTTTACTGAGATTTTTAATCATAATGGATATTGAATTTTGTCTATTTTATGCACCTATTGAAATGACCATAGGATTTTTTTTCTTTAGTAAGTTGATAATATCAGTTACAGCAATTTGATTTGCGAATGTTGAACTAGAATTGCATTGCCAAGATAAAAACCACTTGGTCATGATGTATTATCCTTTTTCATATATTGGCTAGATTCAGTTTGCCAATACTCAGAGGTGATTATATATCTATGTCCGTGAGGGATGTTGGCTGCAGTTTTCTTTTCTTGTCATGTCTTTGTGTGGTGTTGGTATCAATGTCGTGCTAGACTCATAAAATGAGGTAGAGAATGTTCTCTCTTCTGTAAGCTGGAAAGTTTGTGCAAATAGATACCATTTCTTTAATGGTTGGTAGAAAATTCTACCTTTCTACCACTGAAACCATCTGGGCTTGGACTTCTCTTTGCGGGAAGGGTTTTTAAATTTTTTTTTTTCAATTACAGTTGACATGCAATATTATATTAGTTTGAGGTGTACAACAGGGTGATGAGACATTAATATAGCTTACACAGTGATCACCCTGGAAAGTCTAGTACCCACCTGACACCATAGATAGTTATTTCAGTTTTGTTGACTGTATTCCCTACACTGTACTTCATATCCGTATGACTTTTTATATCTGGCAGTATGTTTTGTGGGAAAGTTTTTTAACTATAAATTAAATTTCTTAAATGGATGAGGACTGGTATGGTTACCTATTTCATGTTGAGTGAGTTTGGCAGATTGTTTTTTAGAGAATGTGTCCGTTTCTTCTAGTTATTAAATTTATGGGCATAGAATTATTTGTAACATTCCTTTGTCATCCTTTTTATGTGTTAAGGGAATATGATGATGTCCACATTTCAGCTTCTTATATTTTTGCCACCTTCCTTTTTATTTTTGGTCATTCTATCTAGGGTTTTATCAGTTTTATGGACCTTTTTGAAGCATTAGCTTTTGATTCTATAGATTTTTTTCTGTTTTTTTCTGTTTTCTATTTCATTTCTGCTCTTTGCTGTTATTTTCTTCCTTTTGTATATTTGGGGTTTAATTTGCTCTTATTGTAGTTTTTATAAGATGGAAGCATAGATTGTTGATTTGAGACCCTTTTTTTTTTTTTCAAAATAAGCATTCAGTACTGTAAATTTCCCTCCAAGTGTTGCTTTAGTTGTAGCCAACAAATTTTGATATGTTGTGTTTTTGTTTCCAATTGATTCAAAACATTTTACCATTTCCCTTGTGACTACTACTTTGACTAATGGGTTCTTTAGAAGGTAGTGTTTCATTTCAAACTATTAAAGGATTTACCAGATATCTTTCTATTACTGATTGATTATTGGCTCAGATGCGACCTCCATCTAGTGTTAGCTTCCAAGGGTTCTATACTCTCATTTTAACCCACACTTGGCCTTAGCTGTGTGTAAAAGTTTTAGCTGAATTTATTTTGCACTCTCATCTGGAATTCTCACCATCTCGTTCTCTGTTGTCGGGGAGCCAGTGCTCACATCGCCCCTTGGAAATACTTGCCTTACCTTAGATTCTGGGCTAGTTGTGCACAGACTTAGTGGACGATTCAAGAAAAGTTAGTTTTTATTGTTGTTGATAATTGCAGGAGAAAAGTTCTTTCCAACTTTCTACATCCTAGGATGAAGCTGGAAGTCTCAATGCCTTGTATTTTTTTGTTTTTGTGTTTTGGTTGAGTTTTTGTTAAATTAATTGGGGTGACACTGGTTAACAAAATTATGTAGGTTTCATGGTAATGGAAAGAGATTTGACTTTGGATAATGCCATGTATTTTAAGCTGTAATTTGGGAAGTATGTTAAAGTTCTAGCCATAAAGGCAGAATGAGAGTGGTTGATGACTTCACATATTAAAATGCATTTTAAGGCTTCATTGAAGATAGAACTGCAGTTGCAGTCTCTGACTTCTCGAGCAGCTGTGTTGTTTTGTTGTAATAAAATTTCATTTTGCTAACTGCAGCGACATTCTCAGTCTGCACAAGATAACAGGAGTGAGTTCTTGTACATCCTGTCACCCCTGCCATCTTTCCTAATGTAAGTTGCTGGCACATTTTGTGCCTTGTGTGAATAGGTAACAGAGGTCAAGGGCTTGCAGTCTGGGCTCATTTCTTCTTTGGAATAATTCAAGTCACTGCTTAGTCATATGGTGCACGTATACAAAAAGTTCAGCTTCACCTCAGTCCTACTTGACTGTATGCTGATGGAACACCCTATAATTAGGCTCTTCGTTTCAGCCCAGCGATTCCTGAATGAACAATCCAAGGAAACCACCTGTTGTGTCGGGTTTTAGGTTGGTAATTGACAAAGATCCATGACTGTAGACATCCAGTCTGAAGACATCTTTTTCATTATTTTCCATTGCAAAATAGTTTGGCTAATTTAAAGCTTAATCCTTTAAGGGGAAAAAGCTAGTTTATGGAAATGATTCTAAGTTCTAAGAGAAATTCAACTGTATAATTGTCAGCATGATCTGATTTTTTTTGGTCACTAATTTAACTTAATTTATTGCTATTCTTTTTCAGAAAATTCTTCCAGGAGGAAATACATCATTTGATGTAGTTTTTCTTGCAAGAGTAGTAGGAAATGTAGAAAATACATTATTTATTAACACATCTAATCATGGGGTATTTACCTACCAGGTAAGAACCAGAATTAAAACCTTTGTTTATTTTGTAAAATACAGTCATCATCTCCAACCTGTCATATGACTACCTTTTAAGAACTCTCTTCAGAAACTGAGGGAAAATAGAAAATATAAGAGTTTAGACATAGAGCATTTTTATACTTTACTATTGTGTCTGTGAATATCCCTATTCAAATTGGACCGAATAAATAATCCTAAAGCTACAACTAAAGTGTTAATGTAAGAATGGTTGGCAAAAGAATAGTAAAAAACATTTTCACGCTGACTAAATTTTTTCAATTTTTTACTTTTTGCATATTGTGAAACATAATCATAGTTTTAAGATTAAAACATACATTCCTGCTTTTCTTAGTAAATATATTGTTCACAATTTTTCGATAAACTTATTTTTTAAGTCATTGTTTAGTAAAGTTACTGTTTTGTGATTCAGGATTTTAAAATCAAGGTTATCGAGATTATTAAGAATAATTGCTTATGGCACTATTCTCCAAACTTTACATGTGTTAGTGATACTGTTGTCACTTTTGTAGAGGAAGAAGATGAAGCTTAGACAGGTTAGGTAATTTGCCCACATTACGCCACTAGTAGGTTGTTGAGCAGGGATTCCAGCTCATGTCTTTGTAGCTGCAAAGACCACCCTCTTAACCGCTGTGCTGTGATGCCCATGGAACTCAGCTGCTTAGATGTCTTACTTTGTACTTTCTGTGCTTTTTTGAACATTTCTTCTCCAGTCCCCAGAATACTTATATTTTGAAAATTGGTGTCAGAGTAAACATTCCATTTTAATCTTAAGCATATCTTGTGCTTATTTACTGTGAAGAAGTCTTTCATGGTTATTGAGTAAGCCAGAGCAAACTTTTGAAGATCTGTAGTGACGAATAACTTTGTCACCAATAGATGACACTCATTTAACATACTCTTGTTAAGTAAATGAAAAGACTGTCATAAGAGTTTGAAGCATCCCCCAGTGACCTAGGTGGCCGTAGCCAGTCTGGACCACCTGCAGGTCGTGAGCAGTTTGTTCTGTCCTCAAGGTGAGCCTCTGTGGCCCAGCTGTCTTTCTTTACCTCCACAAGCCCTCCTCCTAAATACATCTTGAGTCCGCCTTCCTCTTTCCTCTTCACTGCCACTGCTGTCTTCTGAGCCGCCATTCCCTCACTGGATTGCATAGTGGCCTTTAACGGGCCTTCCTCGCCTCCCCAGCCCCTACCATGGTCTATCATTCACTCTAGTCAGAGTGATCTCTGAGCTTAAATCAGATCTGGGCAGCTTCCTCGTGTAAATGCTTGTGTTTTCCCATTTTTCTTCGAGCAAAAAGTGAACTTCTGACCAAGGCCAATGAGGACTTAAGGCTGACTCTTGTAATGATTCCCAACCTCGTCCCATTTTACCTTGCACCTCTTCAAACAAGCCAAGCACCTTCCCGCCTCATGCCCTGCCTGAGTCCACTCCCAGTGCTGGCTTTTTTCATCTTTTAGGTGACAAGAACTCGCATCACCTCCCCAGAGAAGATGACCCTGACCACCCTAAAAGAATATTCCCATCTTCCCTGAAGTAGTTACTATATATCACACTTCTTATTTTTTAAACCTTTCTTTTGCTGTGATCTAATCTATCCCTCATAGTAGGATGTAAGTTTCTTGAGAGCGAGACATTATTTGCTGTACTCACAATTGAACTGTTCACCCCTGTGCCTGTTTGAGCCCAGCATACCATAGGCCTTAACATTTGTCATTGGAATGGCCGGCTCACCCACTGAGCCAACCCAGAGCCTTCCCCAATGAGGTGACATGGGGTGGGGTCGAGGGGATGTGTCTCATGCTGGAGGGCTCGTCTGAGCCCCAGAACCAGTTTCCTGCAGGATGACTCGGGGCTGGGCCTCATGCTTGAGGGCTTGCCTGAGCCCCAGATCGAGCTTCCGCCAGTCAGGGCAGGGAGCTCTTTAGACTCTCTGTTTTCTCCTCTTGTCTGTTCCACAACTTCAAGAAGGACTGCTGTCCAGAGCCTTCCCCAATGCTGTTACTGTCCAGCATGTTCTCGAAATCGTTCCAAGTGCACTTCTATTTAGTAAGTGAAATATGTAGCCAAATCAGATATGGAAACTACATGTGTGCTCTTTTTAAAGGGAGTCAAGATTTGTTTCATATAAATTAGACTCACCAGTTTTCCCTAGATCAATCAGTTTGAACTGTAAAAATGTTAGTTATAAAAGTGGCTCAAATTATGTATTTTTCCTCCTTTGAAACAGGTATTTGGTGTCGGTGTTCCAAATCCTTATCGATTGAGGCCATTCCTTGGGGCCAGAGTCCCTGTGAATAGCAGTTTCTCACCTATAATAAACATACACAATCCTCACAGTGAGCCTTTGCAGGTGAGTTTGTGATGCTATTTTTGTATGGGCTTCATTTTGGTGGAATTTAATACTTAGCATGAAATCTCAGCCTGTTATAGTTTTTAAGACTATTTAAAATAATAAGGTTGTAAAGATGTATTGAAGTGGCGTATTCTTTTAATACATCTTGCTGTGGTCTGAATTTAGGACTACAGCAGTCCAGATATTGAATTTTTGGAACCATTTTTAAAACGATTATGATGGCTTCTCTGGAGTTAGCTTAGGCAGCTCTGCGTTTGATTTAAGAAGAGTTTTCAGCTATACTTTTCTTACCTGTAAGCTCTTTCTGGTCCAATATAAATTTTTTTTTTTTTCAATAAAAATTTTTTAAAAAACAGTTTGTACTTATTTCTGATAGTAATAAATTTTTGGTGATGGCAGCCTGGAAATTGAAATAAAGTGGAAAGATAATAAAGAATTATGACTAAAAGCAAACTTATTTTTTTAATCTAAAAAATTCAACTCCTTATCTTACCCAATCTTTTAGTAGTAATCGTTCTCAAATTTGAAATCCCTCCTGTCTAGTTCCTTGTCTCTTCCACAGTAGGCGAGGCTGGTGTCATTTCTTCAGATATTTCCCATAATCCCTACCCACATCTCCAGTGACTTCCAACTATATGACATTTGCTGCTTCTATAGCTTCTAGTTGTGTTGTCTGTGTTGGAAGGAGATAAGGGATGCTTTCCAGAATGGTCCATACTGCCCACATCCAGGGCCCCCAGAGTTCTTTAGGACTAACACTGCAGGACTTCACAGTAGCTTGAAAAGGACAGGCAGAGAGAAATCCTGTATATTGTGGTCAGCTACAGAGCTTTTGCAGCCAAAATAGGTTTTGTCATCCTAGAACCCCTGGTAGAAATGTTCATAAACAATGAAAGGGAAATTGAGGAAGAACAAGGGATTTTCAGAGCCTGACTTAGGAATTATACGCTAAAGTAGCACAAAAGAGGTTTCTCCCCAACACCTGGCTGGCATTGGGTGAGGATAGCTACTAATAAAAATACCCTGCCCGAGTTGTCATTGTTTTCTAGTTAGAGACCTTCATCACAGAAGAGGGACATGCTCTTGTGTCTTGCTTTTACAAGGGAAAAGTGTTTCCTCTTCATCATCACTCTGTCAGCTGTGTCCTTTTGCTACTGAATCAGGTGTACTGTCCCTCTTCTGGCTAATTTTTATTACAGATCTATACAGAAACCTACGCCACTAGTAGGTTGTTGAGCAGGGATTCCAGCTCATGTCTTTGTAGCTGCAAAGACCACCCTCTTAACCGCTGTGCTGTGATGCCCATGGAACTCAGCTGCTTAGATGTCTTACTTTGTAGTTTCTGTGCTTTTTTGAACATTTCTTCTCCAGTCCCCAGAATACTTATATTTTGAAAATTGGTGTCAGAGTAAACATTCCATTTTAATCTTAAGCATATCTTGTGCTTATTTACTGTGAAGAAGTCTTTCATGGTTATTGAGTAAGCCAGAGCAAACTTTTGAAGATCTGTAGTGACGAATAACTTTGTCACCAATAGATGACACTCATTTAACATACTCTTGTTAAGTAAATGAAAAGACTGTCATAAGAGTTCGAAGCATCCCCCAGTGACCTAGGTGGCCGTAGCCAGTCTGGACCACCTGCAGGTCGTGAGCAGTTTGTTCTGTCCTCAAGGTGAGCCTCTGTGGCCCAGCTGTCTTTCTTTACCTCCACAAACCCTCCTCCTAAATACATCTTGAGTCCGCCTTCCTCTTTCCTCTTCACTGCCACTGCTGTCTTCTGAGCCGCCATTCCCTCACTGGATTGCATAGTGGCCTTTAACGGGCCTTCCTCGCCTCCCCAGCCCCTACCATGGTCTATCATTCACTCTAGTCAGAGTGATCGCTGAGCTTAAATCAGATCTGGGCAGCTTCCTCGTGTAAATGCTTGTGTTTTCCCATTTTTCTTCGAGCAAAAAGTGAACTTCTGACCAAGGCCAATGAGGACTTAAGGCTGACTCTTGTAATGATTCCCAACCTCGTCCCATTTTACCTTGCACCTCTTCAAACAAGCCAAGCACCTTCCCGCCTCATGCCCTGCCTGAGTCCACTCCCAGTGCTGGCTTTTTTCATCTTTTAGGTGACAAGAACTCGCATCACCTCCCCAGAGAAGATGACCCTGACCACCCTAAAAGAATATTCCCATCTTCCCTGAAGTAGTTACTATATATCACACTTCTTATTTTTTAAACCTTTCTTTTGCTGTGATCTAATCTATCCCTCATAGTAGGATGTAAGTTTCTTGAGAGCGAGACATTATTTGCTGTACTCACAATTGAACTGTTCACCCCTGTGCCTGTTTGAGCCCAGCATACCATAGGCCTTAACATTTGTCATTGGAATGGCCGGCTCACCCACTGAGCCAACCCAGAGCCTTCCCCAATGAGGTGACATGGGGTGGGGTCGAGGGGATGTGTCTCATGCTGGAGGGCTCGTCTGAGCCCCAGAACCAGTTTCCTGCAGGATGACTCGGGGCTGGGCCTCATGCTTGAGGGCTTGCCTGAGCCCCAGATCGAGCTTCCGCCAGTCAGGGCAGGGAGCTCTTTAGACTCTCTGTTTTCTCCTCTTGTCTGTTCCACAACTTCAAGAAGGACTGCTGTCCAGAGCCTTCCCCAATGCTGTTACTGTCCAGCATGTTCTCGAAATCGTTCCAAGTGCACTTCTATTTAGTAAGTGAAATATGTAGCCAAATCAGATATGGAAACTACATGTGTGCTCTTTTTAAAGGGAGTCAAGATTTGTTTCATATAAATTAGACTCACCAGTTTTCCCTAGATCAATCAGTTTGAACTGTAAAAATGTTAGTTATAAAAGTGGCTCAAATTATGTATTTTTCCTCCTTTGAAACAGGTATTTGGTGTCGGTGTTCCAAATCCTTATCGATTGAGGCCATTCCTTGGGGCCAGAGTCCCTGTGAATAGCAGTTTCTCACCTATAATAAACATACACAATCCTCACAGTGAGCCTTTGCAGGTGAGTTTGTGATGCTATTTTTGTATGGGCTTCATTTTGGTGGAATTTAATACTTAGCATGAAATCTCAGCCTGTTATAGTTTTTAAGACTATTTAAAATAATAAGGTTGTAAAGATGTATTGAAGTGGCGTATTCTTTTAATACATCTTGCTGTGGTCTGAATTTAGGACTACAGCAGTCCAGATATTGAATTTTTGGAACCATTTTTAAAACGATTATGATGGCTTCTCTGGAGTTAGCTTAGGCAGCTCTGCGTTTGATTTAAGAAGAGTTTTCAGCTATACTTTTCTTACCTGTAAGCTCTTTCTGGTCCAATATAAATTTTTTTTTTTTTCAATAAAAATTTTTTAAAAAACAGTTTGTACTTATTTCTGATAGTAATAAATTTTTGGTGATGGCAGCCTGGAAATTGAAATAAAGTGGAAAGATAATAAAGAATTATGACTAAAAGCAAACTTATTTTTTTAATCTAAAAAATTCAACTCCTTATCTTACCCAATCTTTTAGTAGTAATCGTTCTCAAATTTGAAATCCCTCCTGTCTAGTTCCTTGTCTCTTCCACAGTAGGCGAGGCTGGTGTCATTTCTTCAGATATTTCCCATAATCCCTACCCACATCTCCAGTGACTTCCAACTATATGACATTTGCTGCTTCTATAGCTTCTAGTTGTGTTGTCTGTGTTGGAAGGAGATAAGGGATGCTTTCCAGAATGGTCCATACTGCCCACATCCAGGGCCCCCAGAGTTCTTTAGGACTAACACTGCAGGACTTCACAGTAGCTTGAAAAGGACAGGCAGAGAGAAATCCTGTATATTGTGGTCAGCTACAGAGCTTTTGCAGCCAAAATAGGTTTTGTCATCCTAGAACCCCTGGTAGAAATGTTCATAAACAATGAAAGGGAAATTGAGGAAGAACAAGGGATTTTCAGAGCCTGACTTAGGAATTATACGCTAAAGTAGCACAAAAGAGGTTTCTCCCCAACACCTGGCTGGCATTGGGTGAGGATAGCTACTAATAAAAATACCCTGCCCGAGTTGTCATTGTTTTCTAGTTAGAGACCTTCATCACAGAAGAGGGACATGCTCTTGTGTCTTGCTTTTACAAGGGAAAAGTGTTTCCTCTTCATCATCACTCTGTCAGCTGTGTCCTTTTGCTACTGAATCAGGTGTACTGTCCCTCTTCTGGCTAATTTTTATTACAGATCTATACAGAAACCTCATAAATTCTTGCTACTTTCTTTTTTTGACTGTTTTCAGCCAAAGATATAGAAAAGCTCTTCATTCTGTCAGGCCCTGCCACCTGAGTTGGCACACTACTCGAGCTAGAGAGTGACATTATGACAGAGCCACCCGGGGTGCTCTCAGTGTGGTGGCCAGACCATAGACCCAGCTGCTTCCTGCTGGAAGGATGAGGGTGTGGGTCACAGACTCAGCAAGTGGGGGCCAGCCTACCATTGTTTACGTGGCCTGACAGTCTGTGCATTTTCTCCTCGGCCTTCCAGCCACCAGGCTTTCAGCTAACAGCTGTATCTTTGAATTCAATACTGACTTTTTTCTTTTGTTTACCTAGTCTTTTTCCAGTTACAATATTTTTAATTCAGGAAGATTTAGCACAATGGACTTTTCACTAGCAGACAGGCAAGCAAATAGAAAATCAAAGCTGCCTTGTTAGAATCAGTACAGGCTATCTGGAAAGCACTCTTTTTGAGGGAAACTTTTTATCCAACTTCCTAATTGATTTTTTTTTTTATTGAAGTGTAATTGACATACAACATTATATGAGTTTCAGGTATACAACATAATAAATCGATATACCTATGGCAAAATGATCATCACAGTGAGTCTGGTTAATATCCGTCACTGCACACAATTAAAATTTTTTTCTTGTGATGCGAACTTTTAAGATCTTCTCTCTTAGCAGCTTTCCAATATGCAAAATAGCATCATTAACTACAGTCTCCATGCTGTCCCTCACATCCCCAGGACATATTTAATAATTGGAAGTATGGAAGGCACTCTTAACCTGATAGTCCTATAATACATTGTACTATCATTAGTCTTGTCCTTAAATGTAAGAAAATACTATAAAGCAAGAAATTGCATTTGATTTGTTCATTATACAGCACAAACACACAAATGCATTCTCCTTGGGAAAAGTGTTAAGAATTCAAACAACTGTGAAGCAAAAGTCCCCTTGAACTTCCTACCTTCCAATCCAGCACCATCCAGTAGAACTTGCTGTGGTGATTAAATAAGAAGTTCTGTACCTGCTTTGTCCAGTACAGTAGCCACTAGCCACCCATGGCTATTGAGCAACTTGAATTTGCGGCTAGGTTGGCTGAGGAATTGACCATTTAATTTTATTTCACTTAATTGAAACTGAAATAACTACATGTAGCTGGTGACTGCTGTATTAGCACAGCTCCAGTGCCTAACCCTTCCTCATGGATACTACTCATGTAGTATCTCAGTGTGTGTCATGACAGACCTTTTTCTGTGTGTTTATGTAGGCACACAAAAATTAACATTCTTTGTGGGAATTTTTTTTAATCTGTATATTCTTGGGTTCCTGTTTTTCCTAAACTTTATTGAATTAGGATAAATAGCACTGGGCTAAAAATCAGGAATGTGTCATGTACCTAGTTTTAATGTAATCCTTCCTTTGATTTTATAACTTAGCCTTTTTCTGTCCCTAGTTCCTCATTTGTTTTCCTATCATCAGTAGTCTATATTTCAGTTTTCTGTTTCCAAATATTGTTATGCTTGTTTCCTTAATACCTTGGAAGATTAAATGAAATAATATTTTCCGGCTTTTCAGAAAAAGTTCCATAGTTACCCTATGGGTTAAGTAAGGTGCTGTTGCTGTTAGTACAATTGGTACTTAAAGGAATACCGTAAGAAATTGGATGGCAGGTAATAATACTCAGAAAACCTTAACTCGTCCACCTCTACTCAGTGCTTTTCCTTAACACCACACACCAGAAACCTTTAAGCTCATACTAACGTACTGCGGTTTTTCCTGCTTTGTCCTTCTTTTACATACCCCTGGAAGACTTTTGTGATGAAATAAGCGAAGGTTTTCCAAAGCCCGTTCTCTTATTAATTTCACCCCAGATTTGCATATAATTAAGTATATCATTTCTTATTAAGAGATAGAGTTACCTGCCTTTAAAGGAAGGTCTTCAGCCACGTGACCCTTTCTGTCCCCAGGCCTTTACCTAAGAGAAAGGAAAGCAGATGTTCATCCACACAGAGACATACAGTGCAGTGTTCTTAACAGCTTTATCTGTAATGACCAAAAGCTGAAAATGACCCAGATGTCCACCACTAGGCAAATGGATTAAAAATTGTGGCACATCCATTAAATTGAAAAGGAATGAACTATTAATATATACAACAATGTGGTGGATCTCAAAATAATTACACTGAATAAAAACAGATAGACAAGAGTACAGACTGTGCAACTTCTAGAGTTTTACCTAAAACTCTAGAAGATACCAACAAATCTGGAGTGTCCAAGAGCAACTCAGCAGTTAACCTGGGGATGAGAGGGAGCAGAGAGGGACAGGTGGATTGCAGAGGGCATAAGGAAACTAGGGGAGGTAGTGGGAATATTTAGTATTAATTACAGTGGTAGCTTTATGCCAGCATATGTATGTCAGAGTTCATCAAGTTGCACACTTTAAATATGTACAGTTGATTGTACATCAGTTATACCTTATTAAAAGTGTTTTAAAAAATAATGAGTGTAGGTATAAGCCACAGAGGTATTAACAGTTGTTGTGATTTTGCCACCTATAGAATCTAACCAGATATTTTCATATTGCGTTAAAATTGTTGGCATATGTCTCAGAATAACGTGCTCTTCACTGGTTCACAATTATAGTAGTTATTAGAGCTGCTGTTAGATCTTGTTATAAATGAGTAAAGCAGAACTTGAGTTACTATAAGAAATAACAAAATTTGTATTTCTAAATTTGGTAATTTCCATCAGGTGGTGTAAGCATCCTATGGATGGATTTTCTGAAATCCAGTCTCAGAGACAGCTACACTGTTTTTGAGTTTAATATTTCAGAGTTACCTTATTTTCATTAAAAATACCACCGTTGCTTGCACATATGGGGCACTGACTAGTGATGTGACATGATATTTATCCCACATTTATGTCTGTAAATATTTTAAAATTGTTCCTGGTAAACAATTAGGGTGTCAGACTTACTTCTTATAACAGCAAATTACGTGCATTGAGAATATGATTTTGAATTTAACCATCAAGTGCTCCTTTGTCACAGGTGGTAGAAATGTACTCTAGTGGAGGAGATCTTCACCTAGAACTTCCAACAGGTCAACAAGGAGGTACCAGAAAACTGTGGGTGAGTGGTAACACATTTCTCTCTCACATGTCACATGAAACCAATTATTTTTCTTAAATACTTCAGAAAATACTTAACTCTTTATCACCTGAAGAAATCTGGCTGACTTAATATTAAATTTATATCAAATATACTTGAAAATTGAAGGAGAGAGTAAAAGTTTAAGTAGTAATTTTTTTCAATTAAATTTATTGGGGTGACTTTGGTTAATAAAATTATGTAGGTTTCAAGTGTACACTTCTATAACACATCATCTATGTATTGCATTGTGTATTCAGCACCCAAAGTCAAATCTCCTTCCATCACCATGTATTTAACCCCCTTTACCCTTTTCTACCTCCCACTTCCCTCCTCCCCACTTGCCCTCTGGTAACCACTAAACTGTTATCTGTGTCTTTGAGTTTTTTGCTTGTCTTGATTGTCTGTTGCTTGGTTTTATATGTAGGATAAGTACTAATTTTTAGAAAGATCAGTGAACAAAATTGGTGGGAGCTTTATAGCACTGTGTGGAAAGGAAGAGTCCAACTACTCTTTCAGAATTATATTGGTAAAGTTGTTTATGAATCTAATCATTTATAATGTGTTTTACACTAAGATTTAAAAAAGCAAACAAACCAACCAGCCAACCTGTGGTAAGGATTTATTCTATTTTTGAAGATAGAGAATTGAATGTTCAGACTTATTGTTGGCAGAGGAGATCATTTTTGCAGAGTGAACATAGTCAGGCCCTTGTGATGACTTAGAAAATTTTAAATCCTTAGGTGATCTATATCCTCCTTTAATATTGTTGAATATTTAATAATAATTTTTGTCAGTGCATAATGAACTACTTTTTCTTAGAGAATACTAGCAAATATTAACCAAATAAAGGAATATATAGCAACTACCTTATTTGTAACGGTTCCTGCCGTAGAAGAGGGTGTGTGTGTGTGTGTGTGTGTGTGTATGTAATGATGTCTACCACACTTTAATCAGAGGAGAAAGACATAGCAAACATATTTCTTATACCAGTGTCACTCATGTTGCTGCTCAGCCGTTACAGAAGGCACACTGCAGCACTGTAAGCTCTGAGGATGGACATTTCTTTGTGGGTCATTCTGTTAAACACGCACAGCCTCTCAGTTCTGTCTTCTGACCAGTCTCAACCAGGGAAGGGACATGCAGGGGACATTTTTATAGGGTATTGACTTAAGCATCGAGAAACAAATTTGTCAGTGATTGGCTAACTGCTAAGATATAGAAATCCACTAGCAAGCAGAAATATATAGTGATGGTCCGTTAATATTCTTTCACAAAAATATTTTTCCTTGAAATTATGTTATTATGCAAAAAGCTTTTGGGAGAAATAGTGTATAAAACAGTGTTTCAGAGAATTTACTGTAAACTGTTAAATTTGTATTACAATTCTGGATAGAAGAACTAAGAATTTACTATGAAATATAATTGATATCTACTAAACAAACATAAGGCAATTCAGTTTTTTTGATTAGTTAAGAACTACGACGAATGGTAGCCGAGATGGCATAATGTTTTAATAATCCCAGTGGCTACAAGAGAAAATACAGTGATTCTTATTCCTGTAAAGCTGAAGTGAGGAAAAATTCAGTTGGCTTTGACTTCACCCCCAGCACATTTCAGTGCATGAGAAAACCCAGAGGCCAAGTCAGCTCCCTAGAAATGGGCAAGCTGGGCGAATGGAAGGTCCCTCTCCAGTGGCCCCAGGAGGGTTCTGATCACCTCTTTTCTACTTTGGAACTAAAATGTTGGGAGTAGAGGTAAGTGAAGAACAATAAAATCTAAAACATGGGGAGATTCTAAACTATGCCAAAAGGTGCGTGCAGAGAAATTCTGGTCGTCTCGGGGAGTTTGGATTGTTCTAAAATCAAGAAAAGAATTATACCACAAAAAAAATTTTTTTTAATGAGTCTTTCTTCTAGTGTATGTGTGAGTGTTCTCTGGTTTCACTTGAAAGTTGATGCCATCTTCCATGCCTGGAGACCTCCTGACCAGTTGGTAAACTGCACATTTGCTAGGGAAGCTTGGTTTTGTTGAGGTTTAGGAAACCTTAGGTTGGGAAGCAGAGTCTCAGCTCTCTCGGTCACCATTCAAAGAAACTCCTGTGGATTCCCTCTGATGGCAATGTCTCTATAGGTTAGAGCATTTCAGGACTGAGTTATATGCCTGGGCACCACCAGTGTATTAAAGAGCCACTGATTTTATAGATTAGTTATATCTTTTAATGATTTCGCAACTGACAGTGCACGTTTTTTTTCACCTGTTAACATCCTCAAAAATTAGAATGTGTGTTACAGTCAGTGACTATGTTTAATTGGCAATGTACTTTTTTCTTAGTCGGTATATAAAATACTGGTGCATCATTTAGTCGATGTCCTCTTATTTAATAAAATGGTGGTTTTGTATGATTACCAGAGCCATGCTACATTATGGTCTGTTAACTTGTCAGGAAATCCCTCCCTATGAAACCAAGGGCGTGATGAGGGCCAGCTTTTCATCCCGAGAAGCAGATAACCACACAGCCTTCATACGAATCAAGACTAACGCCTCCGACAGCACAGAGTTCATCATTCTTCCTGTTGAGGTTGAAGTTACAACAGGTTAGCGGAAAGCTGGAGGCATTGCAAGTGTGTTTTGCTTTCAATACGAATTACTCAGGCAAAGTAAAATATAATTGTTTCTTTTTCTTTTTTCCAAGCTCCTGGAATTTATTCCTCAACAGAAATGTTAGATTTTGGTACACTGCGAACACAAGGTAAAAAAAGAGACAACGTCTTTACGAGTCTTTAAAAAAAAACCCTGTTCAGTGCTAAATGTTTCTACACTTACTCCCTGTAAGGCAGCTTTGAAAGTTCTTTCTGGTGGGTCACATGGCCTTGTAGAAACCTGCTTTGGGGACTCAGAGCCCTTGCAGCTTCTCCCCTATCCTCTGAGGGACACCACCGCTTACCTGGAAAACCAGGCCCAGGTGACAGAGGTAAAGTCTGCCCAACCGAGGACCAAGGAGGAAAGTCATTCCGTTTCACAGTCCAGCTCCTCACCTACTTCTGGATTTTTATTTGGATATAGATTATTCGGTTGCATTATAATGAAATCATGTTAAAATCTTGTCCCAGGTGGTCAGAGAAAGAATTCAAATTCTAAAATTGAAAACAATCAAGTTAAGGAATAATTAAGAAGAAAGAGTACAGTGGGCTATTGAACAGCATGGGTTTGAGCTGCGCAGGTCCCCTTCACTTTTGCATGGATTTTATCAGTAACTTTGCCTTCAGCCATTCATATCCAGGTTTCACATCCACAGATTCAACCAGCTATGGATCAAAAACAATTTTTTCATGTCTAGGCTAGGAGTCTAGGTGCAGGCGGCTGACTGCACACACTGTTCTATGCCATTTATTTCAGGGACCTGAGCCTCCAGGGCTTTTGGCATCTATCAGGTCCTGGAGCTGATTCCCATAGAGGGAGGGTAGTTAGGTTCTGGGGAGAGTCAGAAGTTACACATGGATTTTCAGCTGTGGGGGGAGTCAACGCCTCTAATCATGCATTGCTCAAGGGTCAGCTGAACTTGTATTTGGGGTGTCTGTGTGCCATTCATAATTAAAATTTGGTCGTATGGGATTAAAGGCCCATTTTTGAAAATTAGATTTGGTTTTAATATGATGATTTCACGTTTTGCATTATCAATTTGCTTCCTTGTGATTTTCTGGAAAACTAAAAGCTTAGTAATGATGACAGTTTCACTAAAAGTGTTTTGTTTTGATCTGGGTGTTTGCGGGGTGGAGCAGTTCTTATAATACAGTATCCTTACGAGTCAGGCGACTCCTACCTACTGTCCCTTTTTATTGATGTGATTGTCATTGTATTTCACATTCTAGAACAGATTTGATCTGATATCTAATAACCTAAAGATTCTAACTTGCTATAAAACACAATTTTTAAGGAATATTTCTTTTTTCAATTTTAACAGATCTACCAAAAGTTTTAAATCTTCATTTATTAAATTCAGGAGCAAAAGATGTACCAATAACAGTAAGTTTTTACTTTTTTCCTAACTGATGTATATTGTTTTTGAACTTATGGCAAAGTTAAAAATAGCCAAAGCTCACGAGGCTCCTGTGTGGGTAGAGTCATGTAGGAGGTCGGTGGCTCCTGGTGAATCCTATGGTCTGTGTGCTGTGTGCAAAGCAAACAGGTTAGAAGGATTTCATCAGGTTTGGCTTCTAGACTTAAGGTATACAAGTAAATAAAAAGAGAAAAAAAAATCACATGTGTTGGGAAGAGAAATCATGAAGCAAAGAAGCGAGGTGGTAGGTAATGGTAGAGCGCTGTTAAAATTTGTTGCAGGTGCCCCTTCTAACTGGTGGCTGGTGTAGTTACCGTAGATTGCATGCTGTAAACTAGAGTCCCCTCTGCCCCTCACACATACAGAACAGATGGCTTTTGTATCTTGTTGTGGAACTGGGGTGCCATTAGATGGTTTTAAGCAAAAAAAAAAAAAAGGACAAAAATATCCAAACTTTTGCTTTAGCCACAGCCTCACCTCCTAGTGAGGTCCCAGGATACAATCATAGAGAATAATGGGAAGGAAAAGCAGCACATTTGTATTATAAGCTGTGCTGATCAGAAACCTAAATTCAGAAAACTCTCATAAAATGAGGTAGATCAGATATAGGCTTCAGACTTAAGTAAGTAAGGGACCTTTGTCTATCCGCAGCCGACTCAGAGTTGACCACCAGGCGTGGAGTAGAGACCAAAGACAAGAAAGTATTACAAACCTCAAATGAGCAGGTGAAAGGTGGTCATCCCAGATCACCACATTTTAATGCACAGTGATCTTGCTCACTAGTGGGGTCAGAGGCAAGGCAGTGTCTTGCTAGCTGACCTAGTATCTCCTCTTGCTGGGTGGAGGAATTGAGGGAGGGTTAGAAGAGTGGAGCCTGGTAGAGAGCTCCCCCATCCACATGGGGCTAAAACTCCTCACCTTCTGTAAATGCACAGTAGAATTCACCATGAAGCATCTGGGCCCAGGCTTTACTTGTGGAAAGTTTTAAAATTACAGATTCAATCTCTTTAGCTGCTGTAGGTCTATTCTCTATTTCTTCTTAAATCAGTTTCAGTGTTTATGTCTTCCTAGGAATTTTTTCTAAGTTACCTAATTTGTTGGCATACCACTGTTCATAGTATTTTCTTGTAATGCTTTTTTTTCTTGTGAGATAAGTAGTAATGTCCCATCTTTCATTCTTAATTTTAGTAATTTGAGTCTTCTCTATATTTAAAATAACATTTTGGTCAGTTTAGCTAAAGGTTTATCAATTTTGCTGATTCAGAGAATTCATTTTTATCAATTCTATTACTTTGACATTAAAATATCCTTTATTTTATGAATAGAGGTAGTAGAGAGTAAGAGATTCTTCTTTCCCAGCCACCAATATCCTTACTTTTTACCCAGAATTGTGATTGATTAGTTTCAAAATTTTCCAGTTCCATACATCAGAGTTTTCTCTTTCATGGCGTGTAATTCCTTCTGCTGGATCTGTCCAGGTTGCTTTGGCCTGACCTGCATCCTTTCTCTGAACTTCCTGTTGCTGGATTCCTTCTTTAGCTTGTTGGCTGTTTGGAGCACATTTATGCATACCTGGTAATGTATGCACATGTTTGGAGTTACGTTTACGCGTACATGGTGATGTGTGCACACTCCTCTTCCAGTCGTCCACCTGTGCTCAGGTTACCAGCCTCCACACAAGAAGCATGCCGAGAGCCCTCTTCAGCTGTGGACAGCAGTGTCTGCCCATCGGACAAACACTGGCTGTTGGAGGACCACCCTGTGATTGCCTCAGTTTGAGATGTCAGATCATTTTTATTTTTTGTGTGTTCTGTATGCTGTCTGTTCCTGGTTTCTTCAATCTGTGGGAGGCCATTGCACAGAGCAGAGTCAGAGTCAGGACTTCTGTGCTTACTGGGCAGACTTTAGGCCTACAAATGTGAGGGTTTAGAGATTTGATGGAAAGTGCCTTTACATAGCACAAGCAGTCTGGTCTAGCTTTTTACATATAACGAATGGACCAAAACAATTGTCTTTTTCAGTAAACGTTTTTCTAGAAAAATGAAATTAGCAATTAATTAGAATACGAATGGGGAAAGATATAGTATTCAGTTTATTTCTGACAAGGAATTAAATAGGCCTGTGTTCCCCCTTTTCTCTTTTATTTGCTCTTCCTATGAGTCTGGCACTATGCGAGGTTCTATACATGGATTACCTTATTTAATACAAGAATCCTATAAGGCACACAGGTCCTACTTTTCCAAATAGGGAAAATGAGTCAGAGCTTTTTTTAAGTGAAATATTGAGCTATAAAAACTCAAGGGTTACATGGAAGGTAGTATATTAGGTATGTAATGACAATCAGATCTTTATGAATATATCATTTTAATTTCAAATTCAGTGTTTCTATTAAAAACCTATTGATCTATGTGTATGTCTGTATATCTACATTTGTATCTACCTAGTTATGTATTTTTTCTAATATCCAAAGCCTACACCCAGCCAGTGTTTTGATATTTTTGTCTTATTTCCTCATTCATTCGTCCCTTCCTTCAATAAATATTTAATGAGCACCAATTATATGCCACTTCCTATGCTGAGAATACGCCAGTGAATCAGACAGCCAAGGTTATGCAACATCATTGTAAACCGAGCCTAGTTCTTTTTTTTTTTTTTTCACTTCAACACATTTATTATTCATTAAAGACCTGTTTTGTGTAAGATGCTAGTTATACGTTGAGTTCAATGCTGAGGTTACAGTGAATTGCCATAATCATAGAAATCGAGCCCAGTTCTATGAAAGACATCAAAAGAACGGCATGTAAGTGGGGAAGGGAGCTGGTTTAGATAGGCTTGTCTGTGAGGAGCCGACATTTGAGGTCATAGCTAAGTAGGCACCCATAAGAACTGGCAGAACCAGCACAGGGAGCACCAGGTGTGAGGCAGGAACAGCTTTGGATGTCATGGGAGACACAAGAGGTCAAATGTAAAAGATGAGGGCTGGAGAGTCACACCAGGTTGCCTGGGGCTCTGGGCCAAGTTTAGGCTTTATTGTAAGTGCAATGGGGAATTATAGGTTTTTAAGCATCTGTTTGTTGCAAAGGGTAACCACCACCGCTTTGTGGAGAGTGACCTACAGGAAGTTAGAAATCTGTCATAGAGGTCCACTTGAGAGAGGCTTCTTTCCCTATCAGTCAGGGGACAAGCCATCTACCCTGGGATCCGAGTTGTCAGAGAGTTCCCTGAGGCCGTTCCCGCTTTTTCTGTGTGATGCGCCAGACTTAGAAGTTGGGGCACTCTGGAAGGGCCTCTGCCTTCCTCCACTAAGCAAACATGCAGTTTTTAGAATAGACTAGACAGTGCTGGAAGCTGGAGGATTTTTTTAAATTTTACTTCAGGAATTCGGCCTCTTCCATCTCTCTCAACAGAAGACCAAAAAAGCAAACCGCTCCAGATACAGGTTCCTCACGTGTCAGTGGGCAGGACACACAGGTCCAGGCCTTCCTGACGTTGATCGTCTGTAATGCAACTTAGAGAATATCTGTGAAACAGTAATGCTGCATAAAATACAGAGTAAGTTTGCTTGACACGTCCTAAGAGGAACATTTGCATGGTTTCTTTGCTAATTTAATTGATGAATAAAAATCCCAGATGTACTTCTTCATTTTACCAGTATCAACTTGATATAAGCTTAAGCATATTTGCGCTATTGTATATAATTGTTGTGTACTAAAAAGTTATTTTCCTTGCTTGCTCAAATGTATTTGTAGATAGCTTCAGAAAGTCCTGGGCCCTGGGGTCTCCCTTTAGAGTCACTGAACATTAGTTGGGTATGAGTGTCATGAGCAAAGCTGGAACTCTAGAACATGTGCAAGGCTGCCTTTCCTAGAGATCTTGCCATATTTTTTTTACTTCTTGATTATCTTTAAGCAACAGCTAGTTACTGATACTAAAATAGATGTTAGTATAAATATGCTTATTACAAGGTAATGATTATATGCTATTTTTCATTTAAAGCCACGGGAATGAGCCACCTATTTAAGTGTTTTGCTTGTTTTGCTTTGTTTTTGTTTCCTTGGAAAATGGGTTTTAACTGATTTGGGTGGGGTGGGGTTAACGGTAACAGTTGAACAATACAGACCATTTATATAAAACACGAGTCAACTGAATATTTGTTTACTATTAGTGCAACGTATTTTAAGGTAGTAATATTGAACATAAATTTTTTTTCTGGTAAGGAAAATCTTAAACTGGTATTTCATGTGACTGTTTTTTAATAATTATCTTTTCTCAGCTATTTCTGGCATGATGCTATGCAAAGTGATAACACTCAGAAAGCATGTGGTTGTTCCTGCCACACGCAGTCTTTATGTTTATTTGAAATGGTCAAGGCCTGTCGGCACTCGTCCTGGGCAGAGCAAGTGAAAGTTGGGCTGTACCTGCGAGGCCCGCAGGGAAGCACAGAGCTCTGTGAGGTGGCTGCGAATGGTCATGACCTCAGGATGAGAGGGGCTAATTTGAAAAAACAGCAAAATTAATAGAATCACAAAATTGTGTAGCTAGATGGGCTCTTAGAAAATAGCTAATCCGATCCTCTAGGATTTTACAGGTGGAGAAAATCAGGCCCGGAGTAGCCGGCAGTTCACTCAAGCTCACACTTGTAGTTAAATAGGTAGCACACTTTTGTTGCATGAATGAATCCCTGCAGATTGTCACACATGCTTCCCTTTCCTACAGGACAAGTATTAGCAGAGCAGTACCATGTAACAGAACCAGATGAAACGGCACCTAGCTGTTGTTTATCTTACAGTTCACACACACACACACCCTTCGAGCAGTGAGAATGTGTACTTTAAGTGGCGAGCTTCCTGGTAGTAAATATGATACGAGCGAGTCTCTGCAGCCTGTTAAGGAGCAGAACTGAGAGCCACCCTCTGGGACGAAGGGAGCGGAGAGCCAAGGGCGCCCTCCAGGAAGATGGCACAGAGGCCTTCAGAGCCCCCCGGGGCCAGGACTCAGGCCTGGTCCAGACCCGTGGACACTGGGACTGACCAGCAGTAGGAGGGAGAAGCTCATCCTGGTCATAGAGGCAGTGCCTGCAGTGGCTCCGGGGGTCCTGACAATGTGAAGGGGCAGGTTGCTCTCTCGCTCTCAACAGAAGCGGCTTGTGCGTTGGAGATCCACCCTGTTCAGTGTCGGCAGACCCCAGCTGCATAGACCAGCCGAAGGCATGGGTGGAAAGCCAGGGTGTTGTGACCCAGCAGGGACCCAACCGTGCATTGTTAGTGCACACGCCTAAGGTTCATAGGGAGGAACAGGGCTCTCTCTCCATGGGGAATGTTAGGCTTTGGCGATGAGTTTATGAACCCCTGAAAATTCCACAAAAACCCCAGTTGGGTTTTGAGACCAGAGTAAGATTCTAAGCAAATTCTAAAGGGAGATTTAGAACAAGATTGGTGTGCAGCTCTAGTTTCGCTGGTACTAGTTTGGGCAGCAGGCTGCCAGCAGGAGAGCACTGCACAGAGCAAATTGGCCCAGCTTCCAGCCCGCCTCCTGTGCCCAGCTGATGAAACATCACTCAGCACTGCACCTCTGTACCTGGAAGGAGGTCGCAACCCTCTGAGTCCCCTCCCAGGAAAATTGTGTGTCATTGAAGGTCACCTGTTAAAAAGTTACTGCACGTAAAATGCAGTGATTTTTATGCTTGCTCAAAAATTACAAGCTTTTGCTGGTTTATTTTATTTTTGGTTACTTTAGGTTTGTTTTTTTTAATAGAAAGATATTTGTTAAGTCTAAAGAGTTCTGACCTCTTCCAGCTTACACATCCCTGCGGTCAGCTCACTGCTCAGTCCCACAGCGGCCCCGCCTCTGGACAGCAGCATCTCACACGGGTGCTGAGGAGAGTACAGGGAACCCCCTTAGGAATGGGATATGCACCTGCAGTGGCAAAGTGGCCCCAGCTCCCCAGTTCACGTTCAGTCCTCATCTTCACGTAGCCAAGAGGTTACAGTTAGCATGGTGGATTTCTTCAAGAGCGACCCAACCGCACATCCTGCCTCCTCCTCATGTCTGAGCTAGGCATTTATTTTCCAAATAAATGTGTTTTTTTGTGTTTTATGTTCTCACACCTAGATTACTAGTTTGTCTTTAGATTTTCATGCTCACTTATCTATCTACATTTTTCTTCTGGTAATCATTTTTATAAAGATATTCTAATGAATTTTTATTGAAGTTTTATTAGTTTAGCTACTCCATTTAAAGAGACTACATAAAGTTAAACTTTTCAGATTTTGATTCTGCTGCCTTTTCCAGTGTGCTTGTTCATGTAATGTAACTGAACCATCAGATTAAAACAATGTTAAATGTGCTTTTCTCTGCAGAGTATTCGACCCACACCACAAAATGATGCTATAACAGTGTACTTTAAACCAATTACCTTAAAAGCTTCAGAAAGTAAATATACTAAGGTTGCAAGTATTAGTTTTGATGGTAAGTATTCAGCTTTTTCTAACAGAGTGATCTTATTTTGATAAACTAGTAGGCATCTATGTCAACATTTTAATATAGAAATCCAGACCATATTACAGTCAGATTTTATATTACCGCTTAGGTTGGTTTTCTTGTAAACCATCACCAACTCTTATTTGACTTTTTCATAAAAGAAAATATAATGTTATAAACCTAAATTAGTATTGGCAAATATATTAGAATTGGAATTAAATTTTTGTAATATGTGCTCTTCCACATATATTCCAATTGTACTTTGCTTAAGTCATTAATTTTTGTAATTAGCTGATAATATATTTGAATTTCAGAAGCATGTTTGAATTTGAGAGCAGAAATAACATTTTCATATGTTGACTTTTATAAGCTATTCAGACAGTCCTGCGTAAGCTAAAATAATAGCCTTTATGATAGAATTATCAAATTAGATCATTATTATACTGTATCTTTTGACATTTGGAATGTTAACCCAGACCTTAACATATTTTAATAGCATGTTTTTATTCATTTTTGCTCCCTTTGCTAGAATACGTATTGAATTTGCAGTCACAAAATTTTTCTGATAGTGATTTAACAGCTGCTTGACTATATGTGTAATTAAATTTAATGAGAGTGAAACTTCAAATGGGACTTTTGTCTTCAGCCCGTGCAAGGGAGGAGCCCGGAAGCTTAGCCTTAGGCTTGATGGTAGAGCCGCCTCTGCTCACAGTCCCCATTTCCCAGCTGGTCAGCAGCACATGAGAGTATTTGATCACCGAGTGTCCCGCTGCCCAGCTCTGGGAGAGCAGAGTGGCCGCACTTGTGGCTCGCACATGAGGGTTCTCAGGCAGTCCAGGCCCAGCTCAGTCCTCAGTCCATGAGTTCAGAGAACACTCCCGAGGAAATCAAGGAGAACTATGTGGCATACTGTCATAATCCGGCTGTCAAGAAGTAGTAGTATAGAGATTTTGGTGCCGCAGTTATTTCCAAGTATGTGATTAAATTGTCTTCTGTGTTGCTAAGATACTGCAGCCATGACCACCAGTGTCAGCATCAGCAGGCACGTTCTCTTCTCTTACCAAGAAAAGAGAGCAGCCAGTGGTGACTCCTGACCCTGAGAAGGCCTAGGACCCCCAGTGGGGGCACACAGGGCATGGTGTGCTGTCCCAGCCTCCCATGCCCTCCCCTCCAGCTCTTGAACTGACGCCAGCAAATGTTTCCATTCTTGAGATAAGTAGATGTCAGGAACGCTGGCTCTTCTGAGATCACAGACTCTAAAATAAGTTCTTCTTAAGGAAGCTCTATAAAATTAAATACAAAGACAAGGGGAAGCATCTTTTAAAACAGGGCTACATTTCTTAAACTCGTTATATTATCATGGGAGAATCCCTGCACCTCTCACCTTATAACTCTGCTTGATGGGTATTTACAGAAAGAGTTTGGACATACAAGGAATGTTATTTCTCAGTGCAGCTATAAACCAGCAGATCTCAGTGAGGGGCACTTTTCCTCCTGGGGGACATTTGGCAGTGTCTGCAGACATTTTTGATTGTCACAGCTGGGGATGCCACTGATACCTAGCAAGTAGAGGCCTGGGATGCAGCTAAACACCCAGCAGTGCACAGGCAACCACCCCATCCCCCACAGCAAAGTATTACTCTGGTCCAAATGGCATTCATATGGAGGTTGAGAAACCTTGCTATCAGCAAAGCCTAAGCTTAGAGAAGTAGCTCAAATACAGTGTTTTTCATCTTGAATTGTGGTTACTTGCTAATTCCATGTTTATCCCATTACATGAAAATCAAAACATTTTTCCTTTTTTGTATGATACTTGATATTTGATTTTAAATGTTATAAAAGTATTCTCTTTGTCAATTTGAAATCTCAGCTTGCTTTTTAAGATTTTGTTAGTCCACATAGCCATTCTCTTTGGCAGCAAAAGACGACAGAGATTTTGTGTGTGTGTGTTCTTCCTTTCAGCATCAAAGGCAAAAAAACCATCTCAGTTTTCTGGGAAAATCACTGTTAAAGCAAAGGAAAAAAGTTATTCTAAACTTGAAATACCATATCAAGTAGAAGTGTTGGATGGGTGAGTGTCTCTTTAAAGTCGGCTTTGTAACTTTTTACTAGTTAATAAATTCTGTTTTCCTGCTAACTGCCTTTAGCAAAAGTAGTAGCCAAATTCACAGAAACTCCATGAAATTATTGTTGAAAAGAACAACTTCAACTGTATAAAGGAGAAAATTCTCCATTTTATTTTTTACTTTCTTAGAAGAAAAAGGTAAATGAGATAATATAATTTGGGCTTACATGAAATCTTACTGATTTGATAATATGATAGAAAAACAGATCTGATTCTAAAATAATATTTAAATCATTTGAACCATTTCCTTTTTATAATTCCTTTTGTAACATGGAAGTGGTCGTGGCTTATTATTAAAGTATATTGTCACTTGAAATAAAATCATTTATATTCCTTTATAAACTCATACACCGTTCTAGAATTATAAGTTTTTATAAATGGACACTAATAGATGTAGTTTATTTTCTAATTATACTGTAACTAATAATAGTTAAATATCTAAGTTAATAAGGACTTATTTTAACAAAGCTGGTTGCAACTGAATAAACATGATTCTTTTTAAAGTAGCTTGAAACTTTTTCTGTTATTCTTCATTTTAATTTTTTATTGCATATAATTCAGTAGGGAATAATTCTTTATACTACATTTCAATATTTTGCAAGTTAATTTTATTTTTAATCATGTGGTCAATCACTAAAATATTTATAGTTCTAATTCTCTAATAACAGTCCTTAATGCTAAACATAAGTTATAACAACAAAAGAACTTGGATTTTAAATTAATACATGGAAATAAAAATGATTGATTTTGTTTTTATTTTTGTATTTTCAAATAGTTACTTGGGATTCGATCACGCTGCAACATTGTTTCACATCCGAGACAGTCCTGCCGACCCTGTGGAAAGGCGGGTTCACCTTACTAACACCTTTAGTTTTGCCGTCCTCATTCATGATGTGTTGCTACCAGAGGAAGCCAAAATAATGTTTAAAGTAAGTCTGGAACCCTCCTACTTTCAGCTTTACTGATCTAACCACGGAGATGATGCTGACACATTGTTTTCTCTCCCTAGGTTCACAACTTCAGCAAACCAGTCTTAATTCTTCCAAATGAATCAGGATACATTTTTACCCTGTTTTTTATGCCATCCACATCATCTGTGCACATAGATAACAACATTTTGCTTATTACCAATGCTTCTAAATTTCATTTGCCTGTGCGGGTGTATACAGGCTTTTTAGATGTAAGTATGTTATCTACCTTTAAAATGTAAACCCCTCCTCATCTTCTGTGTTTTCAGGTATTTTTAGGCAGTGGTCCAGGTACCCTTGCACTTTGCCATTTTCTGTGCCTTTTAAGTAGATCTGATTCCTCCCCAGTCAGTACTTCCAGGTATTTGGGTTCACCCTTCCCAGCAGCCACCTCCCCTCGTGATGGAGCTGAACCTTCTAGTTACATTCTCTACTTAAACTTCTCCACATTCTGCTCGCTCTTAATTTTGCTTTCAATATGTAATATTCATGGGGAAGCTAAAAAATGAACAAAATGGGGAAAAATAATGAGCAGGAAAAAAACAATACAAGGAGAGTGTGGAGGGAACTGTGTAGGGAAGAGACGTCCAAAACTAGAACATATCAAGGTGAAGGGAAGAAACAGGTAATAAGGCAGAAGGAAGGCAGTAAAGGTACACAGTTGGAACTGTGACTGGTACATGGTATCGAAGGGAAGAAGAAAGGTCATTCTAGTACAGAAAATAAGCCAGAAAAACCATCCAGAATATTCTTAGTGTAATCAGTGAAAGAAGTGTAGATCCCTAGGAAGTGAGACTGATAGGAAAGTTACAAAAGATAAAACGAAAGCAAAAACACAGAAATGTAGTTCTCCAGAACTGTAGGGCTGTCCCATCTTCAGTATTACCCAATACTCTTCATTGGATTTGCTTAAGCCTGTTTGTAGCTGCTTTCATGAATGCATGATGCAGACCAAGACCAAGGACTTTTGCCTAATCTGTTAGGCTCCCTTCTCTTACCCCTCCTAGGATTTCAATTTCCTGCTGTTTGTCTGTGCCCTCAGAGGAGAAAGCTGTTCAGTAGAGGCCATGAGAGTTTTCATTTTGATGACTCAAAATATTTTCATTGTACAAAGTTCTTAATTATGTTTTGTATATGTGTATATTTACACAAATACAGAAACGTTGGTATACCTTACTATAGTCACTTTCTCCTGATAACATTCTCTTACGTAAGTGTGATTTCGCATTTAATCTAGTTCTTTTGTATTTTTCCAGTATTTTGTATTACCCCCCAAAATTGAGGAGCGTTTCATAGATTTTGGTGTACTGAGTGCAACAGAAACAAGTAATATTTTATTTGCAATTATAAACAGCAATCCAATTGAGGTAAAAAAAAATGCATTTTTTTTTATTCTAAATCACGTTTAAGGAATTTATACTATAATATAAATAACCACTGATACTTTTCTCTTTTTTAAGTTGGCTATAAAAAGTTGGCATATCATAGGAGATGGTTTATCAATAGAACTCGTAGCTACTGAAAGAGGCAATAGGACTACAATAATTTCAAGCCTTCCAGAGTTAGAAAAATCCTCTTCATCAGACCAGTCATCAGTAAGTAGACTTTCTTATTGTTCCCTTCAACTTTAGATGTGTGTCTAAACCACATACGTCAGCTCAGTGTTTATGGGCTCCATAACAGCACTGGTTATTTGGTGTTGGACAGACCTCATAAGTCATATGCTTTAACCATCCATCCCCCCACCCTGCCCCTGTTATGAGGCACTTGACACCCAAAGGAGTTAAGTTCTGCCTTGTCATAAAAAGTTCTAGATCAAGCAAAATTTACGTTACCCTTTTGTAACACAGGTGTCATTACAGGAGAAATTCCCAGAAGTTCTACACTAACCCTGTGCTCGTTGAATTCTCTAGGCCAAAGAGAGAGCCCTGCACATCGATAGAAAGTGCTTTTAATTATACACCAATATTTCTGGCCAGTTTTCTGATATTCCCTTCTGATTAGAAGGGAATATCAGAGAGGCAAACATTGTTTGTTGATCCCTGCCAATGTCCTTTTTTGTCTTATAAGTGTAGACAGCTGGGTGTGTAAGAAGACGAAGCAAGGGAAAGTGAATGTAGTGTCAGTCTAATCCCTCAGCACTGTCGAGAAGGGAGCTTGGAGTTTACGCCTACCCGGAGCAGAACTAGAATCCCCTGGCACGAGAGGGAACTGACAGGCCTCATCTGTAGCTTAAGCTAGAACTTCTAGCAGCCATTTTACAAAAGGAACTGCAGATATCCTAATGCGCAGAGACTGATGTCAGAAACACCTCCACAGATCCGTTTGCACTGGGAGGGCCCCAAAGCAGTGTTTTTGGAGGGCAACTTAGCAATATATACCATTCCTCTGAATTCTTTCTGTGGAAGCAAAGTAATTTAAAGAACCAAAGCTGTGAAAATAAAGATGTTTGTAGAAATGTCATTAATGATTCCAAACAAGAGAAAACATCCAAATGCATAAAGGCAGTCACGATTTTATGATTACTTATTGGAGCAGATAGAAAATTGTAAATATGATTGTATGTATAAACTTGGAAAAGAACTTATGAAGAAGTAGGAAACAATACTAAGTAATGTATTCTAATTGCAACTGTGTAGCATTCAAGCTGCATAATCGGGTATTCATGAATAGTAGTAGATTTATGGGTGTTCATATTTTAATAATTTAATGATTTAAATTTGACTCAGGAATAAAGCCTTTTAAAACAAAAAAGAATATGCTCATAAGAGGTAATATTTGTCACTCCAGCTGAAATTTTATTTTTAATACAGATAAAATGCCAAATAAAGATAATAATGAGGCCAGCCATTAATGTGTTTCTTTAAACAGTGAAGTTAAGAGTAAAATACAGTATGTGTGTCTCATCCCAGATGGCTGAATTACACTGTTGCCTAATAAGACATTATAAATTAATAATAGGATTAGGGTAGCAGTGGGTGGCATGTGGTAATACACACACTCTTTAAATTTGAGAGGTTTATTTAACAACATAAAGCCTCTTTGGCAATTTAGGGTTTTAGAGTTCATTTTTACATAAAACTAAATGTTAAAATGAGAGACAGAATGATGAGGTCACTGTTACGAACCCTCGCTTAAAATAGGAAATTGTAGTGAGTTGCCAACTTCAAAATAACAGTTCTACAAAATGAATTTTAAATTTGAAATGCCTGAACTTTCTACTGTTATATAACCATTTTCTAAAAAGCCAAACCCACGAACTAAGTCATGTACATAGGCCAGTAGCAGCTCTGTGCCCCTCAGACCTGGGGCCTGGCTTGGGCAGTTATAGAATCATGGTGAAAACTTTCTAATTGCACAAAACTAACACAGAAATGCATCTGAAAAGGGGAAAGTATCAACGTCCGTTATTTTGCTGTAAATGTGATTTCTAGATAAATTATTGCTGATATCTAAAGTACAGCTTCACAAAATGAATTTCATGTTTTCTGGAAATTTCATGACTGAATAGAGGAAGTGCCAGAAACATCAACAGACAGCTCGAGAAAACAAATAAGGTCCCCATTCTTTCAAACATGTTGTCCATAGCTCTTCCTTTCCATGCTTTTTGATGTTTTCATAAGACGCATGACAGTTAAAATCAGAACTTGAAGCAGAACCAGCCTTGCATGTGCTTATGCCCTATTGTGGCTGAAGGGTTGGTGAAGGGCTGTGTCCCTCTGCTCCATCCCTCACCCTCTTCGTCCATGCAGGTACATAGTCGTGCCCAAGGACGATTCCCCGCCCCACCTTGGCAGCTTGCATCAGACTGTTCCTCAAGGAGCCAGTTTTTCAGTGGCCTATGGATAAGTGCAGTAGCTCAGCAGCCTGGAATGGGCGTTCTTTTGAGATACTGGTGCAGGGTGGCATGGTGACTCAGTGTCATCCCAGTGCGCATTAGGGTTCAGAAGTCAGGGCACCACTACAGGCTTATTTTCCATTTCTATAAAAGCTTCAGCTAGCAGTACTAATGAATGATGTCATTTCTGCTACATACAGGTGGTATTAGCTTCAGGCTATTTTGCTGTGTTCAGAGTCAAACTTACTGCAAAAAAACTGGAAGGGGTTCATGATGGAGCCATACAGATCACAACAGACTATGAGGTAAGGGCTTCGTGGGGACCCATGTCAATGGGGTTTTTCTGAAAAATTCAATTCTTTTTCATTTTTTTGTAGAAACAGAACTAAGTTTACTCAAGAAGTTACAGTGTACCTGTTTTATACCTTAACTGAGTTTTCGAGAATAGTTTACAGAATATTGGTGTTCATTAACTCATAGTTTTCTGATGAAACCCAAACCTCTTAACTAAAAATACATTTAGAATTGTTGTGCTAGAAACCTGCTTACCAACGGTTTTAGCATCACACAGACCCAGGCTGAAATTCCTGAGTCAGATCTCTGATTCTTTCTGCAATCCTAAATACCCTTCTGTGTAACATTTCTGGAAAGGAAGTTACAATCAGGAAGGCACATCCTAATTTGATTTCTCCCGAGTGTATTTATGTGCTTCGTTCTAAGTCAAGGGACACAACGAAGATCACTGAGCTCTTTAAGGGCTCTGTGGAGTGTTGCAGGCACTGAAATGATAAATGGATATATGTTTGCCACACCTGAAGATTTTAGTTTAATGTTTAAAAGCTCCTTGGGAAGTTATGCACTGCTAAATTCAGCAGGTTGCTACCCTTGTTCTCCTACTCATTTGCAGCACATACAACCCCCACATGAAAGAAAATTAATTCAGAATAAACAGAATTGGTTAATTATTAATAAATGATTTATTGGGAATCTGTCAAATTAATTACCTCCAAAAGTAAGGAATTCATGTTTATTACTCATGATAGAAATAAGTGTATTTCATAGCTAAGACAAGTTTTTCATATGGATGAAAATAAGAATTAGAAAAAAATATCTTAGAGAAATATCTTTGCAAGTTACAAATGAGTGAGTTAAGATTCAAAATCTAGAATGTTCAACTCGTTTTTTAAATTAGGTTGGTATTAATTCATTGCTTACAAAACAGAGAGAGCTATATAACTCTAGAAAAGCTGGATTTTTCATATATCATTTTAGGAGTACAATTTGACTTTCCTTTTTAAATAATCTACTAAATGACCCATATTATGAAAAAAAATCTATCCCTTATTCTTTCCCCATTATTTGGTCTTGTTTACTATGTTTTCATTGAATCACTGAGAAATACATGAAAATGTATTTTGGTGCATTTTATGAAGTATATTAGACAGATTAAACATATCCTTGAGTGATTTTACTATTGCTTTAGAGTTGGTTATTGCTAATGTAAGTCCCAAGATGAGTTTTTTCAGTCTCCAAAAATAATGCAATAACAGCCACAATCAATCTTAGACTTAAAACACTTATGCTTTATGGTCTATCTCTTCACCCCACAGATCCTGACGATTCCTGTGAAGGCTGTAATTGCAGTGGGGTCGCTGACTTGCTTCCCAAAGCATATGATCCTTCCTCCGTCCTTTCCAGTAAGACAGTTCTTTTATAGACTTTTGCTTGCTAATTTTTTTCCTTGCCTTTACTTTTGCATTCCTCGAATCCAACAGAAAAGTCAGTTATTCTTTATTAATCACTTTAAGGTAAGACACTGTACCAGGTTCTTTAGGAGACAGAAGAATAAGAAATGGTTCTTCCTCTCAAAAAGCTTCTATCCGGAATGGGATATGAGCCCATGATTCAGAAATGTAAAGCAGGATATAAAAATTGCCCAAATCGGTGAAAAACTAAAGTGCTGTGAGGGAAACACACATCCAGTTGATGAAAGTGCCCTGGGAGCTGGCCTGGAATGTTTCCTGGGTGGTGAGAACTTGCACTCAGGGCCCAGGGGACAACCTGAGTGGAGACACAGAGCAGTGAAGTCTGGGTGGCTATGGGCGGTAGCGAGTTGCCCAATTTGGCAAGAGTGGAGGGAAGTTGCAGGAAAGAAGATGGAATGGTCTGTTGGATTGATAGTATAAAAAAACATTAAATGCATTTAAATCCAAGAAAATGTAAAGTTTTTGAGTAGAGAATTGACATCATCAGAACTGAGCTTTAATAGTTGGATCTTTAGCAGCAATAAGTACAGGATGCATTCGGAAGTAAGAACAGAGTGCCTGGAGGCCCGGAGACTCTGGTCGGAGTCCACATGTAGTACGGAGGGGAGGTTTGAGCTTAGGGTGTTGGCAGACAGCAAATCCCTTCCATACCTGCTGGCCTTTGCTGTTAGTCTGCCTTGAGTGCCCTCCCTCCTCACCTCCCTTTGGGGAATTGCTGCAAATCTTTCAAAATTCACTTCCCTCATCATCTCTGAAGACATCTCGACTCCACTGGACATCACTGCTTGTTTCATGGGTGATCTTAGAATGATTTGAAATGGCCACTTGCAGCAAGCCTCACATTGTGCCATAAATATTGCCATGTGTGTTGGTCTCCCCAGAGAGACTCTGAGATCCACTAGCAAAGAAATAGAGGGGTCTTTTGTCCCTGACAGCAGGCACATAGTAGAGGATGGATGGATGGATGAATGAATGAGCAGAAGACAGGGAAGAACACATAGGCAAGAAGTGTTTCAGATGAATCATTAGGACTGTGTTTGAATATCCTGAGAGTCATTCTGATTGAAGCAGGTGAGGGTAGGCGGGTGGACAGAGGAACAAAAACCATGACTTAGAGTTTGAGCCTGGAGAACAAGGAAGAAAAGAAACATGGAAACCAGGAAATGGCCTCTGCCTTTTGCAAGAAGATGGTATGGTCAATTCAAGGCACATTGGGGCAAATGTGGAAGTGTCTCATCCTGTGGTAGGGGACACAGTGGGTTAAGAGAAATAGTGCATTTAGAATCCTATGTGCTATGTGCAGTAAAACCCAAATTCAAATTTTAGCTACTTAAAAATATAAATTTTCAATTAATAGGTTCAGCACATTTAAGGGTAAGTCTTAATCCAGCCTTTGTCATCTTGTCATTCCACTTTGCGCTGAATATACAGAACTCATGACTTCATTGTTTACCCAGAAAGACCTCACTCCTTCCTTCAATTACCTTTTCAATCAGTGTTCTCCTTAATCACTGCAGAAACTGTGCAGTAAATGAAGCAACATCTGTGTCTGAACTACTCCAGATGAAGCTTTCAGGTGTCTTACAGGACAAGATATTTGCTTGGAAGTACAAATTAACTTGATATTGCTGTGTTAGTCGGGCTACTGTAACAAAGTGTCATAGACTGGGTGTCTTAAACAACACATGTTTATTTCTCATGGTCCTGGAGGTTGGGAAGTCCAAGATCAAGGCACTAGCAGATAGTCGTCTGCAGGCCTCCACCTGGTTTTGCAGACAGCCGTCTTCTCATTGTATCATCGTCACTTAGAAGAGCAGAGCGTTGTTCCCACCATGGTTTCCACCCTCCTGACCTACTCACCTCCCAAAGACCCACCTCTTAACACCTTCACCTTGGGAGTGAGGATTTCAACATAGGAATTTGGGGGAGGGGGCGGGGAACACAGACATCCAGTCCGTAACAATTACCAAATTCTGTAGTCTTTTATCAGATGGAGAACAAGAGCTAATGGATGAAAACAATCCTTGAGAAGAAACATTTCAAATAACTCACAGTTTAATACTTCATATTTGAATACCATTGTATAACTTTTCTATTACCTCCTTTGATCCCCACCATACCCCCTATAAGACAAGACATGGACACAAGAGAAGTCATTATAACAGGTGCATGAAGACACAGCCGTGCAACTTGGCACAGGCCTTCTGCCTCCTGCTCTCATGGTCTCTCCATCTCAGCCGCTGCCTGCCCCTCATGTCTTCCTACTGCAGTTCACTTGGGCTGGACTGGAAATGATGAGTGTTAGTCTCGACCTCACCATCATTGAACTCTTGTTCCTGTGCATTCTCTTAACTTCTTATCTTTTAATACCAGTGGGTGTGATCAGATTATAAGACGCAAAATTCTTTATTCAAACAAAAGAAAGTAAAAGATTATAACAATTCTTACTAAGAGTTATTTTAAAATCATGTAACTTTTTACTTAAAATCTGCTTTCCTATCATAGGGAGAAGCATGCTGCTAATAAAAGCAGTCATTGATTGTTTAATGATTTAATCTGTATGATGTTTTAATAAGATACTTGATAACCTATATTTTTAAAAGATGTGTTGGTTTGGCACAAGTGATATTTTTATTTTTTAAAGAAAATACTTCTCAGGAAAATAAATCTGATTTTTTTCAATTCAGTTATCCTGAATTTAGATACTTTTAGGGCCCCCTGCCCTGGTATAAACAGGCCTTGCTTAACAAAATGACAGTAAACACTTATTCAGTGCTATCTCTGTACCTTTGTTGGCATCCTCAATATTTCAACATGAAATGTGAACATTTTTACTTTAGTTCATTTTCACAAATTACAGAGGTTTGTCCTGTTAATTTTTCTGTAACAGGCCATAAAAATGATAACAACTGCAAAGTTGGGGAGCTCTGATTGCAAAGTTAGGGGTTCTCAGCCAATGGAAGTTCTAAATGTCCTTTGAGCTTTGGTTTCCCAGAAACATGTCTGTCAACTCTTAAGTGTCTGTTCGTAAGGAAATCCAAGCAGGTGCAAGTAAATTTGTTGTTTGTTTGTTTGTTTTCCTCCTTCAGGGGAAAATAGTCCATCACAGTTTAAATATCATGAACTCCTTCTCACAGAAGGTAAAGATACAGCAAATACGATCTTTGTCAGAAGATGTGCGGTTTTACTACAAACGCTTACGGGGCAATAAGGAAGACTTGGAGCCAGGGAAGAAATCAAAGGTTTGAAACATTCCATTTGCAAACTGCCCTCCGTGAGTACCTCATTGTGGCCTTCCATGGACTTGAAGTCACGGTTCTCCTGTGCCTCTTTGTAGATTGCAAACATTTATTTCGATCCGGGACTGCAGTGTGGGGATCATTGCTATGTTGGCTTGCCTTTTCTGTCCAAATGTAAGTTACCTTGTTGTTCTTTCTCGTGCCCTTCACGCCCCTCAAAATATTCCTTAATGAACAGCTGCCACTTTCTGAAGTCTATCCCTGTCTCTTGGGCTCTAGAAATCATTTGAAAGAAATTTGGCAAGTGGATATGACATGGGGCTGGGTGTGTCGTAACTTATGTCCTCTGCTTTAGCTGAAGCCAAGGTGCAGCCCGGGGCAGCCATGCAGGAGGAAATGTGGGACGCCGACTGGAGTCTGCACCAAAGCCTGTTCAAGGGCTGGATGGAGATAAAGGACAACTCGGGTCATAGGTGAGAGCTTCTGCTTTTAATATTTTAGCTCCCTTTACAAGTTTGAAACATTTCTGTTGAAGTTACTTCCTAAATGTTATTATGTTTAGAGAGGTTACTTCTCTATAGCTAAGAAAATATGCCTAATCTTCAGAAAATTAAGGGGGCGGCTTGAATGCCATTTTAATGGTATGTTGCTCAGAAATGTGCACAGTATCGTTTTCCCCTTTTCTCCATCACTCTAGATACTTAAAATCAAAGAAACTGTGTGAAGTTGTGTTTGTGTAGGATAATAACAGTGTCCACCTTGGGCACAGCTATTTGCTACCACTGACCTCCGCAAAGGCCAGGAAAACATGGCCGTTCGGTCCCCACAGGAGACCAAGCAAGTGTTTGCTAGAGGTGAGAGGGGCCCTCCTCCCTCCAAGTGCTGAGTGAGGGGTCAGGGCCCAGTTCAAATGGACTCTACCTGCTAACAACAGACCTCTGCTGCCGCTGGGTTCAAACACAGACAGTATAGAAATCTGATCTTTTCGTGTACTTCAGAAGAGAATTCAACTAGCACACAGAGAATGTGACAGCTGAGGAAAACCACTCCTCTCAGTTGGCTAATCTGAAGTGAATTTGTCAGTATCATCAAGATACTGCAGCTTGTACTACTATAAAATTTTCAAACCATTAACAGTTAAACCAAAGAGTTGCTGTTTTTCTGAACTATCTCCTGTGAAAAGTTTTCTTAAGACAAAGGAAGTTAAATTTCTTCTCTAAAATGGTTAAAATAAGTACATGAGACTTTCTGCAGCAAACTCACTGGGAGAACACTAAAGCATTTCCATAGTGGACATTATGGACAGGCCAGCTCCAAACGTTAACATTCAGTTATGAATAAGTGGCTTGTGACGCTGCACAAGGCTCAGCAGCTAAGGAACCTCTTCAACTCCCACCCAGCGAAGCCCCCACCTACCTCTCTGTGCCCAGCATCCCTTGCTGCGCCTCCAGGTCCCAGTTGCACAGTGGATGGAGCATTCTCCCCGCGTCACTGAGTCAGTGTGCGTGTGACAGAGAGTTCCTGTTACTTGTCTTATAGAACAGCTTGCACTCTTACCATCATCAGAACATCACAGTCCAGTCGTGTTGTGGGTTAGAACAGGCCTCCGTGTCCAGGCTTGTCTGGGCCCACAGCCTTAGCCTGTTTATAGCATTGTTCCCTTGGGGAATATGTTGCGTGTTCTAAACAGCTGGTTTATAAACTCTCGTAAGTAGAGAAATATTCAAATGAGGTCCTGAATATTGCTGATAACCTCACATGTATCTGCCCCAAACCTGCATGTGTAGTACCTCTTCAGCTGACATCTTCATTGCGTATCAGGGAGGAGAAGCCATATACTAAACAGTGCACTCACTGTCTTCTCATTAGCTCTGCTGACAGTGTCCTTAGCACCCTGCTGTTGGCATCCAGTTCTTTCCACCAGACATGCAGGATCCTGCCTTTTCCTTTACATATTCAGTGCAGAACAGTTCAGGTGATCAGTGATAGATATTTTGGCATCTCTTTGTGACAAAATAGAAACATCTTCATACCTGTCTCTATTAAAAGCATAGTAAAATATTAGAGAAAATAAACCTCTGTTTATTTAGGCCCAGAATAAGACTTCTCAAGTACATAAACCTAATAGAATTTCTTGTTTTCAGAAGCTCAAATATTTCATTTTGATACAGTGACTTACAAACTCTTTTTTCTAGATTGAGTGCATTATTTGAAGTTAATACAGACCTTCAAAAAAACATACTATCAAAAATCACTGCTGAGCTCTCGTGGCCTTCCATACTTAGCTCGCCACGGCACTTGAAATTTCCACTTACGAATACAAACTGCTCCTCGGTAAGTATTCCAAGTGACATATGGAAATATGTAATAAGACTGTAAAATATACACTTTTAACTGGAAATCTTTCATTTACGGTTTCATTATTTTGTTTAAGGAAGAAGAGATTACTTTAGAAAATCCTGCAGATGTTCCTGTTTATATCCAGTTTATTCCTCTGGCTTTATATTCCAATCCTTCAGTCTTCGTAGACAAATTAATATCAAGGTAAGCATTGCTTTAGGTAATCAAAATGTCTCTATAATAACATTTAATTATTGTTTTACAAACTTAAGATGATTGCAGCTCATACAGTAATAGGTTTGGCTTAAAGTCTGGATCTATAAATAAAGTTGAGGGAAGGCTCTGGGAAGAGAGATTGATATTAAGTATCTAAAAAAGCTTTCATTTTAAGACAGAACAAGTAATGTTGAACTTCTTCCTACAAAATTATAAAGAGAAAGCAAGTGGGACTCTATAAATGTTAGTTTTAAAAAGTGAGCAAAATAATAACTATAAATTGTGGCCATTAATATTTGAAGGCTATTAATCTGTTAATATCAACTTCAAATCTGTCAAAAGATAATTTGCAAACAAAGCACAAACTTAATAATTATTCTGTCACCCCTTTAATTATGTCGCTGCTTACAGAGAAATATATGTACATTTTTATTTTAGGTTTAACTTGAGTAAGGTGGCAAAGATAGATTTAAGAACACTAGAATTTCAAGTCTTCAGAAACAGTGTAAGTATTCAGACTTTGTACTATTCCACAGAAATCATTCTGTAAGATGGTCAGAGCTCATGTGAAGGCATGTGAGGGGAAAGTGTTGGCCGCCCTGAGCTGGCCAAGGGTGAGTCCCTGGGGGGTCAGCACTCCTGGATGGGTTGGGCGAGGTTTAGGTCAGCAGGAGGGCTGCTGGGCAGGAGGTTCCTGCTTGCAGGCATTATAAAGTTAAGCCCGCAACTCTTCATAATAACAGCTACCTGACACTCAGAGACCATAGATGGGGGATGGTGTGCATGCAGGTGCTACGTGCTCTGACTCCTGGCAACCCCATGAGTGAGTGCCATCACAGTGTCATATCCCCAGCTGCCCTGCTCAGCTTCTGCAGACTCAGCCTGTGGCTTCTCTTAGGAAGTCTGTCCAGGTCATGTTTGGTCTTCCTCTTTCCCTGATGTCTTCTGTTTTCCCAGAGAACCCTGCCTTGTCACAATGTGCCTGAAGCAGGACAGTGCAGTTTTGTCATTTGCCTCCAGTGATGTCTCAGGCTTAACTTGCTCCAGAACCCACTGGTTCCTCTTTCTGGAGGTCCGGGGTCTCCGTGGAGCCCTCCCCCAAGGCCAGATTTCAGATGAATTCATGTTTTCCTGTCGATCTTCCTCATTGTCCAGCTTTCACATCTATACTAGGAACTGAGAAGACAGGGGTGTGGATGGTCGCAGCCTCGGTCCCTGATGACATTTCTATGCCCTTGGGGACCCTTCCTCGTTCTCTCTTTGCTGCCCATTGGAGTCTCCACCCCCTGGTTTCTTGGCTGCCATCCGCATTTGAACTGATGACCAAACCATCAAAATCTAACAACTTCAGTGTCTTCACTGCCTGTGTTAAAGTCGAATGTTTCTTCTGTGGTCATCTTGTCTTCTTGGCATTTGGATGCGGTCTTGCTTTGGCACTGTCTTTCACTCTCATCAGAAGTCGTTTCAAATCTTTGCTTCTTCTTGACAGTAAATTGGTGTCAGTTATTGATATTTCTTCTACCAGTTTTCATTCCTTCTTCCTTTGAGTCTCGCCCAGTTTTTCATATGATATGTTCTGCGTACAGGTTAAACAGACAGGGAGATAAAATGCACCCTGTCTGACACCTTTGCCTATAGGAAACCATTCTATTTCTCCATATTATATTCTGACAGTGGCTTCCTGTCTACAGTACAGGTTATACATCAGGACAACGAGGTATATACCAATACATAATTTATTTTTATCAAGCCTCAAAATATTAAGCTCGATCATTTAAATTTTTATTTTTGGATACTTACTAATAAAATTGTAAGTTCCAAAAATGCCAGACCCATGACTGGCTGTATTCAAACGTAGCATAGTAGCATGCATAGTTTTCACTCAATAGATATTCTTGAATTAATAAATGTATACATAAACTGATTTGTTCTGGGAACAAATGTTCTCTATCACAGGCCAGGGTGAGCAGCCACTAAGGTGGCTGTAATTCTGTAAGGCCCTAGGGTATAGAGTACGCGTTAGGCAGAAGCAAGCCCTCAGACTAAAGCCACCTGCACACTGGCCCCGTCTCTTGGCCCTGCATGCCCCTGAGCAGCCTGCTGGTGCCAGCCCAGTTCTGAAGCCTCACCGAGGAGACTGTCTTGATTCTCCCTGGCCCTTCCTTTACACCCAGGCCAACTTGTTGTTGTTGTTGTTGTTGTTGTACGATACCTTGTTTCCCAAATCTGGGCATAAGCTCCTTGGCGGCTTGTCTTCTGTTTATCTGACTTCTTTCCTGTATTAATAACATGAAAGGTATTGAATGAATGAGGGTCAGAATCCAGCTAATCCTCCATCCTCTGAGTTACTTCAAGTGGAAACAGTAAATAATCACCTCCTTCCTCTCTTTGTTGTGGGCTCTGGCTGAATGTGGGTCACAGTCACCACACAGCAGCAGGGTACCTTCCTGCTACTGTAGCTTTGCTTCCCACTTGTAACAAGAGAGGCTGGCTCCTAGCATAGTCATGGCCTTGTACCTATGAGCTTTGTTACCTTGACCAAGCACATAAACCTTTGTTAACTTGAGCTTCCCCTCTTGTAACATGAAATTGATAATGTGTATTTTACAGAGTTGTTGAACAAATGAAACAAACTCACAGGGAATCCCTGAAGTTGGTCTGTGGCATACAGTGAATGCTGCCTAGAGAAGTCCTACGAAGGCTAACGAGGCCAGGGCAGAGGCAGCAGGAGGGTCTCAGTATTTTGGGGCTGTAGTGAAGAGCCTTTCCCAGGGTTCCATGAGCACCTAGGATGTGCCCATGCTGTGCCAGGGATGCACGTTGATCATTTTGTGCAGCCAGCCCAGCAGCCAGCCTGAGCAATTAGTTACCAGCCACTGTTGTATGTCCCTCGTTCTGTCAGTGGGAAACTCAAAGCTCAGGAGGTAACTTGCCAGGCCTGTACTTGTGATAACTGGCAAGGCCAAGTGCAAGTCTGGCGCTCGGGTCCCAGAGCCTTGCCCCATACAGTCTCACCACGTGGTCATCACTGACCAAGTGTCACTGGTTAGCCTATCAGGCCAGGTGTTTTAATAGTTCTTGAAACATTTGTGTTCTTCCCCTTGCTTTGTGTTTTAATTTTTAGGGCATATTTTACCCAAGTCATTGTAGAAAAACTTTATAAGTCTTTGTTTAAGTCAATCTTGTATGGGAATGTAATTTTCAGTGTATTTTTTTTCTGACGAATAATGGAGAGAATACCAGACTAAAATTTAGATAGTCATATATTCTAGCCTCATGGCCTTCTCTTAAAATCCTTTTGTACTTTGCTTTTTCTGGCCATAAAATGCCAACATAATAAGGTTAATATTTATTACTGCTTAATCCAGAATATGTCTCTCCCAACCGCAAGTGCACACACCGAACAAGACAGTGGCTTCTCAGGAAGTTTGACACCACTGCCTTGCATCGTGCCAGAGGGTTATCAGTTCTGCCCACTGTTGCTTTTGGTAACCACCAGTGCATATGTCAACACGCTGAAAAAGACATGTCAGTAGGAACTATTTTACATCTGTCAGTGATGTAAAACAGTTCTGACACCATAGTTACCCTAAAAAGATCTCTGAGATCCCTATGAGTCCGTGGGTCACTCTGTGAACACCACATCACTGTCAAGTTAGAGTTGCCGAAGCCCTCAACCCTCTCTCTGCCTGAGGCATCAGCGTCTTGAAGCATTCCCACGCGATCTGGTCCAGATGAGCTAGTGTGTGCTGGGGATACACATGTCGTATAGGATATGCCTGTCAGTTACCCAGAATAGTTCGTTTAAAAGGGAACTCGTGACTGACCCTTTCAGAGTAGTCAGAACATTCTGCTGCCCTGGCAGACACTAACAGAAGAGTGCCCGACATAGGGCATGAGCCTCCAGAGTGGGAGTTGAAGAGCGGCGCACCATAGCCATCTGTGGCCCTCATAGTGCGTGTAGAGTCGGGCTGAGCAGGGGGAGGGGTCAGTGTGGGTCGGACCTGAGGTGCCAAGTGGGTAGACAGTCCAACAGAAGCCACTTTGCTTTCACGCAGTAGCAGAACCATGACAAGCACAGACACTCACAGCCAAGCATTGCCACCCTTTCCCACAAAAAAGTTTAATGTTACTTAAAAGTCAGGACACTATTCTCAAGTGTGAACTCTGATTTTTTTTTTTGAGAGCCTGTAACTGGCCATCAAGAAGTCATATTTTAACTATTAAACTAAGCTATTCTTTAAACTTTAAACCGAGTGTTCATGAAACAGGTATTATGTGCTTAGTTTCAAAATAAAATTTAAAGATAGAAGACTATAAATCAGAAATATTTTTACGAATAAAAAATATGACACAGCCTTAGACCCTTGAGCTGATACCTTCCAGAGGAGGGGCAGGAAAGTGATGGCCAGGTGGGGACAGCACCAGTGGGACATGGTATGCCGGGGGTGTTGGCTGCACAGCTTTTTGCTTTGTGCTAAAACATTGAGCTGTTCATCTTACGTTTATGTCTTTTTCCGTGTGTGTGTTCTGTTTAAAATTAAAAATTAAAAGATCTGTATAAAAACAACCTAGAACAAATATGAAGACTTTGGACACCTGTTCCCTTCAGTGTCTTGGGAAACAAAGTCCCTTGAGACTTAATGCAGAATATGAAGTGTCATCACTGGTCGCCCAGCTCTGCTTATCAACTAACCAGTACCTAAACGAGAGAGGAAATGGTTTACGTATTTAATCCATTCAAGAAACTTAGTAGTACTGGGCTGTAGGTGGAGTAAGGGGAAAGGCATTTCTCCAGAGACTGTCAGTGACTCCTGTTTGTTTACCACACAATCAAGGCTCATCCACTGCCAGGTTCAACAGGATTCACAGAGGGCCTCTCCAGACATTTAATCTTAAACCTAATTTTAAAACCTGGAGAAAAGAAGTCTGTCAGAGTAAAGTTTACTCCGATTCACAACAGAACTGTCTCTTCACTCATCGTGATCAGGTAGGGTCTATGACTTAAGTGCCAGTGGTTTTAGCACTTGTATAGAAATTCTTACTTGATTTGTTTCGATGTGAGTTTACAAACTTATTTATGGAAAAGGTTTTTTACCTTATCTAAATCGTGCAAACACCACATGTAACGAAACATACCATTGTGGTTACATTTATAGCTAGAAAACCTGAAAAGTGCCTTTCTGTACCATGTGTGACCCTTAAAAATGAAAAACTCTTACTTTCTCCATATAAATATTCTTAAATTCTTAAAGTATAAATGCCTCACTTTTAAATTTAGTGTATTAATTTCTGCATGGTGGTTTATAAATGAATTGTAAAAATTATAGCTCAAAAGATTGTGCATATTTAATAGGAGAAAAATCTGTGATTCTTGTTCCTGTGTAGAAATAACCTGACCGTGATGGATGCTGTGATGGTGCAAGGACAAGGAACTACCGAGAACCTGAGGGTAGCAGGCAAGCTTCCAGGCCCAGGGAGTTCCTTACGCTTTAAAATCACAGAAGCATTATTGAAAGACTGTACAGAGAGTGAGTATTCCTAACAGAATCAAGGGCACAAATTCTAGCACTTGCTTTCAATAGGAAACAATTCCAAAAAACAAGAACAGTATTTCTGTATGTGCACATGTATATATGTTAGTGATGTCTACTTAAGATTTTTAAGGAAATACCCTTCAGGGTGGTTGAGTTGGATCTTAAAAGATGAGAGTGTCAGTATTTATTGCATGCCTCAGATGGTGTACAGTGTGAGAGGTAAAGCACAGTCAGACTTTTGCTATCAGGAAGGGCGTGCAAAGCAGTGTACTTCCTGCCAAAGTCTGGGTGAAGCTGACCCCTGCCCTGTGAGGCACTTGCAAAACCTCATGGGCTCACAGAGAATGTGGTCCTCATTTGGACCAGGGACACAGGGTCGCAAGATTTATACTCACTCCACGTTTTTTTCCTTTAGGTTTGAAACTAAGAGAGCCAAATTTCACATTGAAAAGAACATTTAAAGTAGAAAATACAGGACAACTTCGAATTCACATAGAAACCATTGAAGTCAGTGGGTGCTCATGTGAGGGGTATGGCTTCAAAGTCGTTAATTGCCGAGCGTTTACACTGAGCGCCAACGCCTCTAAAGACATAGTTATATTGTAAGTATTTTTTTATAAGGCATAACGAATCACTAGCTTGTTAACTTTTTATACTAGAGTTGTTCAAACTCTGCACAGATGTTTTCAAACTTACAGAAAAAGTCTTTACCCACAAACATATTTGCTTAATTTTTTTTTTTTTTTTTTTTTTTTTACTTAATCTTTGGTTATTTCTTTCTATCTTTGTTTTCAAAATTGTGAGACTTCCTCTGTCTCCAAAGTGGATCAGATAATCTTAGAGACCAGTTTCAGAATTATTTTCAGGCTTGTGTTGTTGGTAGGAAATTGACTATAGATTCAGTCTCAGCATCAGAGCAGTCACTCGTATCACACTGTGTAGGGTGCAGGACGTGATATTCTGGCCAGAAGACAATTTTAATACCTGTGTCTCAATAGTTGCAGTAAATTTTAACAACTAATTGATAACTTGTTATGTTGTAAAGTTTATGTAACAAAAGATAACCTTGTCCCCTTAGTTGAATTATAGTTTCTTGATCTTGAGTGGACATTTCCTTGACAGGCAACTGCATTGCTCCATGTAAGGCACAGTGCTTGGCACCTCAAGGTACAGTGAGGGTTAGGTCACCTTTCCTCAGGGGCACATCGTCCAGTCGGGGAGCATGCAGTTAACAAAAATAAAAATAGAGTAACTGGGCAGAAAGCAGCAGTGCAGGAGACAAAGAGAGAAGGTCACTGGGGCTTGCTTGGATGGGCATTTAAAGGCACTTTTGGGGGATGTGCCTTGGAGAGAATGGCTGTAGAGAAAAGGGGAGGGAGCTCAGAGACCACTGTCTGAATTCATTATGGAAGCAGACTGTCATTTTTTATATATGTATATAGTTGTTTCTATTGTTAACTTCATGGGAAAATACTTTCTCTGTCTTACAGTGAGGAAATTAATAGTAGTATTGAGCTCTAATATTCTGTGTTATGTTTCAGAGGCGTGTGGGACCAGTATTATGTTTAAATTCGTGGTATGTTTTTAAAACTTGGTCTTACTACCGTCGTTCTGTTTTAGGTTTACTCCTGATTTCACAGCTTCCAGAGTTATTCGTGAACTGAAGTTCGTAACGACCAGCGGTTCTGCATTTGTATTTGTGTTGAATGCCTCTCTTCCATACCATATGTTAGCAACTTGTGCAGAAGCCCTTCCCAGGCCCAACTGGGAGCTAGCCCTATATATCATCATCTCAGGAATAATGAGGTACTTGCTTCTCTTTGAGGTTGGTGTGCAGCCACTGTTCTGAGCACTGGGACCGCCCACGGACAGTCAGGCCTCTCACTGTAGTTGGGCTGCTCACTGCTTGTCTGGGGGGAGGCGTAGAACTGAACCCTTTTGGTGGCATATATGGCAAACAGAAGTGTTGTCTACCTTTGAAATCTGTTATACAAATTAAGTATATGTTAACTTCTTCAAGAGAAAAAACAGCACTAACTCACTAGGTGGAGTTACTTGATTTGGTCTCAAGTGACACTATCTTTCCTGAAAATAGTATGTTCTTCATGATTCCGACCTGAGCAAAGGAAATTGATTAGAAATCTTTTTTAAACCCTCAGCATCCTTATCTCTTTTCGGTGTATTTCTTTCCGTGTTTTGAGACTCAGACGTACCTCTAAATTAATTTTCAGAGTTATGCCACTTATCCTTTAATGGAAAGAGCTGGCCTGGAGTTAAAACTAAAAGGAAAGATAAAGGCTTCCCCTTGGTAAAAGGGAAAGTGTCCTCCAGTGTGTGCTGCGATGCAGTAATTACCGCCTCCACATGAGCCCTGTACATTGGCATTCTGTAGAAGGCGGTGTGCAGATTTTCACCCATGGTGCTTTGTTTTTGTCTCATCCATTAAAAACTGTCACAGACATCTCTGTCCTTTATACCATTTTGTACTTTGCCACCAGCTCTGCCTTTACTATCAACCTTGGCTCCTCGTGGGCCAGCATGACCCACTTCTCCCCATCCCCACAGTGCACTGTTTCTCCTGGTCATCGGAACAGCCTATCTAGAAGCTCAAGGAATCTGGGAGCCATTTCGAAGGCGTCTGTCCTTTGAGGCCTCGAACCCGCCCTTTGATGTGGGGAGACCATTTGATCTCAGGAGGATCGTTGGTATTTCATCTGAAGGAAAGTATGTTTACAGTTGAAAATAAATTCTCTGGTGCACATAGACGGGGCTGATGTGATTAAAACAGAAAAGTTTCTTCTGATCACCTTCTCTTGGGGTTGGGGAATCTTAGTTCCAATGACCTAATGACACGCTACATGTGGCTCTCAGTTGCTCAGAGCTCACAGCAGACATCGCACTGCCATCATGTTAATGAGGGCTGAAATGCCCTTAGACCCCAACACGGTTTCGGAGTCTTCAGATAGAACAGGCTGTGTAGAGTTGTGAAAAGTACCCCTGTTTCTCGCTGTCGCTCCTTAGCATTTATATCTGATGGATGTACTGACAAAATCTTTTCTTAATCTTAGATTTTGTAAGTTGCTCTTTACTGACTACAGTTGGTCCTTTTTCAGCTTGAACACACTCAGCTGTGACCCCGGTCACAGTCGGTTCTGTGGGCCGTCATCCCGGCCCAGCGCAGGGAGTCACAAGCAGTGTGGCCCATCAGTCCACCCACACAGCAGCCACAGCAGTAGAAACCCAGTTGACGTGGACGTCAGAGCCAAAAACAGCTCCAGTACCTCTAGCAGGACTTCTGCACAATCTGTTAGCAAAGCAAGCCCTCTTGTCCTTGACTCAAACACAGTGGCCCAGAGTCACACAGCTGGCAGAAAGTCCAAAGGAGCAAAACAGAGCCAGCACAGCAGCCAGCACCATGTCCACAGTCCTCTGGAGCAGCACTTGCCCCCTCCACCACCACCACCACCAGTGCCTCAGCACCAAGAGCCACAGCCAGGAAGGCTGTCACCTGCCCCCCTCGCGCATCCTGCCCACCCAGAACGTGCCAGCAGCACAAGGCACAGCTCAGAGGACTCCGACATCACTAGTCTCATAGAAGCCATGGACAAAGACTTCGACCACCATGACTCCCCACCCCTAGATGTGTTTACAGAGCAGCCACCCTCACCACTGTCAAAAAACAAAGGTGAGCACCAGCGCGCTATGGGAACGGCATGCACGTGAGGGGACAGCCCCACACGTCTATGCAGCTGCTGCAGTCAGAGCTACGCTGCACAGGTAATCAGTGGGTGTGTTTTCCATGTCAGAATGCAAGCAGGTACTCGTTTGTCATGAAATATAGCTGTGTTTCTCAGATTGCTGACCAAATTCAGAAGTTCATTAGATATTCTGTTTTCCTTTCAACCTCATGTGACTATTGTGTTACTGTGATAGGTTGAGCTTTTTTTTAATTGTTAAAATAATTTTTAACACAGTGGTAAAAAGATCGTTTGAACACCAAAATAGGAGTTTCACACAACCTTTACCTTAGAGCAACAGCCAGTGGGCCACAACCACCCATTTTTGTAAATGGGGGTCTCCCTAGAACACAGCCATGCCCGCTCACACACTGTGGCTGTCTTTATGCCACAGCAGCACAGGTGAGGCTGCAACAGAGACCACAAGATCCACCATCCTAAAAATACTGTCTTGCCCTTGACAGAGAAAGTGTACAGCCCCTGTTTTAGAGGCCCTTGTGCTCTGTCAGTTGTCTGTTTCCACCTCACAGTTCAGTGGGTCAGCATCGGGTGCAGCTTAGCTGTGTTCTCCGGCTCACACCAGGCCTCAGTCAGGGTGTTGGCCAGGGCTGAAGGCATCTCAGGATTCAGCTGAAGGGTTATCTGCTTCTGAGTTTACCCACCTGGTTGGCAGCAGGATTCAGTTCTTCATGGCCTGTTGGACTCAGGGTCTCAGTTCCTTGCTTCCTGTGGCCAACAGCATGTCATGGGTCCTCTCCCTAGGGCAGCTCAAAGTGATTAGCTTCCCCAGAGCAAACAAGCAAGAAGGCAAGAGAGAAAACAAGCTAGCAGGACAGGAGTCAATCTTTTGTGACCTAACCTTGGGATTGACACCCCATCACTTCCACAGTACTCTTCTCATTAGAAGTGTGGTCCAGCATGCAGTCCAGGAAGGAGAATTCTATAGAAGCACAAGTACCAGGAGGCAGGGTGCTGGGAGCCATCTTAGAAGTCTGTACACAGCACATATACAGGCTGATGGGTCACCTCCAGAATCAGATGTAAAAGGCAGTAAGTGGCCTATAACAGTATATCCATTAAATCCTTTATAGTCTGAACTTTTTGTACCTTCCTTTCTCTCCTGTGGCAGCTGTGCCAGTGCACATGACTCCACGCCTACTCAAGCGCCTTCCTCACAGAGATTCACTTTTGGTTTACACAGAGGACAGGGAACTTGGTGGCTACAAAGGGCCAGAGGAAACCTGGCATCCCAGAGTCCAGGAGCTTTTTTCCAGAGTCGCTTAACCCCAGTGATGCAAAGATGGTTACATGCCATCCTCTTAGAAGTGTATGATTTGGATTTGTAAAACAGTAACACGTCTTCAGTATTAACTTCTTCCACAGAAATTTTTTCCTTGTTATCTCATTAATGTAACAATATTTTAGGGTAATTTTTATAGTAATATTAATGCTTGAAGTTTTTTTTATTAGATCAAGTTACCTACTGTGTTTTTTCACATATTGAGGGAATGAATAAGATAAGTGCGTGTTATCCTCCCTTACCACAAGGAAGGGGTCTAGCGGCCAGATTGAACTCCTCCTCGCCTATGTCTCAGATGGACCACTCACACCAGGGTGATAGTTCATATTTATTTTCAGGGTCATTCGTTTAGAACATAAGTTTTAAAATTAAAAAACATATTTTAATTTTAGCAGTGGTCCTAGAGTTGAGCTACTAAAAGATTATGATGGCACATGGTGCCATGTTGTCAGTGAGTCTTGCGCCCATGAGGACACAGTGACCACAGGCTTCATGGCAGCGGCCACGCTGCTTGTTGTCCTTCCCACTGCTGCTGTCGTGAAGTAGGAAAGGGTCAGATCCTTATTTTCTTCTTCAATAAATGTTTTATTGAAGTATAACATACATGCAGAAAGCCTGTTTTTCAGACGAACTTTAAAAGGCAGGTACTGACCTTGGGTTGCATCGTAGTATGTGTCATACTCTAACCACAGGCCTCCAGGCGACAGAACCTTCTCATTGCTCCAGAGCCCCCGACACTGGGAGGCAGTCGTAGCGTTTACATTAATTTGACCCTCCTCATGTCAGAAGGACCCTGTCCTTCCCCCACCCATAGTAATTCAAAGGACAGAATCTTCTTCACAGTGAGCTCACGTCACTTGTGGCTTAGGGAGACTATTCAAAATGACCTCCTTTCAGGTGGACGTGATGTCCGCCCTCTCTGGTCTTGGGTGGCTTGCAGGCCATCCGGCCATTTCCCTGGTCTTTCCTCCAGTCATTCGCCTCATGGAAGATGGCACCCAGAGTGTCCTCTGTTCATGGCTGGCCTGAGTAGGGCCTTGTACAGCTAGCTGGACAGTCCTTAGAGTCTGTACTTTTGTGGCTTCTCCCCTGTAAGCCATAGGGACTGGACAGAGGCCATTGCCAGACTGAGATTGCATCCTGAGAAAGCTCTGAACGTGGTGTGGATACCTCTCAGTGTCGGCACTGATGGAGGAGATGGTGGCATCTGCAGCCGTCGTTATGTCTGGCTTTGGCAGTCTGAGCAGCAGCTTTATCAGGATGGGGGAAGCAGAATGGTATGGGTCACGAGGCCAAGCTCTGCCATCAAGCAGGCCCAGATCTGATTCTGGCTCTGCCACTTACTTTGTGACTTTAGAGAAAATTACTTCTCCAAGTCTCCACTTGTCATCTTTAAAGTAGAGGGAACAGCTGCTACTGCCGTGGTTATTAGTAGGGCAGGAAAGGCCGCGTCCCAGCCTTAGCCTGGTGAGCTGAAGGTGGCTGTGCAACTTCCCAGCAGAGGTGTCAGCTTGGAACTTGGCCTTGAGGGCGAGAAATGGGAAAGTGTGCAGAGGGCTGAAGACAGAGTTCTGAGGGCAAGGCCAGCAAAAGGTGGTCAGCAGACAGTGTGACAGAAAGTAGGTGGGACATGAGGGTAACAGATCCCAGCAAGGCCCAAAGAAGTGATGGCAGAACAGCTCCATAGAGGAAGTGACAGCTAGGACATGATTCAACCTTGGCGAGAATAGTTTTCGTGAAATGATAGGACTAGAAACCAGGTTACGTGGCTTGGGGAGCACCTGTCACATCAGGCCATCAGCAGTGGCCACCTAGTGTACATTTGGCTTAGGGGCTGTTTATCCTTTCATCTGTAGCTTCACTGTTCTTTAATTTTTAACAGGAAAAGGGGTGCTACATATATTGTGGTAGCATTTTTAATGGAAAAAAAAAATAATGAGCCTGGTACTTGAAAATATCTACGGCCCAAGGACAAAAAGCCAGCAGAGCTGAGAGCATCGGTGTCAGTTAGCACTTACTAACGTTGCAGAGGCAGCCGTGCGTGCCTTGTGCACCTCGACTGGCGTCGCTGTGCCCCTGTGTGTCCAGCAAGGGAGCCTTGTGTAAGATAGTTACATCAGGCAGGTTTGGGGCCACGCCCAGGCCTGATTTGTGTCCCCCCTCAGCTTGCACGGCAGCACCCTACCTCTAGAAGGGGAGGAGCCGGTGAGGAGACAGTGAAACCACGTGCCTAGGGAAACAGGTGGGGTGAGACCTAGTTCAGTAGATGACAGAAGAAGGGACACTGGGTCCACAGGTACGGGGGTGCAGGTGACTTGGTGGAGGTGAGGAGATGCTACAGAGTCAGGGGAGCTTTCATCTGAACTAAGGTAACAGCTCTTAGACTGAGGGAGAGGCAGTAGGGTGGAAACAGAAAGAGTTTGGAGAAGTCAAGTTCCAGGCGCTGAAATTCCCATAGACTGGAGTTGGCAGGACAGGAGGGTTGGGCTTGCAGAGTGGCCCCCGGGCAACATCGGGGGCACAGCTGACGGTTACCATGGCACCACCTCACGCCATGTCATTTCTCTCAGTGTGCTCTGCAGCTCAAGGACAAAGGGGTAGTAAGACGGTGATGGACAGGGGCAGTAAAGGGACAACAGCAAGACACAGGGTGAGGATGTCACGGGATGTTGGCAGGAGGCTGATGGATGTGTCAGCCTGTGCAGAATTAGCAAGATAGGGAAAGACCTTAAGTCAGAAGGGACCTCCCAGCCCCAGAGAACATGAACAGTCCAGGGACGGTAGAGGTCCCTGGTGGTTTTTAGGCGGGCGGGCGTTGCCTGGTCAGAGGAGTAAAGGCTTAAGCAAGATTGGAGGCTGTCTTTCCCCCATGCTAAACTGTAGTGAGTTGGCTCTTGAATATCCATGATATTTTATTTCTACAATAAATCTAAAATTTAATTGAACATAATTATATGATAACCCTGAATAACTGAACTCTACTATGAAGTTTTGGTTGTGCAGCCTTTTTCTCTAGTCCTATCACCTTATTGGTTCTGCTGGTGCTACAGATGCTACCCAGAAACAAAGAACAAAGAAGAGGATGCGTCTCCTTGCTGGTGGGATAGAAGTAAATCTTTTCACTTAATAGGAATTCCTGTCTCCCTTCTATTGAGCCAAACAGGTTCTTCACGATCTAAGTACACAGCTTAATAGGACAAAGTAATAATAGTAATTGCTATAAAACTTTGAAAACGTTTACTTTAGGTTGAAGAACTCCTAGAGAGTTTTCTTCACATGTGTTTTTGGTGTGTTTTAGCTGATCATAATCATAAAAAAGTTTATTTTTCAGAACTTGAGGGGAAAATAAATTTACATGACCCGTACAGACCCCAGTAAATCGTGTGTTGGTCTTTATTATTTATTGGCCTCACATAGGCCTTTGAAGCAGCCAAAAGATGAGGAAGGCAGATTCCCTTCAGAATTAGTGATGCTTGAGAATCTCCTGTCAGGTTTCATACCTGGCTTTGTACAGCCCAGTTCAGCTCGATAGCTGCCAGAGGCCACTCAGGCTCAGAGAAACCATTTGCTAGTAATTGAAACTTCCTGGAGTAATTCTTTTGGGTGGAAATTAAATGAAATGATTTAAAGTGAGAGAGAGACAACCAAAGCAACTTGCCCAAACTGGTGAAGACAAATTCATATATATACCACTTAGTGAAGACAAGGAAAAGTAAATTAGTGGGACATACTTTTTAAATTTATAATTCCTCTTTTTTCTCCTTTTAAAATGATTGGAGGTGGTTTAAATTATTAAAGCACATATAAAGACTGAGTAAAAGACAAAAAGTAGTCTTCGGCATTTTATATGTTTGTTTTTAGTTATGGTGCCAGCTCAATAGATACGTGGAGTGAGGTTAGTTGTTTCTGTCGAGTGTTAAATTAAGCTGCAAATTTCCTGGCAGCTCATCTGGAAGGAAAGCAGGGTTTTTGTGCAGGACAAGGAAGTGTGCAAGCTCATGGAAAAAGGCAGGCTTTGCTGGCTTTGGCCTCCTGCTTGACCGAGGACACTAATGGAATGGGCCTTGTGCCTGTCAAGAGAATACGGGAATGCTCTCCATGCAGATGCTTTGCAGTGGCCTGTAGGTTAAGTCATAACTCCTCCCCTATGCCCTGCTGCTAAGATGTACCCTCCACCTCACCCGCACACACAGCTTGATGACTCAGGTCCCAGTCGGATTATCTGATAAGGGTTGGGTTGTCACCACTACATGAAGGTGCTGGACCCGTAAGCAGTGGTGGTGCCCTGTCCTAAACACTCAGCAGAGCTTTGCACTTGAAGTCCGCCCAAGGTGACCTATAAGGAGAGACAGATAGCTTCTGTCAGTAAGGAGTTGAACCCACTCAACAACCAAGGAAACACACTCAGGCTTTAAGGCAGCAAAGATGCTGTGTACACCAACCATTTTTCAGAGTAAGAATGGCAGTGCTTCCCCCCACCCCCCACCCCGCCCCAACTTCTAGTTTTGAGGAGAAATGCAGCCTGTCATCTCACCAAGATAAAGTGTCTGCAGAACGTATCCCCTCTCCAAGCTGGGTGCGGCTGTTGAGTATTGGCCATTTGAGTTTTGACAAATGCTTGTCAGACAGGAGCAGTGTGAAGTGGGCCTTGGTGCCAGCTCTACCACGTTTCCCCATTTCTCTCAGGTCACCACCACAGTGCACACACAAGGAGCACATCATGCCACTTGTCCTGGTCATCAGTCAGGCACTCCATAACCTCCTGCTACCTTCCTGCCCATGATGGAACTAAAGTGCTTAGAGTCCAAGTGAAACTTCTTGCTTCCCTCCCAGGTCTAAAACTTCTAATCAGAATGTGTGTGTTTGGGGCTGGCAAGAGAGCATCAGGCCTAGAGTCAGGACTTCAGAAGGTGCCCCAGATTTGCTTTCCAGTTAGCCTTGTGAATGGGTGAGAATAGATGCGGGGAGGGACCCACAGAAACATCAAGCTTCTTCTTACCCCTGGAGTCAGGACATGAAGACGGGGCAAGAGAGCTTGTCGCGTAGGCATTGGCCAAGCATGTGTTACAGTCTGTCCTAGCTGATTATAATAGTCATGCCTTCAGCAGCTCATCTTTAACGCACTACGGTGGATGGGCTTACCCAGGTTCATTGTTGGTGATCGGCACTTGCCCTGTCAAATAACTATTCTCTCTTTAATTTAGGCACGCAAGTGATAGATTTCTAAAAGCATAAATAGGCCAGGGTCCATAGATTACATAAAGAAAATAATTCTCAGTAGTAGTTACATTAAAAAGTTTATATATTCATAGGTTGCGGGAAGCAGCAAGTTTTCTGAAGCACGTCTGAAGCCATAAATATAGAACAATGCACATATTTTTTGAGCCAGCAAGCTCCTATCTGGAAATTTAATACCAGGAAATAATCTTACATACATGTGTTTTATGATAGCGAAAAACGGTAACTGCCTAAATGTCTTAAGAGCAGGGGATTTGTAATTACAATATGTTAACTCAGTGCAGCATGTCATGTGAAATAATTGTGCCCAGAGTATGCCTATCCTTGATGTAAGAATTTGACAGATTATTGCCCAGCCCCATGAACCATGTTCCTGTTTTCTTGGTGAGCGAGGCAGGTCTGGCAGAGTCACCTGTGAGGTGGACATTCACATCTCCCATTTCTCAGACGGGATATCCGAATGAGATCCAGTCCTTGGCATGCTGAGAAGAAAGCGGGAATAGAGCTTTTCTTGTTTATTAAGGAGGTTTCCAGTTGTTGTAAATAGTAGATTATTTGTGCAGATAGTTTCTGTCATCCATGTACCTAATTTGGTAAAATAGTGTCATGGCAAGCAGGCCGTTCATGGCCTGGGGATTGATCTTGATCATGTGGGAAAGACTGAGGTACCCTCGGCATCAACTCTTAGACTCACAGAATTTGAGAAATCATGGGGCCGGTGTGGCCAGAGCAGGTTGGGCCAAGGGCTGTGACAGAGAAACCAGCTGGCCAGTCTTCTGCTCAGACAGATACTTCTCAATTTTTGAGACTTAATATCTCAGTTAATGGTTGCAAATCTAGTCCTGGAGTCACAGTGAAAGGAGATGAAATGACATTCTTGACAGGCAGGCAGAGCCTTCTTTTTCTAGACCAGGCTCAGTGAACTTTTTCTATAAAGGACCAGATAGTAAATATTTGGGGCTCGATGTGCCATAAAGTGTCTCTGACACTCATTCTTCATTTCTTTTTCTCAGCCACTTAAAACTGTAAACTCCTTGTCAGCTCTCAGCCATGCAGACCAGGCAGGAGGTCAGAGGTGGCCGGTGGCCCTGGTTTGCGAACCTTGTTCTAGATGCCAAAGCGAGAGTCTCAGGCCACTAAAAGCAACTGTAAAACAGTCCAGGTTTAAGTAAGCTGGATTACGTCACCATTGTCAAAAGGGTATGTTTAGAAATATTCATGTACAGAATGGGTGAACCTGTGGTTTGTGTGGCTGCTTCTGTGGCTTTCCCCAGCAGCCTACCCAGGTGCTTGCAGGTGCAGGCCGGGCTGCTGGAGTCGGGGGTTTCTCTGCCGCTGGCGAGTCCACCAGGAACATGAACTCCGCGAGGACCCGGACTGTGTTGCTGGTACTCACCACTGTGTTCCCAGGACATGGGACAATGTCTGGGAATGGAAGTACTCACATAGGTTGTAGACTGAGTTCTTACTGGTCTTGGAAGCACCCATATCTTTTAAAATACTGAGCATTTTGTAGCCGTGTGGTACTCTCTCTGTATATAGCATCACGTGGCATTGATGTGTCAGGCACTGTTCCAAGGGCCTCATGTCATTTTTTATCATGACCCCAGGAAGGCCACCTGCCCTGGCGTGCATACACAAGGCCAGGATCACATGGCCAGTTAGGGCAGAGCTAGGATTTGGACCCAGCCAGCACAGCTCTGCCACCCATGTAATGCATGGGCAACTCATCCTATGTCACCATCGAGCTTCCATCTCGAAACAGATTTGAAAGGATTTCTGGTTTTCCCTTGTGTGACTTTTCAAAACTACATTACTCTCTGTGGTATAAAGTATTCTAAGACAGATATATGGATTTGTCAAAACTTCTGAGTTTATCAAAACGCATTGAACTGTATACTTAAAATAGGTGGTGTATCTTATACAAAAATGGCACCTCAACCAAGTCGATTTTTAAAATATTCTAATCAAAAGTCACATGTGATTTGGAAAGCTTTGGGAAGGAATAAGGTAGCCAAAGAAACCTTTATTAATCAGGAAAGGAGTCCGGCCTCTTCAAAAAATTGTTAAAGGTTGTGTTTGCTAAGCTGTTTTAAAACCAGGAGTTATTTTTCTGTGATTTTCATCCTCAGGGAAAGGGAAACCTCTCCAGCGCAAGGGTAAGCCACCCAAGAAGCAAGAGGAGAAGGAGAGGAAAGGAAAGGGGAAGCCACAGGAAGATGAGCTGAAAGGCTCCTTGGCTGACGATGACAGCTCCTCCAGCACCACAGAGACCTCCATCCCAGACACAGAGCCCCTCCTCAAGGAGGTAGGAAGCCGGGTCTGCAGACGCCACTGCAGGCTGGGTTTGTTAGCGCAGAGGAGACGCCTTATAACAAAGTTGGTGCGCGCCTATGCTCAGAGGGCCTGAACAGTCACTCCCCTGCAGGAAGGATCACAGCCCTGGGGACGAATGTCTTCATTCCCCTGGGAAGAACACTGGGAAGCATGTTAATAAAGAGAAATTGTTAGAAATTGGAAACACTGCCTGAAAGTTAGGGACTATCTGGACCAGTACCTACTCTGGCTCATGAAATTTGTTTCAGGCTTTAAGTATCAAATTGGGCAAGGAGGAATCACGCCATGCTCAGTAGATGGAACTTCCCCGTTGTAGCCCTACTGCAGCTCACTCCCTGCACAAGCAGAGCAGTGACTGTCTTGGGGGGACCGTGACCCAGGGAAAGGCTCCATGCTTTAGCAGCCCCAGCCCTGGGGACCCATCCCTACACTCACCAGCACACCAGGAGGGCTGCTCACCACTCTAGTGAGCAGCTAGACACTAGCTCCGCTGGTGTCAGCCTCAGGCCCAGCCGGCAGGGTGCTGGTGCTGGCGAGCGTCTGGGCATCTGGTGATGACGGCTAACACCCTATGGTGACATGTTTCAGAGGCCACATGCAGAAAGGAAAGGCTTAAGTCCGTGTTGGCATTTTTATTTTTAGATAACTATGTCAAATTTAAAATAATCCTCATATAGCCTTTAATACTGTAGGCCAGAATGTCTTTTTCAGTTTTAATCTAGTGGCCTAAGGAATCATTTCTTAAAGATATCCCAGTGTCATCTGCATAGGATTTATATGTAACTTTTTCTTGTCAGCTGCCTGCACTCTTGCACTCTTCATTCACATTTGGGTGTGCTGCTCTGTGCACCTCAGTACAATTGGTAACTAGTGTTGGAGCTGTGTACTCAGATCCTTTTAACAGATGACTTCAGAGAGGCAGAGTGTCATCTACTAATCTTTGAGTGGAATCCCAGTGGTTTTAGTGACAGGGATAAGCATTTGAAGGCATTTTCAGCACACGCTTTCTTCACAACTTTCCTCACGTCCTGTGCTGCCTTCCTAACTTTTCTTCTGACCCGTCTGCAGTGGCCCCTCTGGCCACCCGTCTTCATGTTTTCCAGGCCCCCGCTGGCTGGCCTAATTCCTGCCTCTATTGTCTTTCCTCCTGCTTTTCCTCACTGTCATTTGCTTCCTTACAGACACGGCTCAGGACTTGCAGTCTCTGTGCTTGTTACCCTTATCCTGGCTAATCAGTTTTTGTCTCCCTCCTTGGTACTCTTCCAGGGGATCTGTGCTCTATTTCTTTGTGATGGACCTGTTTGCTAGTTGTGTGTTTTCTTCCGCACTAGGTTACCAACCTTGCAGGTCATTTTCTCTTGTGTATCTTTTCCCATTCGGTTTTACCCATTCATTCAACGAGTAGGTGCTGAGAGCCAAGTGCCAGGCCTTGTGCCCGGAGCTTAGCAGACAACAGTGGACAACAAACCAGGTTTTGTCCTTGAGGAGCTCACAGTCCCCAGGGTTCTTGACGAATCAAGTGCTCAGGAAATGCTTCTTGACTGAGAATAGTATCAAAGGTGTGTGGGCAGAGGCTGTTCTGGCCCTTTCTCTGATTGTTCACTCTTGACAGTGAAATAGATGAACCTAGTGAGACCCATTCACATCCAGGCTGCCTCAGTAACCACATCCTATAAAGCCAGACGCTGTCAGGTCGACTCTGATTTGCCATGTGCCTGTAACTCCTCACACCAACAGCTGTCCCTCTTGCTGCGCCTGTCCTTCCTGTCTGTCCTTCTGGTTAGCCTCAGTGCATCCTTGAACACAGTGCTGCTCAAACCAGTTTTTATTTCCACATGGTCCTGCTGTGCTTGACAGTGTGCACCTGCCCCACTCGCCGCCCAGGGGACAGTCGTAGCAGCATCAGGCTACTGTAAACAAGCATAAGGGCGGCTCCTGTACTTCCCTGGGTTTTGGACCAGAAGGAGCAGCTGGCAGGCCAGTCGAGCAGCACAGCTTTAGGAAAAGCTGGGTGTGGCCTTGTCTCCTAGGCCCCACACTCCAGCTGTGCAAGCCAGCTCTTCGCTGCCATCACGGCCCATGGGCTTTTCCGTACGAGGGCACAAGTTGGTCCATCCCGCTAGTGTCTCCCTCCTGCTACACCTCACAGCCCTCAGGGGAAGGACCCGGGCCCTCCTGGTAACCCCTCACCTGGCACCAAGTTGGTGACCCATAAGTTTATTGAGTGAATGAGTAACCCAGCCCCTGCCGTTGGTGGTGAATGGTTGTTAGCCATAACACTAGTGACAGTCTCACTGTCACTGTGAACGCTCAGTGAATGGGTGTGAACACTTATTCTTGACCTGGGTATAAATTAAAATGATACTCTCTGTAACTCAGACTCACCAAAACACAATTTTAGTAAGTCACAGGCTGAAAATTGATAGAACCACATAGTTAAGATAGCTTTGAAGAAAGTTTATCATTTTTATACATACGATATATATATATCTACTGCATCTTTGGTTTTGTGTCTTTAAGTTTAAATAGGACTATATCATTTTTATTAATTGTTCTCAGCAATTAGGTGTACATTTCTTACAGGATACAGAAAAGCAAAAAGGAAAACAAGCCATGCCTGAAAAACATGAAAATGAAATGTCTCAAGTGAAGCAAAAAAGCAAAAAGCTCTTGAATGTTAAGAAAGAAGTCCCAACAGATGTGAAACCCAGGTGAGAAAAAGAAGTGTAAAGAGTTAAGGCATGTAAAAGACATTACTGATGAAAAGTAGGTAATGTTTTTGCTTGGTTGGTTGGTTTGGGGGAGGTTTGCAGCAAAAGCCCTATTCTGCACTTCATTTCTCTTGGCCTTTTTCTGGTGCCTGGTGTCCTCTGATTAGGGTCACATGCTTCTGATGTCTGACACATAAAAGGCACAGCTAACAACTTGTAAAAATTGAGGTTAGTAGCTCATCCCAGGCAGGGAGCCAGTCCACCTCTGCACACAGGTGACCTTGATGGTTTTGCCACAGCTGAGGCTTAGAGGGCTCTGGAGTGGCAGTCGGACCTAGAATTCCATGCTGTAAAACTTGGAAGAACCTGTGCTTAGGTGATCAGAGCAGATGTTAGCCATCAGACAAGGCTGCCATGCAGCAACTCTGACCAGACCCTGGGGGACGGGATTGTGGCAGCCCCCAGGGAAGCCTTGCTGCTGAATGCTTCTTCGAGTAAACGGAGGAGTTGAACTGTTGAGTTATTAACAGGTCTCTTCACAGTTTTATTAAACTTGGATCTGCCTCATCAACTCATTTTATTTGAGCATTATTAACAGCGCCCTTCCTGGTTCGTCATATAAGATGGTCATCAGCACGAAAGCCAGCATCTGCCTTCTTGTGTGGTTGTGCGGGCATCAACCCAGGAAGTCTAAGGACCTAGGTGTAAGGCGGTAAAGGAAGACGCACACAGTGTATTTGTCATTAGGACTGGCCTTAGAATTCTTACTCTGGAGTTGATTTTTTTTTTTTTTTTAAATACCTACAGCACCTGATCTTCCTAGGTGGTCTCCCATCCAAGTACTAACCAGGCCCAACCCTGCTTAGCTTCCAAGATCAGACGGGATCGGGCGTGTTCAGGGTGGCATTGCTGTGGACTGGAGCTGAATCTTAAGCTTCACGAAAGCCCTAGTAACCGAGACTCCTCAGATTACACAGCGTAACTCAGGCGGGCAGTCTACTCTGTAGAACTGAAAACTGACCAGAAATTAGTGATTTCTGCAGTGAAATTTCACCTTGTCCCTGAGCTTAGAAATAACGCAGCATATGGGATTAGTAATGGAGTGTCTAAAATTTACTCTTCTGTGCAAATTGTTAGTTTCAGTGACTCAGTCCCACAGTTCATTGAAAACAGTCTGACCCAGTGAGGAATGTCACATGGAGTCATGGCTGACACACTTGGATCTCTCCTGAAAGAGTCAGCCTGAGGCACTAATTGGTGCTGCTCCTTTGGCTTCTGGAGGCCAAGAGTGATACTCAGCTGGTGGCTAGGAATTATTTTTCTAGGTCTTTTTCAGGCTTAGGTGATTGACCAGGCATTTTAAAATAGATGAGGCTGAAAAATGCAAATTACGAAAAACTCTGGTTTTTACAAAGACAGAGCTCTTATGAGAATAGACAGTCCTGCAATAATTCTCATGATCATAAACTTGAAAACCAAGCTTCTAAGAATTATCTCACATAATTATCTCAACCATTCGTAGTTGCCTTTCCCAAAATCTGCTTTGTTTATGAGCCCGGATGCCTGAGCTCAGAACCTGAGACATATTTTTAAACAGTACATGTTAATCACACCCTCATCCCTCTTCCACTGATTTCTCTTGTGTTCTGATTTTTTCTTCATTACGTTGACCATTAGCAGATTTGATTTTGAAAAGTTTGTAAAAGTCTTTACTGGAGTATAGTAACCTTGCCAGGGTTTGTGAGTTCTCTGGTCAGCCTCAAGCTGGAGTAGCCAGTTCTCTGCCACCGCTCAGGGGACAGTCACAGTGACAACTCATGTTCCCCTTTTTACCAGAAGACAGTTTATGTGGTGTGCTCTGAATTGTCTTTGTAAGTGGAGAAATCTCTATGCAGCCCTAGTCTTCTTTATTATCTAATCTTTTAAACTCACAGATCTTGTTTTGTGTTTTTCTGAATTCAGGGATAAAGATAAAAGTGTTGAGTGAGAATTTATTAGTACATCAATCAAATACAGAGTTAAACAACTAGAGACTTTTTAAGTAACCAGCAAGGTGGCCTCTTTGAATAGTGCTGTTCTGTGTCTGCACTAAGTTACATACAGTCATTGCTGGTCCTGGCATTAGTGATACCTGGAATGCTGTCACCTGACATATGACAACACACATTTGAAGAATATATATGCACATTTTTTAAAAGAGATATCATTAATAAGGCATAGACTATTACTTTCTTTTGGAAGCTTTATCCAATTGAGAATAAATTTTGTTGTCAGCCAAAAAGTCAATCTTCTACTATCAATTAAATCTATGGACTTAACTTACATTTGCTTTAATAAAAATTAGTCTGTAAATATTATCAATATTATTGGAATCTCTAGGCCAGGAGACCCAAACCCTCAAATGTTAAAGAATTCCTTTTCCTATAAGTACGTGGTGACAGAGCCAGAGAGACACCTCAGTCTCTGCCCGCGCAGTCCTCCTGTCAGACTCCCAGGAGTTGACTTCACAGAAACCATTTTCTAGGAGTGTGGAGCAATGGGTGGAAGTGGCAGAGAGCTGGTGTACCATTTTTCCCAGTTCAGCTCACAGAAGTGGGCCTGTGGGCTGCAGAAGACTGCAGGTACTGAGAGAGCGGGACTCCACAGGACCCAGACAGGCTGGGGAGTCACTGGTTTAGGACAACAGCTGTCCTTGGTCCTTTTGTTTTCTGGTTATCAATATTTTACGTTTAGATAACTTAGATGTAGCAATCTAAAATGAGAAAAATGTCTAATAGAAAAGTTGTATCCTCTGACAATCTGCTCAGCTCAGGGCCTGGGCGCCACATTCCATGCCCTGGGCTCCAGCCCGTCAGCACAAGGGATGCCCCGGCCTGCCCTCAGCTCCCTGCCTCCCTGCCTCCCCAGACGGCCCATTCCCTGTGTTATGGGAATCGAAACGAAGCCTGGCATCTGAACCACCTTCCTGGTTCTCCCTCTTAGAAAGAATCGTTCAAATTCAGTTGACTCTTATCCACTTATTCAGAAGCCTGAAAAAAGATTTCTTAATTTAAGCTTAATTTGGCTTGAGGAAAGCATGAATCAGCAAAAATAAAATAGTTGTCTGGTACCTCTTTTCTTAAAAACCAATTAATTTTACAGTGACACACAGTTAAGCTTAGTATAAATAAATAGCCTCCACCCCACTCTCAGTCATAAACAGCTCACTTAAAAATAACTCACACCCACCCAGCTCCACTAGAGGGCTGGTGTCTGTCATGGGAGCTTTTGTGTTTTTTTAAAAGATGGAGTTTTTAAATAACCCTTGTCAGAAGTGGGAGAGGGATGGAAGATTTATAAAACTGTAGCATTAATGCTCTCACCCATAAACAGTGCATTTTTACATGTCAGTTTGTTATCTTCCCTAAAATTTTTATTTGGGTTAACTTTGGATTTTTGCTTAGCTCTTCTACTAATCCAAATATAATACCTATTTATGATAGAAAATTTGTGAAGTATAGAGAAACACAAAAATGAAAATGGCCTTTGACCTAGTCCCTTATAAAATGTTTGTAAATAGCATCCATTTCAATATATTTATCTGTTTACGAGATTACACTTTCGATGTTGTTCTGTGACCTGCTCTAGGGGAGGGGTGTGCTGGGTGCCTGTGGAGCGGAACCATTTGAACCGTTCTGACCTTTGAAATCTAGTGTGAATTAGCTGCCTTCTAAATGAGAACTGTGTGGAATCACACCTGAGTTTTGGGTGCACAGAGGTGGAAAGTACTGGTGTGGAATCACACACCTGAGTTTTGGGTGCACAGAGGTGGAAAGTACCAAAGACACACAGTTTTAGAACAGCTGCGTCAGATTTTTAATGAAAAGCAAGCTCTCAGCTCAGCCTTGAACTGACGGCTTCCCCACCTTCGCCAGGAGCATGGTAGAGGTCCCTGATGAGTTTGGCAGAATTCTTGTAAGGGGCCACCGGGTTCTCAACTGTGTCCAGCCTTCACCAGAAAATGCCCTTCCTGGACCAGTTGGCTTAGGTCCTGCGACTTGGTCTTGGGCATTATGGAAGCACTTTGCAAAGACTGTCATTGTGGCCCTCACAGTCACATTCACACGCTGCCACCCACACAGTTCGTTCCCCAAGAGATTGCTTCTCTCCCAGCGACAAATGTTTTCCCACCGGGCTGTGGACACTCATAGTAGCCCACCATGCCTCCCATTTCTCATTGGATGACAGGAAGTTCAGAGCTGATTATCCTGGCTACACACATTTGTGATGTTAAGCTTACTGCTCAATTTTTTTGAAAGCACATAATACTCTAATAAAAATCATAAATTTTTGCTTAGTTCATGAATAAAGAAAATCCATCTCTCCCCACTCTCCCTGGACCTTAGACAGACACCGCATCCTGCTCTCTGCCGTGGTGTTCATGAATAACCCAGGAACTCAGCCTGGTTCGTTCTGTAGTCTCTACAACAAAAATGCATTCAGAGTTCTGAGTAGCAGAACCCCAACGTTGGTAAGTCTGAGACCTTTCCAGGGCTTCATATTCAAGGCCCACCAGTCATCTAGATGCCAGGAGAGACTCAGCAACCCCAAAAGGGTATGTTTGTCCTAACGGCTGTGTGCACACTACCTGAGGCAGGTGCTCTGACCCTCACGTGCATTGGAGGTGGCAGGATTTGCCAGTGCCAGGTCTCCTGGGTGGCCCAGCCAGTCCTGCAGCAGGCCTGCAGGCAGGCAGTGCCTCAGGGAGCTGGGTCAGGAAAAACACACAGCCTGTGCAGTGGGAGAGCAGTCAGGGCCACTATCCCTGCTCTAGCACAAAGGCATGAACTTGAATTTCCATCTGCACTTGTCTTTCAGTTGTTTAGAGCTGCCGTACCCGCCCCCACTAGACAGTAAACGGAGAAACCTCCCAACCAAGATTCCTCTTCCAACTGCATTGACAAGTGGCTCCAAACCACGGAATTCTCAGAAAGCAAAAGGTACTTCCCTGTTGATCATACCGATTCTTCCCTGATTGGTTGTCTTAACAGTTGTTAGTTGTGAATTACCAGTGATCAGTGAAGCGTTAGTCACACACAAGGCCACAGTCGTGTTCTCTCTTTGGAAGGTTCGCTGAAGTAGGCCCTAAGAAAGCAATCGGCCTCCATTAACAACTTCCTTTCTGGATTTCTGTGTAGGTACAAATAAGTTAGTGGATAACAGACCTCCTGCCCCAGCAAAACTCCTCCCAAATGGTGAAGAACCGGGCAGCACCAGCAGCTCAGAGGGTGAAAAGGACTCTCCGCCAGAGTGGGACTCCGTGCCAGTCCACAAACCCGGCAGCTGTAAGTATGGGGACTTAGGCTTCTCTCCGTGACAACTCTGCAGGGACATCTTACTTTATAGGGAGACCCAGTATCTGGTTTGCTGGAGCTAGCTCATATCAGCCAGCACTGGTTGTTAAGTGGTCTGCCAGGTGTTTACCTGTTGTAGCTTAACTGGCCATGGCGGGACTGTGCCCACCAGAGAGACACAGTAGACCATTCACACCAGGGCTTTTGTTTCCTGGAGGCTGGTGCACCAGTACACCACTGCCCCACACCCTAGGTGGGGCGGCTTATCTGGACGAGGAGTCGTCCACAGAGCCGCTGCTTTCTGAGCATTAACTGCACAGCCCTTGGCCTGCTCATTCCTCACAGTCTCGGTGCAGTTATTACTCTCGGCTTTACCCACATGGATGGACTGTTTCTCTTATGTGAACAGCCTATGCAACAGCTTCTGTATTTTCTCCTCATTGGCATCTTGACCTTGTTTGTTGGATGTGGCCTGCAGTAAACATGACAGCAGCATAGTCTACTAAAATAAGGTAGAGGGCTTCACCTGAAATAGGAAATGGAGAGACAGCACAGGGAGGGACCTCATGGCAGGATTTAGGGTGAAGACAAGGCCAGCCTTAGGGCTTACTTGTCTATGCACTCTGCAGCGTTAGACTTAACTCACATTTGGACTATTTGCACCAAAGGCAAAGTCAAGGTTGAGCAACAGGATTGTTTAAGGTGAAGGGGATTAAATGAAGAGGTTATTGAAGGCAGTAAGCTGGATGGAGGCCAAGAACTTGGAAATTCAGGCGAGGTGTACAGGTTTGGGCGCTTCACGAGGGGACAGGTCACTTCTGGTGATGTGTAGGAAGGTCAGAGAAGGAGGCTGTGGAAGTGTCAGAACAACTGTCCAAGTAGTGACCCTACAATGTAGATATGGCATCAAGTGGGCCCACCTCTGTGGATGCTGGCACAGAGGGCAGGGGGGCATTTGAGCAGGGCTCGTACAAGAGATGGTTTTTGAGATGGGCCCCAAGCATGGTGTCAGGTCAGCAAGCAACAGAGCAGATGAGGGAAGGGATTAGCCACATGGTCAAGGGTGAGAGTGAGCCCCTTCCTTACACCTCGTTCGATTACAGCGGCTGGGCTAGCACCAAAGTCACATGGTAGATATGCAAGGTGATGGCTTTTTCTAATTTTTCTTTTTTTACAATTTTAACTTACAGTGGACATGTATTATGTTAGTTTCAGGCATACAACATAGTGGTTAATTTATATACCTTTCAGAGTGATCACCCTGATAAGTGTAGTACCCACCCAACACCATACATGGTTATTACAGTATTACTGACTAGTCCCTGTGCTGTGCTTCACACCCCCGTGCCTGTTTTTATAACTAGCAATTTGTACTTCTTCATCTCTTCCCCTTTTTTACCCACCCCTTGACCCCCATTTCATCTAGCAACCCTCACTTTATTCTCTGTATCCATGATTGTTTCATTTGTTCATTTATTTTGTTCTTTAGATTTCACATGTGAAATCACACGTATTTGTTTTTGTCTGACTTATTCCACTTACCATAATACTCTCTAGGTCCACCCATGTTTTCGTAAATGGTAAGATTTCATTTTTTTTTCTTTTATGGCTGAGTAATATTCCATTGTTTATATGTACCACATCTTCTTTATCCAATCGTCTGTTGATGGGCACTTAGGTTGTTTCCATGTCTTGGCTACTGTAAATAATGCTGCAGTGAACATGGGGGCACATATATCTTTTCAAATTGTTGTTTTGGGTTTTTTCAGATACCTACCCAGAAGTGGGATTGCTGGGTCATAAGGTAGTTCTATTTTTAATTTTTTTTATTTTGATCCTCCATACAACTTTTCAGTGGCTGCACCAATTTACATTCCCACCAAGAGTGCACAAAGTTCCCTTTTCTCCACATCATCACCAATACTTAATTTATTGATGTTAACTGTTCTGACAGATGTGAGGTGATATCTCACTGTGGTTTTAATTTGCATTTTCCCGATGATTTGGTGTGTTGAGCATCTTTTCATATGTTTATTGGCCATCTGTATGTCCTCTTTGGAGAAGGGTCTGTTCAGGTCCTCTGCCTATTTTTAAATTGGATTCTTTGGGGTTTTTTGGTGTTAAATTATAGGATTCTTTATATATTTTGGATATTAACCCCTATTGGATGTATCATTAGCAAATATCTTCTCCCATTCAGTAGGTTGTCTTTTCATTTTGTTGATGGTTTCCTCTGGTATACAGAGACTTTATTTTGAGGGACTCCCATTTGTTTATTTTTCTTTTCTTTTCCTTGGGAGAGGAGAGGAGACAAAGCCAAAAAAAATATTGCTAAGAACAATGTCAGGGGTTTAATGGTTTGGGGCATATAATCTCTTTAATATATTGCTGAATTCAGTTTGCTAATATTTTGCTGAGGATTTTCTTATCTGTGTTCATCGGGGATATTGGCCTATAATTTTTCGTTTATAGTCTTTGTCCAGTTTTGGTATCAGGGTAATGCTGGCCTCGTAAAATGAGTTAGAGAGCCTTCCCTTCTCAAATTTTGTAACAGTTTGAGAAGGACAGGTATTAATTTTTCTTTGAATATTTGGTAAAATTCACCTGTGAGGCAGTCTGGTCCAGGACTTATTTGTTGGGAGCTTTTTGATTACTGATTCCATTTCATTAGTAGTTAATCAGTCTGTTCAGATTTTCTCTTTCTTCTTGATTCAGTCTTGGAAGATTGCATGTTTCTAGGAATTTATCTATTTTTTCCAGGTTATCCAATTTATTGGCATATAACTATTTCTTATACTGCTTTGTATTTCTGTGGTGTCAGTCATCACTTCTTCATTTCTGATTTTATTTGGGTTCTCAGTTTTTCTTGGTTTCATTGATCTTTGTTCTTGTTCTTTTAGACTCTAATTTTTGCTCTGATTTTTATGATTTTCTTCTACTCACTTTTGGGCTTTATTCTCTTTCTAGTAAATTTGATGTGGTCATGGGAGGAGGTGGGTGCAGTGTTATCTGCTCCACCATCTTAGTAGTTATATGTGTTTCTATTTAGTGAGTGCAAAGGAAATATTCACAACACTAAAATATTTTGTTTTAAGCCTTGGGAACAGCTGTGTAGGCGTCACCCTGAAGAGCAGGAGGAGTGTTATTAAGGGTTTGTGTCTTTGGAAACCATGCACCAGGAATAGCAGCAGGTGTGGCAGAGTGCGAGCATTGTGTGGGAACTCAGGGGTGTTTTGCCTGGAGTCCCACATCTGCCACAGATGTAAACCTACGTGGAAGTAGGCTTGCAGGTCCCGCACAGTGATTTCACCTGCCCGTCCCTGAAAGACAGAGAGTGGAAGAGGACCGAGTGTCTGGAGGTCTCACACGTGCAGCAGAGCAGGGCCCCCAGAATGCAGAGATGCCACTTTCCTTGTTTTCTTTAAACCTTTGAACAGAACACACATGAAGCTTTAACTTTGCTTTTCTTTAGAAGTACTTGAGTTCTGTGTAATATCAACTGAAACACCAAAAGTAACTGATTGTAGAGAGCAAAATATCACATCAGTGAGACCTTTTGTTCTTACTTTTCAGCTACCGATAGCCTTTATAAACTTTCTCTGCAAACCCTCAACGCAGACATTTTCTTAAAACAACGCCAGGCCTCACCGACACCAGCCTCTCCGTCTCCCCCCGCCGCACCTTGCCCGCTCACATCCCGCAGCAGCTACAGCAGCATCGTCAACAGCAGCTCCATCAGGTAGGCCCACCAGTCACTTCCTGTTCCTGGAAACCTGAGCCTCATTCCATTCAACGGAAACCCTTGGTAACCTCAGGCTGCTGTCCTGTCTTGCCTCCTACATCTGCCAGTGACAGCAATTCCGCCCTTTTACTTGGGGTCAGCTCTCCCAGCCCCACGTCAGTTCCCGACCCCAGCAGCACCCCTTCCTCCTCTTGGCACGTCTCACCCAAGGATTGGAGATGCATCGCTAGCTGTTAGAATTATGCCCTGGGTCAGGAGTCACTAGCATGCTAAGCATTAATGAAGAGCTAGAGGACATGGACGGATGGGACAGTCATTTTGACCTCATGGCAGTTTCACTTAGCAGTTAACATGGCAGGATCTGAAACAGGACTGCTGCCGGAGGTGACAAGCGTACAGCAGGGTGGCCTCCTAACAGGCAGGTGGGACCCCTCAGCCAGTGCTCCTCACTGGGGCACAGGCACCTTGTGTTTGACAAGTTTTTAGAGTAACAGTGGTAATTGTGAACACGTAGCAAGTTCTTACCATATGTCAGCGTGGTTCTCGGAACCACACAACTGTCTCTGCATTTCATCCTCCCAGCAGGCATGGGATAGGTGCTGTCACCACCCAGCTTTGCATGTGAGAAGCAAAGGCTGCAGTGTGCCTGCTGGGTTTTTAACTCTGCCCGATGGAGGCTGGGGAGACCACCACACCCCCCGGGGCTCCTCCACTGTTCGGAGGGCAGGAGACCCTCTCAGACCTGGTCCATCGTGCGCCATCTACTGTTCACTGCCGAGCGCCCCTTCCTGAGCTCGCCTCTAAAAAACAGCCTTTTCAGTCCCTAATATGTGACCTTCTCCCTGGTGTCTTCTGTAGTGACCTTGTACTTTACCTTCCCTCACCTGACTGCATAGTCACAGGGCCCAGAGCGTTCACGTGACGCCAGCTGTGCCCTGTGCCCGCCCCAGCAAAGGCACCAACTGCCTGGGCTCAGTCCTGCAGGAACCATAGCTCTGATACAGGTGTCTCCCAGGCCTCCGCGGGTGGTACCGACGGGGAATACGTTGTTCTCTTTGCTTTTTCCTTCAGCGACCCTAAAATCAAGCAGCCAAGTGGAAGCAAACACAAATTGACAAAAGCAGCCTCGCTCCCTGGCAAGAATGGCAACCCCACTTTTGCTGCAGTCACAGCTGGCTACGATAAGAGCCCCGGTGAGTGGCCTGGCATCAGAAGGCCTGTCACAGCGGGGCTCCAGGCCTGGTGGAATTACCTTTGGCCTGGTTTGCCTTTGATTGATTCAGAGTCCATTTTTACAGGTGGGAATGGCTTCGCTAAAGTTTCTTCAAACAAAACAGACTTTTCCAGCAGCCTTGGCATCTCACATACTCCTGCTGACAGCGACGGCTCCGACAGGTACAGCAGGCTGTTCCCAGGAGAAAGAGGGACAGCTTCTGAGGTCAAGTTAGCATCTCTGTCCGTGCCTGCGTCTCAGGCATTTTGCCCTAGATTACGAGTGGGCATGTGTCAGAAGCAGCCCCAGCCTCTGGGAGCTCATCTGGCGGGCGGAAGCAGAAGGCCCAGTTGCTGTGCCTCCCTCACCAGCTCCCCTGACAGGGAGGTTCACGTCCCCGTTTTAAATCTGTTCTCATCCTTCTCCAATATCATCATCTCCTGTAGGAAAGGATATGATCTGGTCATTAGAAATAGAAGAACAGAAATGTATATGACAGGAAAGAAATTGGAGCAAATACTAGACAATTAAGAGTAAATTATCAAACATGCCATTTTGGTGACCCAGAGCCCCTGGGCTGGGCCTGGTGCTGGGCAGTGAGCACCCCACTTAGCCTTCCCAGGGAAATAACAGGCATAAGGACTGCTGATAAGCAGAGCCCTAATTGTACCTGCTTGGCACTAAGAGGAAATGAGTCCTGGATTTGAAATAGTTTTTTAATAAGTCTTCCATTACCAAAAAGTAAACGTAAGGACGAAATGTCTTCTTACTGCACAACTCTCTTGGAACCAGGCCCTCAGCTTGTGATGAGGAGTCTGGAGCTCTGTGTGCCTTGGTCCTCTGTGGAGGAGCACTGTTCCTCCATCCCCGATTCTTGCGTTTCATGTTTGAGCTACCCCAGTTGTGAGGCCGTGCCAAATGGACCTGTTTCCACTAACCATCATACATTTTCCTCTTGTAATATTTAGCTCAGGTTTGTGGAGTCCCGTCAGCAACCCCAGCAGTCCTGACTTCACACCCCTCAATTCGTTCTCCGCCTTCGGGAATTCTTTTAACCTAACCAGTGGTGAGTGTTTAACACTGGACCTGTCACTAATAAGCCTATGGACAACAGAGGAAGAGGGCTCATGTCGTGTGTGGAGGAACACGCCGAGAGCACAAGCCTGCGTATCGTTCAGTGGACACATTGAGGAGATGCAGTTCTTCATCCTTACAGCCAGGCACCAGTAGATGTAGATGTGTGGGCCGACCTTAGAGGGCCCCACAGGAGCCTCTCAGGAGGGTCTCCTCCCGCTCCCTGCCCAGCCCAGAGGTGCCGTGGGACAGGCTTGAGGCCATGAGTCCTGGCTGGTTTGTGCTCCCCAGCACACACTTAACTTCAATACAGACTCCTTTGTTGAAGTGACTCCTAGCTATACTGGGGCTCCTTACTTTTTCTTGCTGTCCAGAATTAAAGGCCACTGTATGAGTCTTGCATTAGCTGTGACCATAATGGTAGACTTGGGGGACGTTTGCATTTGATGTCATACAGCGAGAGGTTTGGGTGAAGTATTCAAATCCTGTGACATGTGCCTGAGCTCTGGGGAACATCACCTCCCCTGCCCCAAGTGTGGTAGGAGCTGACAAAGTAGGTGGAACACATGCCACTGAGTGAATGCCCCATCTTGTTGTAGGTGAGCATGGCAAAATACAGCATGGACTTGAGGTTGTGTCTTTATTTTCAGAAGTGTTCAGCAAACTTGGGTTATCACGATCGTGCAATCAAGCCTCACAGAGGAGCTGGAATGAGTTCGGTACAGGCCCAGCATACCTTTGGGACTCCCCAGCAACGGATCCCAGCCCTCCCTGGCCGGCCAGTTCCGGTTCCCCAACCCCCACGGCCACAGTGAGTACTCAGGGCCCAGCCATGGCTGTTGCCGCTCGGTCTCTTGGATGACCCTGACAAGTTATAAACAACAGATAGCAGCGGTGGGGTGAGCGCTGTAATTGGCTCCCGTCTGTGTCTTCACATCTGCCAAAGTGACCCAGCAGTGTCCTTCGGAGCCATTATAGTCAAGGAATCAGGGAAGGGGAGGCTTCCAGTCACCATGGCAGATAGGTCAGCACTGTGCGGTGTCTACAACCACATCAAAATTAACTAAATTATAGAATCACCACCACTGAAAACCACCTGAAGTTCAGCTGAAGAATCCTGTAACCAAGGCCTTCCAGAGAGGCCATGGTGAGACTGGTAGGATAGCAGAAACAGAACAAGGAGGCCACCCCCGAGGAGCCAGGGGTCACAGCCTCATGTCAGGCCCCCCGGCCCAGGGCACCAATGCTGGCAATAGGAGTCCCCATAACAACTGGCTATGAAAGTCGCAGATTTTCCTCTTAAGGGCTTGCAAGGACTTATGCCAGCGGATTCGCTCGCTCTGCGGTGCAGCTCTGGGGACATGGCCCGAACAGTCCCAGGGACACGGAGCTGAGTTGACTAACCTCAGGGTGAGCTCTGGAGGGGCAGGGGTCAGGGCATGTCTTTCTGGAGACAGAAGTACTGGCAGGTGACAGAGTTCCTTTGTTAAGAGCTCTCATTAGAGGGAATCAACAGATTAGATGAAGCAGAGGATCGAATCAGCACTCTGGAAGACAAAGTAGCAGAAAACACCCAATCAGAACAGCAAATTTTTAAAAATGAGGGTGGTTTAAGGGGCCTCTGGGACATCATCAAGCGTACCAACATTTGCATCATAAGGGTTCTAGAAAGAGAAGAGAGCAAGGAATTGAAAACCTAGCTGAAGAAATAACGGAAAACTTCCCTAACCTGGAAAAGGAAATACACAAGTCCAGGAAGCGCAGAGTCCCTAAGAGGCCCACACCAAGACACAGCATAATTAAAATGCCGAAGGTTAAAGACAAAGAATCTTAAAAGCAAGAGAAAAGAAGTTACCTACAAGGGAGCTCCCATAACACTGGCAACTGATTTCTCAGCAGAAACTTTGCAGGACAGAAGGAATTGGCACAAAATATTCAAAAGTGATGAAAAGCAAGGACCTACATCTGAGATTGCTCTACCCAGCAAAGCTATCATTTAGAATCAAAGGACAGATAAAGAGCTTCCCAGGCAAGAAAAAGCTAAAGGAGTTCATCACCACCAAGCCAGTATTACAGGAAATGTTAGAGGGAATTCTTTAAGAAGAAAAGATAAAAAATATGAATAAGAAAATATAGGAAAGAAAAATATTCTCACTAGCAAAGGCAAACAACTATGGATCAGCCAACTACAAAGCTAGTTCAAAGGTGAAAAGGCAAAAGTAGGAAGATCATATGTCATTACAATAAGTTAAGGGATACACACAAACATAGAAAAGGGAAAAATGACACAAACATTAACATCGAAGGAGTGAGTAAAAATTGCTGTGATTTTAGAATGTATTCAAACTTAAGTGACTTTCAAACAGAATACTGTACATAAACATAGCTCAGTATGTAGGTATCACAGGCCAACCAACCATGAACCAAACATCTGTGAAACATATAAGAAATGGAGAGAAAGGAATCCAGATACAGCGCTACCGAAAGTCACCAATACACAAGAGCAAGAGAATAAGAAAGGAACAGGAAACAGCTAATCAATCAGAAAACAATAAAATAGCAGTAACTACATACCTGTCAAGACTATTTTAAATGCAAGTGGACTAAAGTGAGAATGAAAGAAATAATAAAGATCAGAGCAGAAATAAATAGAGTCTAAAAGAACAATAGCAAAGATCAATGAAACCAAGAGCTGGTTCTTTGAAAAGATAAACAAAATTGATAAACCTTTAGCTAGACTCATCAAGAAGAAAAGACCTAATAAAATCAGAAATGAAAGAGGGAGGTGACAGCCGATACCACAAAAATACAAAGGCTTATAACAAAATATTGTGAACAGTTATAGGCCAACAAATTGGACAACCTGGAGGAAATGGATAAATTTCTAGAAACATGCAATCTTCTAAGACTGAATCAAGAAGAAACAGAAAATCTGAACAGACATAACTACAAACAAAATGGAATTGGTAATTAAAAAAAAACCTCCCAGCGAACAGAAGAAGTCCTGCACCAGATGGCTTCATGGGTGAATTCTACCAAACGTTTAAAGAATTAATACTTATCTTTCTCAAACCATTCCAAAAAATTGAAGAGGAGGGAGAGCTTCCAAACTTATTCATGAGGCCAGCATTATCCTGACACCAAAACAAGACGAAGATACTACAAAGAAAAGGTAAATTACAGGTTATATGTCCCTGGTTGAACACAGATGCAAAACTTCTCAACATGATCTTAGCAAACCAAATTCAGCAATACATTAAAAAGTTCATATACCATGATCAAGTGGGATTTATCCCAGAAATATAAGGTTGATTTGATATCCACAAATTAATGTGATGTACCACATAACAAAATGAAGGATAAAAATCATATCAATAGATGCAGAAAAAGTATTTGACAGAATTCAACATCCATTTATGATAAAAACTCTCAGTAAAGAGGGAACATACCTCAATAATAAAGACGATATATGACAAGCCCACAGCTAACATCATAATGATGAAAAACTGAAAGCTTTTTAAGATCAAAAACAAGACTAGGATCACTTTTATTCATCGTATTATTGAAGTACTAGCCACAGCAGTCAGACAAGAAAAAGAAAGGCATGCAAATTGGAAAGAAGTGAAACTGTCTTTGTTTGCAGATGACATAATACTTTATAGAGAGAACTTTAAAAATTCCATCAAAAACTATTAGAATAAATTCAGTAAAGTAGCAGGATACAAAATTATTTAGATTCAGTTGCATTTTTAAACACCGATAACGAAATACCAGAAGTTAAGACGACAATGCCATTTATAATAACATCAAAAAGATTGAAATGTCTAGGAATAATTTAAATGAGGTAAAAGACCTGTACTTGGAAAAGTATTAAACATTATAGAAAGAAATTGAAGAAGACACAAATAAATGGAAGATATACTGTGCTCATGGATAGGAAGAATTAGCATCCTTAAAATAGCCATACTGTCCAAAGCAATCTTCAGATTCATTGCAATCCCTATCAAAATACCAAAGATATTTTTCACAGAACTAGAATAAATAATCCTAAAATTTATATGGAACCATAAAAGACCCCAAATAGCAATCTTAGAGTGAAGAACAAAGAAGAACAAAGTTGAAAGTATCATGCTCCCTGATGTCATACTATACTTACAAGGCTATAGTAATCAAAACAGCATGGTACTGGCATAAAAACAGACACACAGATCAGTGGAATGGAAAAGAGAGCCCAGAAATGAAACCACGCCTACACAGTCAATCTATGAAAAAAGAGACAAGAATATACAATGGGGTAAAAGACAGTCTCTTCAGTAAGTGGTGCTGGGAAAACTGGACCATCACTTTCTTACATAATTTCAAAATGGATTCAAGACTGAAATATATGATACAAAACCATAAAACTAGAGGAAAATATAGGCAGTAAACTCTTTGACATTGCTCTTGGCAGTAATTTTTTGGATATGTCTCCGTGGGCAAGTGAAACAAAAAAATAAACAAATGGGACTACTTCAAATTGAAAAGGTTTTTGCACAGCGAAAGAAACCAACAAAACAGAAAGACAACCTACTGAATGGGAGAAGATATTCGCCCATGATACATCTGATGGGTTAATATCCAAACTATGTAAATGGGAGAAGATATTCGCCCATGATACATCTGATGGGTTAATATCCAAACTATGTAAAGAACTCATATAACAAAAAAAATAATAATTTGATTTAAAAATGGGCAGAGGACCTGAATAGACATTTCTCTAAAGAGGACGTACACATGGCCAATAGACATATGAAAAGGTGCTCAGCATCACTAATGATCAGAAAAATGCAAATCAAAACCACAGTGAGATACCACCTCACACTTGTGAGAACAGCTCTTATCAAAAAGACAACAAACAAGTGTTGGTGAGGACGTGGAGAAAATGGAACCCTTGTGCACTGCTGGTGGGATTGCAAATTGGTGCAGCCACTGTGGAAAACAGTATGGCGATTCTTCAAAAAATTAAAAATAGAACTACCTTATGACACAGCAATTTCACTTCTGAGTATTTATCTGAAGAAATCCAAAACACTAATTGGAAAAGATACGTGCGTCCTTGTGTTCACTGCAGCATTATTTACAATAGCCAAGATGTGGAAGCAACCTGAGTTGCTTCCGTATCAGTAGACAACTAGATAAAGAAGATATGGTACATAGATACAATGGAATATTACTTGGCCATAAAAAAAGAATGAGATCTTGCCATTTGCAACAACATGATGGACCTTGAGGGTATTATGGTAAGTGAAATAAGTCAGAGAAAGACGAATACATAATGTCTTACTTATATGTGGAATCTGTAAAACAAAAGAAACTTATAGATACAGAGAACAAACTGAAGGTTGCCAGACAGGAGGGGGTAGGAGGATGAGTGAAAAGGGAGAAGGGATGAAGAAGTGCACATTGGCAGTTAGAAAACAGCCACGGGGGCGTGAAGCACAGGGACTAGTCAGTGACACTGTAATAACCATGCACGGTGTCAGGTGAGTCTTCACTTATCAGGGCGATCACTTTGTAGGTTGTATAAATGTCTAACCACTATGCTGTACACCTGAAACTATCGTAATATTGTATTTCAACTATAATTGAAATTTTGTTTTTTTAAAAAAGTTATGAGAAGAACAACTGAGCGGCTGTGGGGTTGGCAACTGGAGTCTCTCCCAGCAGAACAGGTCACTTCAGCCTCTTCCCAACTTGTAAACCAATCACAAGTGAGGCCGTGGGCCCATCCTCAGGTCTCCCCTGTCCTAGGTTAGACAGCGACCAAATGCAGCCTCCCGGTCCATGCAGAACAGCCCTAGGCACCACAGAAGCAGACTGCTGCGGTGGCCTCAGTTTTGTTTGAGGAACCTGTGTCCTCATTTGAGCTTTCTAGTGTGCATTTGTTTGCTTTTCGGCTAAGTTTTTTTGTAAAAGTCATGCTCCAGAAAAGCATTCTTACCAAGGGAAATAGTTACTGGTTTCAGCTTTTACAAAATGACAGAAAAATATCTTGTGCTTATACTTCTTCCTTCTCAGGAAAACTGAATTAGACGAGCAAGGTTTAACCATACTAATTCAGGGTCCAAAGTTTGTCCCCACTTGTGATCATTTTGTATTCAGTTTTAAAAGCATCTCAGCTGTTCTTTAAAACGGGGCAGTCAGTATTTCAGCTTTACAGGCCATGCTATTCTGCCACCGCAGTGCTAGCAGCCACGACAGCACATGACACATGCATGGCTGTGCTCCAGAGGGAACAGGCAGGGCAGGACTTGGGTCTTCTGTAATGTCACAGCCCTGTGCTCAGTCTCTGGGAGGGCTGCATGCATGACACCTCTGATTTTACCTCACGCGTGTCGTTTTGTCCCACCAGCCCGTCCTCGGCAGTCCCAGCGGCCTGTGGTCCACCACCCCATTCAGCAGCTCCATCTGGTCCAGCACCTCCCTCCCCTTCACCACTCCCTCTGGCACACTGACCAGCATCGGCCTCCTGGGCGCAGAGACCAGCTCCGGCCCCCACACCCCTTCCGCTTCTGGCCCCGCCGATGACTTGGGACAGACCTACAACCCATGGCGGGTGTGGAGCCCCACAATCGGGAGGAGGAGCTCCGACCCGTGGTCTAATTCGCACTTCCCTCATGAGAATTGAAATTAGACCAAAAAAAAAAAGCAGGACCCCTGGTCTAGATCATGACAGGCCGGTCCCCAGACGTCCATCTGCCGTAGCTCCCGTCCCCTCCCCTCATCTTGGCCACACAGACTCGAGCAGAGCAGGCTATACCACCCGCTGCTTTCAGACCCTTCTCACAATTATGATACTGAGATTTGCTGTTGTGCTTTTAGAAAAAAGTCTGGACTCAGCCACACTCTGATAAGACCTGTACATCTGGAAACCTTACCTGTTACCAAGTTTCCACCTCCCTTCTTCCATTCTTTACTTACCCGTATGAACACAAATTTGACATTGCAGCTAAGGAAGTAATTTGAGTTGATTCAGAAGTCTGGCATGTGACGATTTTATTAAATTACCAAGTCTGGTTTTTAATAGTTACACAATATTATGCGCCGAGATCTAATTTTAAAAACATATGAAGACTTTGTGCTGAAAAATACAGAGTATTTTTTTAAAATAAGGCTGTCCTGGTTTAAAAGCAAGTTACAGAAATGTAAGTCGACATTAAGAACAGTGAATGAATGTGAAAACATTCAGTCAAGACCATTTGCATTTCCTGTGCTGTTTGTACTTGAGGTATGTAACATTTGTATACCTGAATTTATTTTAAAAGATAAACTGAAATGCACATAGCCAAGTCTTGAGATACAAGATTGAATGTGTATTTCTTAAAAATACAACTTTGTGTTGTACTTTGAAATAAATGCTTTTTTCAAAAGCCTTGAATTGTTGTGTGCCTTTCCTTTTTTACATGCAAGATGCATTTGTTTGATTCTTTCACACCAAAGTAAACCATGCTGTCATTGCCTTCGTCTGTGGAGTTTGCTTTATTAGGGCTGGAACCATCTGTGCTGATTAAATTCTGTGTATTTCCATGACAGTCCCTGAAGGTGCCATCTAAAACATGTCTTTCCTTTTAAATAGAAGTGTGATCCTTTTCCAACCTTAAAACTCCCACACCACTTCCAGATGGTACCTGTATTGGCTATGCGGATACCAGGCAGGACTAGAATGCCTTAAAATAGAGAACAATCTTAGAAATTAAATTATCTCAGATGAAAAATATTTACCCACACCTGGGCAAGTTGGCAAAAAATAAATAGCATAATAAATGATTGTGTTTAGGGGATAGTCCACCCAATTCGAATGTTTTAGAAACAAGCTTCTAACCTTGACAAAAGCCTATAAAAATTGAGTGAGCAAGACATTTTAGATCCTTTGCTACCAAGAAAATAGCTATAACAGCAATGAAAGAACGTAAAGCCACAGACCCTGATGGCAACACTTGGGCTGACCACTGTGCTGAAGAAATAAGATTCACCGTGAGAAATCGTCCTGTAATCTCACGGGTAAGTGAGACTGGACAAACAGGATTTTATTAACTGTCAGAACAAGCCCCTGATTAGGGAAATAGAAAATGGGAGGAGCCATGATGTGCATTACTTACATCACCAAAAAGTTTACAGCAGAGTCTAACAATTTTTCATCATATTACCTGTAACAACAGATAAATTGGCAACAATGTTAAACCAGTGCTTATGGGGTAAGATTAGAGGCATCATCAAGGATGTCTCTAAATCTGCCCTCTGTGCAAATGAAACAGTTCTGACAAAATGTAAAGACACATGTGGGAGGGAACCAGAACCTCAGAGGCCCTAAGACACTTGCACGGGAACTTCCTACAAACGCCTCCTGCCAGGAGTTGTGAATAAGTCTGGTTGTGGTTTATTTTCACTGTGGATTGAACGTTTCCCATGAGAGACCTAAGACAAAAACCAAAAAGAGTGCTTAATCTTGTTTTCCAACCTGGAAAACCCCACCTAACTAATGACAGACACTTGTTTTTCTAGTAGTTACTAAGAAACACTATAAAGTTTTGCCTTTAATGCAGACTTCATTGTCTCTATTTTCCACAATTCTCTAGGAAAGAAACAAAATTTTTAAAGTAAAATTAGCAAACCTCTCAGAAACCTGAGATTGTAGGACTTAAGATCACCAGTAGCTCCATGTTAGGAAGAACCACCTCTTGGACTCACATTTTACTTCCTTATGAATTAATATGCTGCCACCTCATACATTTTGAAATTTCACCCCAATCTTAGTTCCCACATGATTACAAACATTTTATTTCTAGCTTTATCTAGAAATAATGAAAACACCCACCTGTACATGATCTACAGCTTCTATAGAAAAGGCACAGGGACAGGGTATGGGGGGCAAACTCCTTTATACGAAACAGTACTTACCTCCCCATATAGTCTGTGCTTCAGTGGGACAGCACTTCTTCCTGGATACCAGGCTTACATCTGTAGCACACACTTGAACTATGTATTCAGAGGCATTATTGAGTGTTCCCAAATATTTACAGATACCATTTCTCGAATAATCCAAAATTATCATAGTTTCTTCAAAAAACCTCCCAAAGGAATCACTGCTTTGTTCTTTATGAGTATTCTGTAAACTGTAATTCCTACCAAGGGAACGAAACAATGAGAGATGAGGGTTCAGAATGAATCAGTAATTTTAGCTGAAGTCACAAATGAAACCCTTTCTGCTCTAAAAGCCTAACAAACCAAGGTCATTCTTTACAGTGGTCAAGGTCAGTCATACAGCCCTCATTTTCCTGTTCGCCAGCCAAGGAGCGGGTTATGCTCTAGCAAATATTCTCTTTTTATACCTACACACACACTGCAGGAGAAATAAAACAATCTGAAGTTGAAGAAACAAGTCCCTTGCTGATACAGAGCAGACTCAGCCCGGTTCCGGGACACGTTTCCATTTCCTGGGGTCATAATATCGGCCCCTGGCTTGGAGACCTGGTATAGGATTAGTAGTTCTTGCATTGCTAATAGTTGCCTATACAGTATATCCTGTTGAGATCTGTAAATGCCACTGCACAGCTTTTAACACTTCACAACAGGAAGAAAATGATTAGCCCTGGTGTCACCATTCGACACGTATTGACCTGTGTCCAGACACCCGCTGCCAGCGCTCTCACAGTAGCTAGCCTAGAGCAAACCTCCAGCTCCATAGGCCTGCTCCCCACGTCTCCTAGCCAAAGCCCAAACCCTGGCACCGGTTCATCCTAACACTCTCTGTCCGAGACACCCTGCAGTACATGTTCTCTTGCATTCAAGAGCAAGTCCAGCTTGTCCTGCAGCTGTGTTCCTGGTGGCCCTTGTGAAGGGCACAGACAATCCCAGAGCACACGTGGGCCTGGTTCCCGTCCTGGCTCTGCCACTCACTGATCACGGGCCCTGGGCACACTCCCTACTGCTCCCAGAGCCTCAGTTTCTCCATATATAAAACAGGAACACCCTGTCTCAAAGGATGGTGTGAAAAATTAGATGAGGCCAAATAAATGGGAGTCCAGTTCAAGATGGTGCCATTGGAGGATCCTGGACTTGCCTCCTCCCACAGAAACATCAAATCTATAGCTACATACAGAACGATTTTAAAAAATAATAAACCAAGCAAACAAAAAATCCACATCGAAGCGAGTACCAGAGGTTGAGGCACAGTCTCACCATAAACCCCATCCCCAATACAAGGAACTCAAAACCCTAGGCTTCTCCTTGAGGAACAAAGGGTTTGAATCCCATGTTTGGCATCCTAGCTTTTAAGATCTGCACCTGAGAAATGAGCTCCCAAAATATATAGCTTTGAAAGCCAACAAGACGCAAGCCCACAAGACCCACCGGGCTGTCGTGACCTGACAAACTTCTTAAAGGGTCCTGTGCGGCCTCACCCACCCCAGGGCCCACGCAGAGGCAGCCAACTGGAAAGTGCCCAGACTGTGTGAGAAAGAGGCTTGCCGGCTTAAAGCATTAGCCTGAAGGACAGGCATCTAATTTAACACACATCCATGGACCTGCTGAAATACTCTCCAAAGACAGAGACACCATCCTCAACCCTCTGCTTCGCTCCAGGCTCCAGGACCTCCTGGAAAGGAGCTTGTATCCTCGTCTGCTGCTGAAATGTTTGTGGCTGCCACCCAGGGAGCCCTAGACCCCCTGGCTCTGGTCACCAGAGTGGCTTCCATCCACAGGTCCCACAGAAATGTAACAAATGGAGAAATAGTTCTTAACTGGCTGTCACCCCAGGGATCAGTGCAGAGGGAATGGACAGAAACGCCCATCTCCTCATCTTTCACTGAAAGAGGTATTTTTGGATACTTTAAAAGCTTCTTCTTGGGTGGGAGGAGTGGCAGCTGCCAAGCAGCCCGGCTTGGCGAAGGCTCTGGGCACCACGGCCCCAGGCACCTGCACACCCCGCCCCCGCCACAATGCCCAAGAGGGAGGTCTGCTGCAAGGGGTGCGCGGGAGTTCCAGAGGAGGGCAGCAAGGTGGTCAGCTGCACCTGCTCCTGCAGAAGTGGAAGTGAGGCCAAAGAAGGCAGAGGAAAAGATAAATCTTCAGACAAAAGTGCAAATGAAAGGTAAGAGGGGAGCAAAAGGAAAACAGGCCAAGTGGCTAACCAAGAAAATAAAAATTTACCTGCAGAAAATGGAGAAAGCAAAAATGAGCCCAGTCCCTCAGGAAGCCGGAGAGAAAGAATCCAAGTCTGATTAATACCGTATACTATACCTTATAAGTGGCCCCTGTCTCCCTTCTTGTACAAGCCAGAGAAATATTTTTAGCGGCTGTTTTTTAAATGCAAGTTTTTTAGTAACTCTGGAAACATTTTTAAGAAGAGAATTCCACCTCATCCCATTTTTTAAATGTAAATGCTTTTTTTTAAGAGGTGAAATAATTTGCTGGGTATTTTTTCTTTTGTTTTTTTGGGGGGTTTTTTTGGTACAACCAGAAAATCATGAAATATTGAATATGGGAGGCTTTGATTGTCTTGGGTGTCAGCATACAAAAAAGGGCAATTTGGAGTCAGTCCTGCATTTAATATGTCTTGAACATTTTAGATGACTTCTATTCCCATGTTTTTGACAGAACTATTTCCTAAAGAAAACCACTCCTTAATCCTAACTCTCCCTGTCGAAATTTTGTGTAACATCTTCATCGCAGTAGTCCAGTTTTCCTCGTAACTTTGTTAATGTGCTATGAAAAATTGGAAGTTTGATTATGTAATGTATATGATAATAAATTGTGAATTAGTGGGACTTTGACGTAACAGTATATCAACATTTGAAGATATTGGTCCTCAATATTGAGTATGAGTAAAACTAGCCTCAAAATTTTAAGCTGGAAAGTCACTGGAATAACTGTTTAGAAAAGAATCACAACTACATAACTTTTTAGGTTTTTGGTATATACATTAAAAATTGTGTACAAATTGAAATGTCTGTGTACTTATTCTCAAAACAACCAACAAAATCTCGATTATAAAAGAAAAAAAAAACCTATTACCTAAGTGTATGGCTTCCAATCAACCCAAATCTAGATGGCTGAGAGCCTCCCCTTTGTGACAGTGACAGGTCATGGTACACCCTCAACCACAAAAAATAAAATGGGCTGCTTGGACAATCACAAAGGTTTGAGAGGCAACCAAGAGCTAGAGCAGGTTCAAACAGTAAGTTTCACCTCCTACACTAGGCCACTCCTACAAGACTGGGAGAGGTGCTTATTGCACCTAATGTGTGAAAAACAACACAGAGAGCCCAAGAAAATGAAAAAACAAAGTAGTATGTCCCAAGTGAAAGAACAAGATAAAACCTCAGAAAAAGACCTTAATGAAATGGAGGTAAGTGATTTACCTGATAAAGAGCTCAAAATTATGGTCATAAAGATGTTCACCGAGCTCAGGAGAAGAATTAGTGAATAAAGTGAGAATTTAAACAAAAAGAAAGCATAAGAAAGTACAAAATAGAAGTTACAGAGCTGAAGATTACAATAACTGAAATGAAAAATACACGAGGGGTTCAACAGCAGACCAGATGAAGCATAAGAAAGGATCACTGAGTTTAAAGACAGGGCAGTAAAACTCAGTCAGAGCAGGGGGGAAAAAAAAGATGAAAAAAATTAAAATAGCTTAAGAGACTTATGGGACAATATCAAAGAGACCAACATTTGCATTACGAGAGTCTTAGAAGGAGAAAGGCAGAGAGGGCAGGAAACTTATTTGAAGAAATAATGGCTGAAAAGTCCCCTAGCCTAGGGAAAGGCACAGACACACAGATCCAGCGATCTCAGAGAGGTCCAAATAAGATTAACCCAAGAAGCCCACACCAAGACACAGTATAATTAAAGAGTCAAAAGTTAAAGACAAGGAGGAAATCTTACAAGTAGCAAGGAAAAAAAAAACTTGTTACATAAAAGGAAACCTCCATAAGACTATCATAGATTTTTTCAGCAGAAAATTTGTAGGCCAGAGGGAATAACAAGATAGATTCAAAGCTCTGATGGAAAAGAACTGCCAACCAGGAACAACTCTACCCAGCAAAATTGTCCTTAAGAATTGAAGGAGAGAGTTTTCCTGAGAAGCAAAAACTAAAGGAGTTCATCATGGCTAGACAGGCCTTACAAGACATGTTAAAGGGACGTCTTTAAGACAAAATGGAAGGGCACTGATCAGTAATAGGAAAACATATGAAAGTGTAAATCTCACTGGTAAAGGTAAATATATAGCAAAATATAGAATAATCTAATGTAAAGGTGGTGAGTTAATGTTATAATGGTGGGTTTATGAAGGTTAAAGACAAAAGCAGTAAAAATAATAATTTGGTAATGGATACATAAAATAAAAAGATGTAAATTGTGACATCAAAAACAAATTATGGGGAGGGGGAGTAAATATGTAGAGTTTTAGAATGTGTTCAAATTAAGTTATCTACTTAAAACGGATTATTTTATGTGAGCCTCATAGTAACAATAAAAAAAAAGTCTATAGTAGAAACAGAAGATAGAAAGGAATCTAGGCATATCATTACAGAAAATCATCAAATCTAAAAGGAAGAGAATAGAAGGAACAAAAGAATCACAAAACAGCCAGAAAACAATTAACTAAATGGCAATAGGTACATACCTATCGATATTACTTTAAGTGTAAATGGACTAAATGCTCCAATTAAAAGACAGAGTGGCTAAATGGATTTAAAAAAAAAAAATCTATATGCTGCTTACAAGAGACTCATTTCAGATGTAAGGACCCAACACAGACTGAGAGTGAAGTGATGGAAAAAAGATATTTCATGCAAGTTGGAAACCAAAAGAAAACTGGGGTAGCTATACTTAGTTCAGACAAAATAGATTTGAAGACAAACACCGTCATAAGAGGCAAAGAAGGTCATTATATAATGATAAAGGGGTCAATTCAACAAGAGCATATAACATAAATTTTTAGGCACCCAACTTCGGAGCACCTAAACATATAAAACAAAGATTAAAAGCGCTAAAAGGATAAAAAGACAAATAAAGTAATAGGGGACTTTAATACCCCACTTTCATCAATAGATCATCCAGACAAAAAAAAAATCAATGAAGAAACTTTAGCCTTAAACAGCACATTAAATCAAACTAACTTAACAAATATTGACAGAATGTTCCATCCAAAAGCAGCAGAATACACGTTCTGCTCAAGCACACATGAAACATTTTCCAGGACAGATCCTATGTTAGGCCACAAAACAAGTCTTAATAAATTTAAGAAAATTGAGACCATATCTGACCACAGAGGTATGAAATGAGAAATCAGTTACGAGAAGAAAACTGGATATTTCACAAATATGTGGAGATTATACAACATGTTACTGAACAAGCAATGAGTCAAAGAAGAAATCAAAAGAAATTAAAAAATACACTGAAACAAATGAAAGTGGAAATGCGACATAGCAAAACTTATGAAATGCAGCAAAAGCTGTTCTAAAAGGGAAGTTCAACTGATAAAGGCCTACATCAAGAAATAAGAAAAATCTCAAACAACATAACTTTACACTTCAAAGAACTAGAAAAAGAACAAATGGAGCCCCAAGTTAGCAAGGTGGGAGTGTAGGGGAGTAACAAAGCTCAGAGTGGAAATAAATGAAACAGATAAAAAGATAATAGAAAAGATCAGTAAAACTGAGAGCTGGTTCTTTGAAGAGTTAAAATTTTACCAAGAAATAGAATTCAAATAAATAAAATCAGAAATTAAAGAGGAAATGTTACAACTAATGCCATAGAAATGCAAAGGATCATACGAGAATACTATGAACAATTATATGCCAACAAACTGGACAACCTGAACGAAATGGAGAAATTCCTGGAAACACACAGCTTACCAAAACGGAATCAGGAAGACAGAGAACAGACTGATTACTAGTAAAAATATTGAATCAGTAATTAAAAACCTCCCAGCAAATAAAAATCCAGGACCAGATGGCATCACTAGTGAATTCTACCAAATATTTATATAAGAATTAATACCGTTCCTTCTCAAACTCTTCCAAAAAAAATAGAATAGGAAGGAACACTTCCAAACTCATTTTATGGGGCCAGCATTGCCCTGATACCAAAGCCATACAAGGCCACTACAAGAAAACTATAGGCCAATATTCATAATTAACATAGATGTAAAAATCCTCAACAAAATATTAGCAACAATATTCAATAATACATTGAAAGGATCATATACCATAATCAAGTGGGATTTATTTCAGAGGTGTAAAGATGGTTCAAATCTGCAAATCAATGTGATATACCACATGAACAAAATGAAGAAAAAAATTATCTCAATAGATACAGAAGGATTCAACAAAATTCAATATCCATTTATGATTTTAAAAAAAATCTCTCAACAAAGTGTGTATAGTGGGAATGTACCTCAGCATGATAAAGGCCATTTAAGTTAGCCCACAATTAGTTCATTGGTAAAGAGCTGAATATTTTTCTCTAAGATGAGAAACAAAATAAGAATGCTCACTCTTGGTACTTTTATTTAACATAGTATTGGAAATCCTAGCCAGAGCAGTTAGGCAAGAAAAAATAAATAAAAGGCATTCTAATTGGAAAGGAAGAAGTAAAACTGTCACTATTTGCTGATATGATATGATATTATGCATAGAAAACCCTAAAGACTCCACGCAAAAAAACCTTTAGAATTCATAAACAAATTTAGTAAAGCTGCAGGAAACAAAATCAGTACAATCTTGCACCACTTAACGACTTGGATATGTGCTGAGATATGTGTCATTAGGTGATTTCATCACTGTGTGAAATTCGTAGAATGTGTCTAAACAAACTGAAATGGCATAGCCCACTTAAACAGTACTAGGCTATATGGTGCACCTCCCCCATACATGTTGTTCACTATGGACCAAAATGTTGTTATGCAGTGCATGACTGTATACAAAAATCAGCTGCATTTCTATACACTAGTAACAAACTATAAAAGAAATTAAAACAATCCCATTTATAATTACATCAAAAAGAATAAAATACCTAGGAATAAAATAAATCTAACCAAGAAAGTGAAAGACCTGTACACTGAAAACTGTAACACAATGATGAAAGAAATTTAAGAAGACACAAATAAATGAGAGATATTTCATAGATTGAAAGAATATAGTTTAAATGTCCATATTACCAAAAGCATGTACAGATTCAAAGCAATTTCTATCAAAATTCCAATGGTATTTTTCACAGAAAATTTTGTGTGGAACCACAAAAGACCCCAAACACCCAAAGCATTCTTGAGAAAGAAGAACAAGGCTGGACATCTCACACTTTCTGATCTCAAACTATATTACAAAACTATAGTAATCAAAACAGTACAGTAGTGGAGTAAAAACGGACACATAAATCAATGAAACAGAATAGAGAACACAGAAATAAACCCATACCTACATGGTCAATTAATCTATGATTTTTCTAAAAAAGCCAAGAATATACAATAGGGAAAGGGCAATCTCTTCGATAAATGGTGTTGGGAAAACTGGACCACCACATGTAAAAGAATGAAATGGACCATGTCTGACACCAAACACGAAAACTCAAAATGGATTCAAGAGTTGAACATAAGACCTGAGGCCATAAAACTCTTAGAAGAAAACCTAGGGGCAACCTCCTTGACATCAGTCTTGGTGATAATTTTTTTGATTTGACACCCAAAGCAAAGGCAACAAAAGCAAAAATAAAAAGTGGGACCACATCAAACTAAAAAGTTTCTGTAGAGTTACATCAGCATCATGGCAGTGTGAGTTATCACCTTTTTGTCTCCCCTTTTAAGTTACAACCAGTAGGACATCTATAGCCCACCATGGGAGTCTCTGCATGGGACCTCGTTGGGGCCATAGAGCCAGAGCAGCAGCGATAGTGAAGCCTGTGGTCAGAAGTTCCAGGAACCGCAGCAGTGCCCAAGACCCAGCCAGCACCACACCCATCCACCAGGAACAGTGACAGCAACCTCAGCCCTCCCAGCATCGGGGGATGCACTGAAGACCCCAGGGCTCACAGCAGTGGCACCTGTGTCCTGAGGCTCCGGGAACAATGGCAGCATCCATGGTCAGAGAGTTCAGAAACTGCTGTAGTGCCCAAGACCCAGCCAACAACACTCCCTGCAGCAGTGATCATTACAACTTCAGCCCTCCCTGAAGCAGGACCCAGTGCCCATTTTGGTGGCAGTGGCACCTATGACCTGAGGTTCCAGGAACTGGGGCAGCACTTGTGACTCAGTCCCCCACCCCAATTGCAGTAGCTCCTGTGACCTCAACCCTTGAAGCAGTAAGGGCTGCACCCAAGACCCCTGTGTCTACAGCAGCAGTGGTAGTGGCACTGCCTGTGACTTGAGGCTCTAGGTACCACAGTGGTGCCCACGACTAGAGCTCTAGGAACGGTGGTGGAGCCTGTGACCCAGCAACACCAACAGCAGCAGGATGTCAGCAACCTCAAAGATGCACGCAGCAACAACAAGGGCATCAGTGATGCCACTGGCAAAGGCAGCAGAGAGTGAAAAACTCTAGCTATAAAACAACTAGAGGCAACCCAGGAAGGTGTCTTCTACTTTGAAAGCACAGGTAGAGGAACAATTCATCGAGCACCTTGAAGAATCACGGTAACACAGTAGGACAAAAAAAAATGACAATTCTCCAGAAACTAAACTTAAAGTGAATCACAATCTAACTGATAGAGAATCCAAAATATCTGTCATGAAGAAACTTAATGAGCTGCAAGAAAATTCAGAAAGACAGTTCAATGAGCTCAGGAATGAAATTAATGAGCAGAAGGAGTACTTTACCAAAGAGACTGAAACGCTAAAAAAGAATAAAGAGAAGTTTGGAGCTGAAGAATTCAATAAATGAGATGAAGAATGCATTAGAAAGCACTGGAAATAGAGAAGACCATTTGGGAGAATTAGAGAGCTCAAAAAATAGAAATCTAGAAATGATTCAGGTAGTAGAGGAGAAAAAACTAAGATATAAAAAGAAAAAAAATGAAGAAACACTGTAAGAACTATCTGACTCCATTAGAATAAGCAACAGAAGGATAATAGATATCTCAGAAGGAGAAGAGGGTGGAGGGAGAAGAGAGCTTATTTAAAGAAATAATAACTGAGAACTTCCCCAACCTGGGGAAAGAACTGAATATACAAATCTATGAAGCTAATATAACTCCTAATTATCTTAACACAAAAACATATTATATTATAACTGTCGAAATATAATGATAAAAAATTTTAAGGCACCCAGGAAGAAAAAAAAAGATAACTTACAAAGGTACCCCCATTAGGCTATCAACAGATTTCTAGCAGAATCACCACAAGCTGGAAAAAAGTAGAATGACATATTCAAAATATTGAAAGATAAGAACTGCTAGCCAATAATCTATTCAGCAAAATTATGCTTCGGAGATGAAAGAGAAATAAAGGCTTTCCCTACCAAACAAAAATATGTTAATCTTAGAGTAATATGACAAATAGAATCAGAAAATTGCAAAACCATTTAAGACTAGAATGTTAAACAATGAAGTATAACAGAAAGGCTAAAAGGGAAAAAAAATTAAAAATAACTATAGTTATTTCGATTGGGTAATGAATTTACAACATAAAAAAGAATAATTTGTGATAACAAAAACATAAAAAGAGAGGGGAAAAAGGGATGGAAACTGTCTAGGTAAATGAAAATACGATGCTATCAGCAGAAAAAGGACTATTTTATGAGATGTTTTACACAAACTACATAGTAAACACAAACCTAGAGCAGAGAACACAAAACATAAAAAAGAGGAAACTGAGAAAAACATCATAGAAAACTACCAAACTAAAATGACAGACAGAAACACAGAGAAAAGAAACAATGGAGATATAGAACAATGAGAAAACAAAAGATAAAGACAGTAGTAAGCCCCCGTATATCAATATCACCCTAAATGTAAATGGAATGAACTCACCGATCGAAAGGGACAGAGGAACAGGATGGATTAAAAAGTAAGACCTAACTAGATGCTGCTTCGGGAGACCCAACTCGGCTACAAAGACATAGGCTCAGAGTGAAGGCAAGGAAGATGATACTCCAAGCAAATGTTAACCAAAACAAAGCAAATGTAGCCATACTTATATCAAACAAAACAGACTTCGGGCCAAAAAAAGGTAACAAGGGACAAAGATAGAGATTATATAATGATAAATGGAACAATCCATCAAGAAGACATAACATTATGTCTCAATAAAGAAGATTGAAATCATATCAACCATTTTCTGACCATAACAGTATGAAACCAGAAATCAACTACAAGGAAAAAACTGGAAAAATCACAAGTATGTGGAGATTAAACATGTTACTGAACAACAATTGGGTCAATGGGGAAATCAAAGAAAAAATAAAAGCATAAATGAAAATAAAAATACAATGCATCAAAATCTATAAGATGTAGCAAAAGCACTATGAAGAAGGAGGTTTATAATAATACGGGCCTACCACAAGAAACAAGAAAAATCTCAATCTAACCTTACACTTAAAGGAGGAACAAATGAAACCCAAAGTCAGTAGAAATAAGGAAATAAAAATCCAAGTAGAAATAAGTGAAAAAGAGACGATGAGACAATAGAAAAAAAAAAAATCAATGAAACTAAGAGCTGGTTCTTTGAAAAGATAAAATTGACAAACCTTTAGCTAGACTAAGAAGAAAAGATAGAAGTCTCAAATAATCAAAATTAGAAATGAAAGAGCAGAAGTTATAATGGATACCACAGAAAGACAAAGCATCATAAGAGGTTACTATAAACAGCTATATACCAACAAATGAGAAAATCTAGAGGGAATGGATAAATTCTTAGAATCATACAACCTTCCAAGACTGAATCATGAAGAAATTAAAAATTTAAAAAGGCCAATCACTGGTAGGAAATTTGAAACAGTAATCAAAAACCTTCCCAAAAACAAAAGTCAAGGACCAGACAGTTTCACTGGGAATTCTGCCAAATAGTCAAAGATTTAATACCTGTCCTTCTCAAACTCTTCCAAAAAACTGAAGAAGAGGGATTGCTTCATGACTCATTTTACAGGGCCAACATTACCTTGATGCCAAAACCAGACAAGGACAACATAATAAAAGAAAATTACAGGCCAATATCTCTGATGAACATAGATGCAAAAGTCCTCGACAAAATACTAGAAACCAAATACGACTATTCATTAAAAGGATCATACACCATGATCAAAGTAGGATTTATTCCAGGGGTACAAGAGTGGTTCAACTGACATCAACAAATCAATCAATGTGAAACACCATGTTATCAAAATGAAGGATAAAAATAGATGCAGAAAAAGCATTTAACATGACTTGACATCCATTTATGATTTTTAAAAACAAAATAATGGGCATAGAAGGAAAGTACTTCAACATAATAAAGGCCATATATGATAAACCCTCATTGGTATACTCAATTGGTAAAAAACTAAAAGCTTCTTTAAGATCAGGAATAAGAAGAGGAATTCCACTCTCACCACTCTTATTCAACATTGTATTGGAAGTCCTAGGTAGGGCAATCAGGCAATAAAAAGAAATCAAAATTGGAAAGGAAAAAGCAAAGCTGTCACTACTTGTGGATAACATGATTTTCTATATAAAAAACCCTAAGGATTCCACCAAAAACTATTAGAGATAATAAACACAGTAAAGTTGCAGGGTACAAAATCAATATACAAAAATCTGTTACATTTCTAACAACAAAAAAATCAGAAAGAAATTAAGAAAATAATCCATTAACAACTGCAACAACAACAAAAACAAAAACAAAAAGAAAAACTCTAGAAATAAATATAACTAAGGAAGTGAAAAACCTGTATCCTGAAAATTATAGACATGGTTGAAAGAAATTGAAGAGGACACAAAAAGAAATGAAAAGATACTCTATGTTCATGTATTAGAAGCATTAACATTGTGTTGAAATGTCCATATAACCTAAAGCAATCCCTATCAAAATCTATTTCCCAGAAATAGAACAAAAAAAATCCTAAAATGTATGAAACTACAAAAGATCCCAAATAGCCAAATAAATCCTGAGAAAAAGAGCAAAGCTGGAGGGAGCACACTCCCTGATTCCAAACTATACAACAAAGCTATAGTAATCAAAACAGGAACTGGCAGGAAAAAAAGACACATGGATAAATGGAACAGAATCAAGAGCCCAGAAATAAACACACATATATATATGGACAACTGATTTACAACAAAGAAGCCAAGAACATAAAATAGAGAAATGAAAGTTTCTTTAATAAATGATTTTGGAAAAACTGGACAGCCACGTGCAAATGAAACTAGACCACTATCTCACCATATGTAAAAAATAACTCAAAATGGATTAAAGACTTGAATGCAAGACCTGACATCATGACATACATAGAAGGAAACTCAGGTGGTAAGTTCCTTGACATCAGTGTTGGTGTTTTTGTGGACTCAATTCCAACAGCAAGGGAAACAAAAGCAAAAATAAACAAATGGGACCCCATCAAACTAAAAATCTTCTGCCCAGAAAAGGAAACCATCAATAAAATATAAAGGCAATCTATGAAATGGGAGAAGACATCTATTAAGGGGATAATATCCAAAATACATAAAAGAACTCATACATCTCAACACCAATAAAATAAATAAGCCAATTAAATGGTTAGAGGATCTGAATAGACATTTTTCCAAAGAAGATATACAAATATCCAACAGGCACATGAAAAGATGTTCAACATTGCTAATTATTAAGGAAATACAAATCAAAACCACACTGAGCTATTACCACACACCTGTGAGAATGGCTATCATCACAAAGACAGCAAACAAGTGTTGGAAGACGTGAAGAAAAGAGAGCCCTTGTGCACTGTTGGTGGGATTGTAAATTGGTGCAGCCACTATGGAAAACAGAATGGAGGGTCTGCAAAAAATTAAAATTAGAACTACCATGTGATACAGTATTCTACTTCTGGATATTTCTCTGAAGAATACAAAAACACTAATTGGAAAGATATGCAACAAAAAAGAATAAAATACCTAGAAATAAATTTAATGATACAAGTGAGGGACTTATATAATGAAAACTATAAGAACCTATCAAAAGAAATCAAAGAAGATACAAAGAAATGGAAAGATATTCCATGTTCTTGGATTGGAAGAATCAACATAGTTAAAATGACCTTAGTATCTAAAGCATTATACAGATTTAATGCAATC